>NW_020174013.1:9574540-9637528 GCF_003031525.2 Neophocaena asiaeorientalis asiaeorientalis | reverse complement strand
GGGGCGGGTCTCACGCCTCTCTGCAGCACCACAGTAGCAACGGATACTTGCTCACCAGCCCCTTCTAGTCCCCCCTTCTTTTACCCTAAGAAACGACCTGAGTTTAAAAAAGAATATTTTTCCCCTGAAAAGGATGAGTTTCCACTCAAGGAAACTACTTGGTGCACAGCAGGGCTGGCTCCCACTTACTGCAAACATATCCACGAACTCTACACTTTACATGCAAGCCTCTTATTTAAATGTGTGGCCTGCTCCGTCCTCCAGCTGGTAACGAGCAGAATTTTTAGCCCAGGCCTGTCTTGTGACTCTAAAGCTCTGAAGCACTGAGCAGCAGTTTGCCCCAAACCATATTGCTGAGGAAATTTCTCTTTTTTAGGGCAGGGGTCCAACATATTTCACCCAAACTACAAGTCATGTTCATGTTTAAATAGCAACCTTTCCGTGACAACATCTACATTTCACAAGATGGTAACAGACTAAGGCGGCCAGTCCTCCCAGAAAGCAAGGTCCAGTAGGTGAGTCTTCCCAGAGCAGCCTGGCCCCCCTCCCAGCAGCACGTCCTCAGCTCAGCTCCTGCCTGAGCTCAGAGCGATGCCCCCGGTAGGCGGTAACGTGAAGAACTGAGCGAAAGGCAGGCATAGGCTCGGGGGCTCTTAAGGTGGAAGAGCCCCGGGTGGCACCTGGTTAGTGGAGGGTTCCTTCTCGAGCCCTGTGGACACGTGGCCTTCCAGCCCCTGCTGCAGTACTTGGGGGGAAAAGAGGGCTCGCCCTTCTCAAGGCAGCTGCCTTTCCTGAGCAGGTTCATCCTGGTGCTGAGAACCACTGCCTTGTCCGTCCCCTGGCCCCCACCCTCCCAAACCCAGCAGGCCCTGGAACGGTGCCCCCATTCATGAGCACACCCACCTGACACCTTGTGAGCCACTGGTAGGCTGTAGTCCTGGTACTGGGGGGTGTAACAATGCGGGGGGAACCCACTCTTGGCGGGCTCCCCGGGGCTCACAGCAGACGGCAGCTGTGGCGGTGTTAAGTGTCTCAGGGGCTGGCTCCCGCCTCTCATGGGATTTCGGATGAACTCATCTGAAAGGCCAATGTCAGACAGTGAGGGGAGAGACCATGATGCCCCCAACGTCCCTCTTTCCTTCACACAAGGAGCCCAGAGATTTCTGACGGCAGCACCCGGGCCAGAGTGGAAAGGGGGGAAGGGGCAGAGACACCCTCCTGTCCTAGCAAGGCTCGGAGGGGCAGGGAGGGAGTGGGGAGCCCCTCCCACGCCTTCCCCCAGCGCCCCAGGAGGCCCAGGCCTGTGCTCACCACTGGGGACGTTTGTGCTCGGCAGCTTGTCCAGCATCAGAGGGCAGTTCCCACTGCCCCTGAGACTCTTCATCCTTTTCCACATCAAATGTGAAGTGCTGCTGCCTGGTGGATCCCCCTGGGTGTGGAAGTGCAGAGGGTGAGGGGAGAGGCCAGAGACCCAGGTCCTCAGACTGCAGCAGGCTGAGGTGGGCAGCGCCCCAGCCAGCCTGGCTCTCTGTGCTCAGCCCCCGCTCCCAGCCAGCCTCCCCAAGGGCGGCGCTCACCCCGCTCACGTCTTGGAAGGCCTGCTCCTCGTATTCCAGCTGTCGCTTCAGTTTCAGCTTGTTGGAGAGGGCGACCATGGCCGGGCTCATCACATCTGGGCCCTGAGGCCCGAAGCCCTTCGCAGACCTGCCAGGCCCAAGAGATGCGCGTGAGGGAGTCTGGAGCCCCACACACCCAGGGCCCCCCCCAGAACGAACACTCATGGCCGTGGTGGCTCCAAGACCCCAAGGGCAGAGTCCTGGAGGAGGGGCGGTGCAGGTGCAGGGCACCTGCACCTCCCTCCACACGTGCCCGCCCGTACCCGGGCAGCCTCCAGTCCTGGTTTGCAGCCGCCCAGCTCCGTGACGGCAGTCTTTGGGAGGGCTGCTGCTGCCCCCTTGCCCCTGCCCGGACAGTCCCCCACCGAGAACCAGGGAGGGGGCTCTGTAGAAGGCAAGAGCCCTGGGAGCTTGAGGTGAGTTCCCAGTGGGTGGAAGGGACTTGTGGGGGGAGGGTGTGCTGGACCCCGGCAGCCGAAGGCAGGGGCAAGGCACGGGCATCCTTTTGCTTTTCTCAACCGGGCTGCACGGCCGAGCCAAGGGACCGCCCCTCTGTGTTGTGCGTGTGGGTATCGTGCGGCTCTGCGTGAAACAAGGCGCTCTGAGGGGTGGTCTGCAGAGCCACTAGTGCTCAGGGCCCTGGACAAGCTCCTTCTCTCCCTGGCCGCAGGTCCCTCGTGGTGTCCTCCAGCCCAGATAAAACGTGTCCCACTCGAGGCCTCACGTACCTAGGGGCGAGTCCCCTAAAGCCCGAGCTCTCAGAGTTCTGAGACCCCTGTGGAGTGGGAATTGGTGATGGGGCGGGGGGCCTTTTGGGGCACCTGGCTGTCCCCTCCCTGTACAGCACAGCCTTCGCTGAAGCAGCCAAGGGTCTCTGCCACTTACCTCTTCTTGAACACGGAGAGATGGGGTGCAGTGACGGGGGGCCCCAAGGGCGAGGCCCCCAAGGACTCCACGTGATCTTCGCTGGGCCACTTCGTGGGCCCCACGTGTAAGGGCGGATCAGGGGGCCACTGTGTGTTGGATCTGCCCCCCATGGAGGAGAGAGGGGTGCAGGTCTGGCCACAGCACTGTGGCAGGGACAGCTTGCTCCCACCGTCAAAGAAGATGAAGGACACAGGCCGCTGCTCGGGCTCTATCTTCTTGCTTTCCAGCTGATACTTGTCCAGGAGGAAGGGGCTGTGAGAGGCCATCGGGGCCAGTGGCTGGAAGATGTTCGACATGGTACTAAAGGAGTGCTGGGGGGTGGACTGGGGTGTCTCCGGCAAGAGGCTCTCCTCGGGGCAGATGGGACTGAGCTGGAAGTCCTCCCCATCCATGGGGATGTAGGGTGCCAGGGTCTCCAGGTCCAGTTCATTGAAGTCCGTCTGAGGGGAGACAGACCACAGGCAAAGCGGCTGAGCAGCTGGCGCTGCCTCAGGGATACTGTTCCAACTTAGCCCCTCGTCCTCCCCACCCCTGCCAGGGGCCTTCCTCCCGCAGCTTCCCGTGCATTTTCTCCCTTGTTCAGCCTGTGCCACCAATCCCCAGTCATTTGAGTCTCCACTCAGGCATCCTTCCACACACACCCTGGTGCCACCACCTCCATCTAGCCCAAAATGCTCTCCTGTCTCCCAGTCCGAGCCCAGCCTTCACTCCCACACGCTGGGCAGGCACCACCTCTTCCACGAAGCCATCCCTGCCCACTCCGGTGAGCAGGGATGGCTCCCAGGGGGGCCAAGGGCAGCTTTGTCTTCATCACCTCACGTGCCCAGGGTGTATCGGTGGACTGCTCATAGGGTAACCATGGCCCAGTGCTACCTGTGGGACCTTCACTCTGATCAACAAGGACTCAGACATGGACCCGCAGGTTCCCACTACCATGATGGGCACCGTAGGGAATTCTCACAAGCAGACGCCGAAAAATAAACGTTTTGGCCTCACTGGGAGGAGGCAGCTGATTACAACCACCTGGAATGGTTAAAGAGCAGAAGCAGACAGTGATAACCAAATACTAAGTAATGAATCTCACAGGAGTTCAGAGAAGAACGTGCAGGGGAGAAATAGGGAAAGCTTTGCAGAACAAAGATACAAACTGAGGAGGCAAGGCAGAAATCTGGATGAATAAATGGGGATGAATGATTTTCCTTTGGGTTTTGGGACCCATCTACCCACACCCTAGCCTGTTTACACAGGTTTTACAAGACGTTTGGCCTTATGTAATAAGTTTCTGAAAAGTTACGTGTAAACAAAAATTTGTCCGATGTCATTTTAAAATGCATTTAAAATAAGTTATTTCAAAGAATCCTAAAACGGAAATGTTTGTAAAGGGAATAATTGTTCCCTATGCTTACAGAAGTCGTATACATCCGGGTATGCTTTTTAAAGGCAGGGATCCTTAAAGAAAGGGTTCAGATGTAGTTTTCGTTTTCATGAGCATTAAGAAATATCCAAGTTAGGAGGACATAAATATATCGAGGGTTAAAAGTAGAAGAACCGGATTTGACACGGGTAAAGCAGAGGGCAGAAGTGAGAGAAGCAGACAACCACAGGCTCCGTTTCCCTGCACCCTCACCCAGTTAAGGGACTGTGGCCTGGGCCAAGCATTCCCACTAGTCTTTGCAACAAAGGGCTGAGGCTGCAAGAAGAGACTTCAGCCTTCACCACCGGCAGCTGGTCGGCCTGGCCCGCCACTCCAGTCTTCCCCACGGCCACCTACCTGGGTGCTGCAGTGGTCTTTCGCCTCTGTATCCATGGCAAAGAGCTTTTCGATTGCTTCAATCTTCAGATCGTCATCCAGAGATGTGTAATAGTCTCCAGGGCTGCTGGGCTGGGGGGCCAGGAAGGAAGGTGACCAAGTCAAGGCTACGGCTTCCCCAGAAGGCCAAGGTAGAAGGAGAAATATGTTTCTGGACCCACAGATTCAACTCTATTCCATGGAATAAAGAAGCCACGCCCTAGGAGCTGTGTGAGCCTCTCTGAGTTCAGTCTCCTCGTCATAAAGTGAGGCTGTCTTGAACAGCAAACAGGATAGAGGCATGGCTGGCCGGGCTCTGCAAACTGTGTGGCTCTGTGCCCCCAGCAGGATGGTTACTGCCCTGCATGGGGACTGAGCTCGGGGCTCACAGCTGTGTGCCACTTGGCCCCTGTCTTCAAGGACCTGATCACATAGATGGGGGTGGATGGGTACTGAGAGCAAGTGCACAGCTCTAATGCGTGAAGTAAGTATCACAGCCCCCCTAGGGGGCTCCCGAGTAGGAGGAGGGCAGGACTTGGGTCTGGCCTGTCCACTCAGCCATCCGGCAGCAGCCAGAGGAGGAGCCCACCCTCTCCATGGCCTCAACCCCAGGGGGCGCTCACCGTGGAGCAGCTACTGCTGCTTCTGCTGCTGCTGGCGGCACTGGGGGTGGTGCTCCCCGGGGCGGCTGCCTGGGGCACGGTGAAGGCGGGCAGGCTCCCGGCCTCAGTGTGGGCGCCGTGGCTCCTGGGCTCTCCGGCCCACTGCTGGCCTGGTGGCAGGATGGCCTTGCCATAGGCTGAGGACTCCTCAAAGTTCTGGCTCCCTGTGGAGACAAGGGCCTGGCTTGGTTCGCACCCCCGACTGCTGGCCTCACCCCAGGGCAGAAGAAGCACGAAGGATGCACAAGTGATCCCAAAGGGGCCTGCAGCGTGCCTGGGGCTCGGCCCGCCGTGTGCTGAGGCTTCGCTGGGACAAAGGGGCCTTCAACTGGGGCTGGGGTTCAATGTACAGACTCCCTTTCATGGGAACACCCTGCTGAAGCCTTTAATTTTCAAAGACGGAATGTATTATTAGGAGCCACTCTTCCCTGAAGGGCGATCCAGAACGTAGAGGAGGAGGTTATGAAAACCGGGCAGTTTGCCTCATTACTGCCACGAAACTGGGAAGCTGCGTGACTCCTTGTCCCAGGGCTGCTCTCTGTGATTCGCTGAGGTCACCGTTCCCCGGCGGCCTCTCACAACACACTTAACGGGGGCTGAGCCAGTCCAGAGCAAGCACAGGGAGGTGTAGCTGTTCCTTGAGCGGCCACAGCAAGGCTGCGGGGGAGGGGGCGGTGACCGTGGGTTGCAACATGGGGAAGAAGGGGCTTCCCGTGTTCAGAGCGTGGGGCAAGAGCTGACAACTCCGCTGGGGCCACCAGGACTCACATCCCCGTGGGACAGGCAAACGTTTAAAGAAGTGCATTCGAGGGCTTACTCCCGGGCCTGAATCTTTTCTCAATCCACGTTTCTGGAAGGATTTCTCCCAACATTATATCAACCTAGCAGGCCTCTGCCTGAACAAGCAATCTGTCCTTCAAGGTGCAGATGGAGATCTGCCCACCCTGTAGAAAGATGCCCGTGGCCTCGGAGCAGATCCCTCGCTGCCCCACTCTCTCGTCTCAGGCTCCCCCGTCCCCATGGTGCAGAATCGACCAGAACACCCCCGCCCCCACCCGCCCCCGCTCAGCACTTTACGAGGTCAGAAACAGGACGGGTCTTGTGCTACGGTGAGTGCACGTGCCCAGCATAGGGTCTGGCCACCAACGGATGATCAGCAAGACTCAGGGAAGGCACATGGCAGCTCTGCTTAAGGAAGAGCTGTGGCCAGGGAGGCCTCCCCCCACCCCAAGAGGGTTTGACAGGCCCTGGCTCAGCTAAGCAGCACCCACCGAAATCCAGAGAAATGATGGCATCTCCTGCAGTGGGTGCGAGCTGGGCCAGATCCTCGGGCTCTTCCTTCAGCTTGGTGAACAGGAAGTTGCTCTTCTCAGACACAGCCACCTTGCCACTGTTGTCAAAGATGCTGTTCATGGTCATCAGGTGCGGCTTGAACGGGGACTCTGTCTGGTCCATGGAGAACACCACGTCGTTCTTCTCAATCTCACTGGTGGGACAAGAGCGAGCTTCAGACCGTCCATATTTTCCAGCAAAACTCTTTTACTCTCCAGACACATGGAAGTCCTGATAGCTAAGCCTCTCAGACAAAAACACGGGTATGGACAGTGTGTTGGCGTTCCGTAAAGAACCGTGCACTGGAAGTTTGGAGTCGTGGAGCTAGCGACGCGGAGAGCACCCACTGAGTATGTATCTGTCTTGGATGCTGTGTTAATATCGTACGTGGGCTGCGTGGTATGCATGAGACTTGAAGACTTTTGCTTTTGTTGCACCCCAGCAAGGACTTTCTCTAGATTTCTTCCCAGGTGCTACCGAGCAAAGGTGTTACATCTTCTCCCAAAAAGTAACAGTGGTTCTCTTCCCTTGGTTCCCATTCAGAAAGCACTTAAGTGACGACTGTGTTCTAGCTGCCTCCCCACGTGGGTCAGAGGCATGACAGATGACAAAGGGGGAAGGGGCAGAAAAAGCCTGTAAAGGGGAAATCCCAGTGTTTCACTGTTCCCGGGACGCCCACTGCAAAAGAGCTCGCCGACGTGGTGCCAGGTTCTGAGAGGCTCGGCATTCCTGGGCTGTGTCCTCGGTCTCAGGAGCACCCTGCACCCCAGCCTGTTTCCCCTCCCCGCTGGCCCTCACATGCTCACCTCAGGACGTAGTTCACACACATGATGCACTGGGGCTGCAGGTTGCGAGGGTTGTAGATGACCGTCCCCTGCGTCTCCAGCCACACGTAGCCCCCGTGCTTCGCAAGCATCCGGTACTGGCCACTCACCACCTGACCCTTGGTGCACACTAGGGGAGGAGAAATGGGACCTGAGGTCAGGAGGTGGGGGAGGAAGACCCCATGGGGAGGGCAGCGTGCAGGGGAAAGATGGGGGAGAATGAGCTGGATGGGAGCTTAGAGCATCTCGCTCAACTCTTCATGTTAAACGTGAGGAAAGTAACCAGAGAGGTTAACTGACTTCCCTAGGCTGGCTGTGAGGGAGTGGCATCACCAAGCCCTTGACAAGTTGGCTCACCCCTGGCTCAGCTGGGAGCAGAAACCGAGAGCAGCACCTGCCCTTCCTTCCCCCCCAAGGTCAATGAGAGGAAGGCTCTCCTTGGGGTGCCCTGTGGATACAAATGGGCACGCAGGGAACGGGCGAGCCTCTTCTGCCTCACACTACGGGCGGTAGGGTGCACTTCCAGCAGCGTGGAGAACGCCTGTCCTCGGGCAGCCACTGGTAGCAGGCCCACCATCGGTACTCTGCTTGTGAATAAAGGCAGTTTAAAGAAACCCCCAGATATCCTCGATTGTTCCAGGTCATCCGTCAGACCTGCCGCCTTTGGGGCCACAGCAAGTCTGTGACCCACAGCAAAGGCAGCAGCAAGCCCCCCGCCAGCCTCTACACACAGCCTCGTCAAAGCCCTGGTAAGTCCTCCCAGCTGCCCAGCTAGGCTGCCTGCGTATGACGTCTTTCCTCTTCCAGAGTGCTCTAAATGTTCATTTAACACTTGTTTTACTCTATAAAAACATCGGGGAAAGGGCCCGGCATCCCAGATTGCTCTCTTCCCCCGTCCAGAATGCTCTATCTGCTCCCATTAAAAAAAGAATCAACAAGTCCCTTTAAATGAAAGTTTACTAATGTTAGGATTTCTTATAGCTTTCTGAACTGCCCATTTACTTTCCTTCTTGGGAATTCATTCTTCTGAATTCTAGTCTCAGAAACCCCCAAATCACACAGAAAGAAGCATGCTGGCAGGATTAGGAAATCCTGGTTTCGGTTTTCCTCATCTGCAAAATGGAGTACTGATAATAATGACAGTAATGATAATAATTATTAGTACCCAGTGTCCCATAGCTGTTTGTACTGAGGACCAGATCTGCCTGCCTGGTTTATCAGGTACAAAAATGTGGCTGAATGTCACTGACAGATGCTGTATAGGAAAAGCCCCTCTGCTCCAAAGTCACTAACATGTACAGCGCCCAGGCCCTGTCACGTCTACAGGACACGTCTGTAGATAACGTCACAAGGGGCCCTGCGGGAGAACATGCAGACTCTCTAAACGTCACAAACCTCCCCACTTTTCCGTGTAGGCTCAGGAATCACTCCCCATTCACCACACTGTGTGGTTGAGGAATGCAGCTCGGTTCGTACTAACCATGCTTGTAATCCTTCACATTTATGTTTTTCTTGGCACATTTCCTCCTGTTCAGAAATTAACAAGCACCTCCAAGCTACAGGAAGCCCTGTAACCATACTACACATAAGTTACACCTGTACCCTGCTTTGCAGGGTTCAAAACCATCTCGTAAGATCAGTTCATTTCTGCAAAGGAATTGGAGCCGTGCCTGGCACACAAAGCGGCTTCAGGGTTAGTATCACCTCGTTGTTTTCCATCTGAAGAAACGGAGGCTTAGAGTGATTTGCTAAAAGGCCCCCTCGTGGAAACAGTCGACAGGCTTATAGTCCAAATTAAAGGGTCCTCAGTCTTTTTGGTTTTGTTTGCATTTTTAAAAAAGTCAACTTTGGTGAGGTTTAATTTACCTTCAATAAAAAATGCACCCATTTTAAGCACAGATCAATGAGTTTTGCCGACTGTACAGACCCTTGTAACGGTCACCACAATCAAAGGTATAGAACTTTCCATCATCCAACCTCCCTAATTTCTTATACCTCTTGACAGTCAATCCCCATTGCCAGCCCTGGTCCCAGGCAGCCACTGATCTGTTTTCTGTTGCTATACATAGAAAGGATCTTCTCTCCATTCACACGTAAGTGGGATCATACAAGAGCTCTTTTCGTGTCTGCCTTCTTTCCACCCAGCATGTTTCCCAGAGCCCTCACGTTGTTGTAGGTATTCCTGGTTTGCTTTTCATTGCTAAGTAATATTCCGCTGCATGGAGATAGCATAACTAATTTATCCATTCACCTGTCAATGGATGTTTGCATTGTTTTCAGTTTTCGGTTATAGTGAGTAAAGGTGCTGTAAACATTTGTGTACAAATCTTTGCATGGACATACAGTGTGAGCGCAGCTAGGGCTGCAATGGCTGGGTCATAGGGTAAGTATGTGTTTCCTTTATAATATACAGCCAAGTTATTTTCCAAAGTGGTCATATCATCATTGTCTAATCTTTTTAATAAAATCCTGTGCTGTAGGGAAGACAGATACCATCTTTTTTAACATGAGGGGACTAAGGCCAGAGGGATTTTGACCTGCTTTACATCACACAGGACAACAGTCTGGGTTACTCGACAGCCTGTGGCCCGCAGTACAGCGCCCTCCTACTACATGCCCCCGGGCAACACTTCACTAGGAAGATGGAATTGGTGGTTGCTGCTGTCCTAAACCATCATGGACCCTTTGGCCAAAGAAATAACTCTGTCCTCCCTCATCTCCCTTTATCTGCCCCATTGAGGCTCCTATGCCCAAGAGACATGATTCTTGCACAATTTCAAGTACCTGGAGTTAACTTATTCATTAACTCATTAACTTATTCTTAATGCACACAAGATTCAGGGATCTTATTCTTTTTGATTAAACAGTGCAGTGAGCAAAGGTTTTTAACTGCATTTCTAGCGATTGCAGGCGAGGGCCTGCTCTGTCAGTAGAATATAATTACGCCAGCTTTCTAATCATCTGCTCATTAATGCCAGCCTTGGTGAGGGGCCTGCTACTTGGTAGATAGGCTTTTTATGGCCTTTAATCTTGTTTTCCTAAGAGCACATAATGTCCTCACACAACAAAGAGAAACCAACCCCCCTTCCCCCAAACCCTTACCTTCTGAGGGTAACAATGTATAAATTACTAACCCATTTGGAAATGATGGCTTTCAATTATTTAAATTTGGTTTGAGGTCTGAGCTTCCCCAGTAATTTCAACGGTAAACTTTCACAGGCTAAGACACACATACGTGCATAAATTCGGGATGCTGGTGTGTAAACCTGGACGAGCCTCAAGCCCGGGCCTCCAATTATTCCACAGTATGAGTGTGGGTCTGTGGTGCAACTTTATCTGCATAAACCCAACAAGAAAGACAGAGTCAGAGGGACAGAGAGAGAGAGAGACAGAGAGAGATTGAGAAAGACTGAGAGACAGAAAAAGAGGGAAAGTGAAAGAGAAATAGATGCTTGTGTTCAGCTGGCATTAACCCAATTTCCACCCCACGCACATCTCCCTTTGCTGGATTCAGGCTGGCTGAGCAGAGGCCTCTGAGCTCAGAACTGCTTTACTTGGCTCCATCAGGGGAAGACGGGAACCTGTGATTTCCATTTGGGTTGTGAATTACCTTTAAGTGTGCCTAATGCTTAAAACCACAGATTCAATAAATCTGCACCATATTTCCCCTGGATTCAGCAGAAAACTAATATGACAATTTTTTACCCCAGCTCTTTTTTAAGGATCAAAGATTTTCTAAGAGAAGGAAAAAAAAAATCTCTTTCATAGGCCTAGTGAGAAGCCATCATTTTTGTTCTCTTTGACAGTAGTTTCCTCTACTTTCCCACCCCAGAAGCTAAAGCACAATACTGTCCTGCAAGAATTTCCAGAAACTTTTGCTATTGTCCTCTACTTTGACTCACCCTTGGCTGAGAAGGAAGGACAGGCTTTTCCCCAGTTTTACATCTAAAGGAGGGAAGCCCCAGAAAGCCAGGCACTGGGAATCTTTGGGTAAGCTGGGCCAGAGCCAGGTCCCTGAGTCCCAGTACCAGCATGACTTTGGGAGCTGAAACCGCCATGGGCCAGAGAAGCATGGGGAATCCCAGAGTGGAGGCTAGAGCCACATCCTACAGTTTCAAAGCTGGGGCAGGCTAGAGCTGGGCCACATCCATGGGCACAGAAAAGTACCTCCACCTCCCTCCCGCATCCCTGGGTCCCTGGAATGGGGAAGCCGGATGGTTTGTTTTTTTGCTGGAGAACACAATGAGAAACTTCTTTGAGATATCATTAGGGGCCCTGTTGCACTGTTGGATCTAACCCGAAAGCCATGAGGACGAAGCAGAGAAACCAATTAGAAAGAGAAGATCTCATTCCTTAAGAGAATATTAACTGTGCTTCTATACAGCTTATGGCCTGCTGATCTGAACTTCAGGTGTCCTAACCTTGGGATAGATGGGTGGATTTAGGAACAATGGACAAATAACTGCACTTCCATTTTCTTCATTGCCACTCCAAGGCCACAGCTAATCCTTGGAGTCCAAGACCAAAAGGGCCACTGGGAATCTTCTCAGACTTACCCATTTTAAATCCTTCTGTAATCCTCTCAGCACCCCGATCTGCACTGGGGGCACTTATTTTGAAGCATTCTTTCCCAAATACGTTTTTTTTGCCCTTGGGTGTGTCATTCATTTAGTGCCTGTACTGTACCAAACGCTATGCTAGATACTGAGGCGGAAGGTATGGACCACCATGCTCCCACGGAGCCCAAAGCCCTCCTTCTTCCGCAGAAGTGAGATCCCTTAGGGCAGGGATCAATCCTATCAATTTCTATTTCCCCCAGTAGGCCAGGTATAGGGTTATAGACCCATAGTCCTTGCATGTTGATGGGCTGTATGGAGCCAAGAAACTTGTCTTGGATCACCTGCAAATGGGAAGCCTTAATTGGGAACATAGTCAACTGAAATGCACTAGAACTGCCCTGTCCAGTATGGTAGCCACTAGCCAAGCGTGGCTACTTATATTTAATTAAAACTAAATTTAAAAAATTCAGTTCCTCAGTTGCACTAGACGTATTTAATATATGGCATAGCTCACATACGGACTACGCGGATGAAGAGCATTTCCATTGTAGAAAGTTCTACTGGACAGCCCTGTTCTAGAATCCTTTCATAATTCAGGTTTTCTTTCAAGCTGCAAGGCACAATTTCCACACGCCATTACTGGGTTGCCCGGACGGCCTTCCCCAACTGAGTTCTCTTGATTCAGCAGGCAAGCTCTTGGAAAACCAGGGCCCCCTCGACACGTCTATTAGGTGGGTGTCGTACACCCTCTACCTCTGTTTAGACCAGTGCTCCCCCGTCCTTCAAGGTCCAACGCGAGCGCCCTGTCTTCTCTTTTCCTGAACTCTCCCAGCCCTCTTCTTTGAATGGATGTACGTGTTTCTACAGCGCATAACCCAAGTTGATTACACACTGTCTTGCACTCTGTCTTACACCCTACGGGGCTGCTGCGTCAGACTGTTCACTGCATAAGTGTGCTCGGTGAGGTGGTAAGTAGGGACTGCGATTCAGCCCACCTTCCACTCTCCAGGCTGTATGCCTTGGTGTGCTTGTGTGTCCCCTACCAAAAGCGCCCTTTTCCTGATTCGCACGAGCACGTCACACAGGATGGTGGCAGCCCTGGTTCTCTAACCATCCTGTGGGCGTGAGTCTTGTCTGCCACACCAGATGATGGCTCTGTGAAGGAAGCAACTGGATCTTCTCCTTCCCCACCAGTCACACCCCACTCAAGGCCAGATTCCACAGACATATAGGGCACTCCTGGTACTTACAGTTCTGGTGACTTTTGGTCATGTTCTCTGAGTCCAGTGCATGGTAGAACTCGTAGGCTGAGCGGCCAAGCAGCTCTTCAGGGTGGTAACCAACCAGTTCTGTGATTCTAAATTTTTTTTAAAAAGCAAGGGGGAAGAGAAAGACCATATGAATATGAGCAGGGGCTCAAGGACCTTTATGTAGAAGGTAATTCAAAGGCACACATTCGATGAAACACAGTCCGAACGTCCCGGTCGTACCATTCATCCAAACAAAAGAAAAAACCAACAACCAACATGGTGGTCAACCTGCAACTATGGGTCTACTGAACCTCCACTCTTCCTGCCCTTCCAGGATTGTGTCTGGGGAGGAAGGAAAAGCACCTGTTCAGGGGCTCCCTACCTCCCACCCCCAAATAGACACATGTGCCTTGCTCCAGTGACCACTGGAAGGGGCTCTCATTGCCCCCTACCCACAGTCTTTGCAGACAAGGGAGCAGAGAGGGTGGACAGTTTGCTTGATGTCTACACAAGTGTCCGGGGACAGAGCAAGAACGAAAATGGGAACATCCTGACTATTCCAGATTATTCTAGTAGAGGGCGATATAAATGAAAAGTGACAACATGTGGTCCCAAGTTGGGAAAAGCATGGAGGCGGCCTCTGCACGTGTGTTAACCATGGATTGAGGAGGGACCCAGGCAGGTAGAGCCCTGTCTGTGCTTAAACCTTCTCCCCTCGGGTCCTGTCTGGTGACCTCAGATACCTCCTAGACATCAGGTTCGCCTTCATGGGTTCTACTTGTTCTTGCTATCTCAAGGAAAGGAGGGAGGGCAGGAGGTGCCGAGAGGAACAGATACAAAATCATAGTCCTAAGAAATGTGCCTCTTCGTTATGCTCTGATAAATAGGCAGCTTCCGTGTAGGGTGTCTGCCTTAGATGGGAAGTGGGCAGAGAAAAGGCAAATGTGGAGAACCGTGAAGGATCACTTAACTTGTGAGGACCCTCTGCTCTGTGCTGGAATCTTTAAAACAAGCAAAGCCCTGCCCGAGAACCACCCGATTAGCTGCTTTCCCACGTCATACCTAAACATTATTTCTCATCATCTTTGGTCTCTCACATTTTTTCTAATGGGCTCACCGTCTTGTTTACTTAGCCTATCATGAGCGAGAAGTGATGCTATATCCTCATCATTACAAGCTCTGTTTTGGAGTACGTGACTCCAGGGGCACAGCCCTGTCACCTGTCCACGCTGGAGAGGAACAATGTGGAGAGGAAAGCAGAAGCCGTCCGCGGCTCCTTGGTCTGTCTCTACTCCTCTCTCCCGCTCCATACGGGTTTTGCACAGGTCAGACGAAATCATCCTAAAATATTATTTCCATTCTGTCACCCCTCTACGTAAGCATCTCCAGCTTACCTAGGACCAACCACATCCAGAGTAAATAAACTCCACCTAACTGCTAAGCCTCCAGGGTCTTGTCTCCATCTTCCAAGCAGTCTGATTTGCAGCTGATCGGCAGCACGGCAGGTCCCCCCTCCCCGGTAGACCCCTCTCCTCGCAGTTCCCACCCCTGGCAAACCCACGCTTGCCGCAGAGCCTTGAGGCCTTCTCTTCTCGGAGCCCTGACGGTGACAGGGCCAGCTCAAGGTCTCGCCTTGTCCCTGGAGCTTTCTCCAGGTTGCCCCTTCTCGTCAAGTCCTAACAGGCCAACACAGTGTCACAAGGAGTTATGTATGCTTCTCTCCACGTCCTAGGCTGCCAACCCCTGAGCTCAGGGACCACATCCTCCTTTGGCCTCCGCTACAACGGGTGCTCAGTAAATGCTAGAGTAGCTGACCAATGGACTGATAGCCTTTGGGGGCCTAAGGTACAATGAGAGCCCTGTCTAGCCCAGCACTGCTAAGGAACCTGGGCACTAACGGCCCACTTTTCTTCCTCGAGCGTGGTCACCTGTCTCAGTGCACGACGGTGCACACACACAGCCTTCAGCGCAGCCCTCAGGATGCTCAATCCATCCTTTCTCCATTCCGTAAGGTGTGTCTGGTGTTGAAGTGGGCAGAGAAGAGGCAAATTCTCTGCCTAGGTGAGACTTGGGGGTTAAAGCCTTTGTCAAACAACGGGCAACACAACGGAGCTGAGAAGCTTAGGTCTCCGTTGATTTAGCTCAGGGGAGATTTCTCCAGTGAGATTCCAGCAGCTCACCTGCACCAGCCAGTCGGTCTCAGACCAGGAGGATCTGTCCCCTCACCTGGCCCTGAGCAGAGAGGTCTCTGAACTCATCGGCAACAGACACGTTCCTCAGTGGCCTACCTCCAGGGCTGGCATTCATGGCACCTTAGCCAAGGTGGAGAGTCAGGGAGAACAAGCAGACGGCCGCACAGCGCAGGCCCTTCGTTTCCTACACCCACGTAGCTTTTCTGATGGGTCCCATGCCTTTCAGCCTCAGCCTGGGAACCAGAATTGCACCGGTGGGCTGTGCTGACAATGGGCTGGCCATTTACAGCCTCACCAATGTGCCAGATAAGCTACTTCTGTTCCTGAACTAGGTCTAGAGTTTCCTAGAGACCCTCAAAACTGAGGCTGGTTCTGGGAAAGATCTGACTCTACTCCATGAAGAGATTACACTTTCTTTCAAGATTAGAATCTTTTAAGACGCTCAAAGTAAATGTTTATTATGATCAGCCCCAAATAAAAAATTTCTTAATCTAATTAATGTGCCATCCATTCAGAGGCACACAATAGGCATGTTTTGGAAGTGGACAAACAAACCTCGATTTCAGAATTGCCAGCCCTCTTCCCAGTAGCAGCCTTCATTTATCTTGTCAACTAAAATAAATATTTAACGTCTCCTCCTTCATGCCTTTCAACAGACGACTATAAAAACTGGGAAATACACATACCCCAAACACAATCGAAGAACATTCGACTGGTCAGACTTTACAAAACCAGGAAACCCCAACTCAGAGCTAATGGTCGTTGCCCTCAATCTGCAGGCGTGCCGACGCCAGCGGGGAGGCTAACGAACCCAGTTTGTTTATAGGGTTGGCCTCCACGGCACACAAGGCACCTCCCTGCTCATTTCCCTCTGTCCCAGGGAAGCCTCGGGAGCTGGGCTGTGATAACACCATTTCATCTGCTCTCTTCACCAGGGGCAGGGGAACTTTGTTTCTTTCTTTCTTTCTAATTAAGGGGCCCTGACTCTGGAGGAAAAAAAAAAAATCAGTTTGGGGTCACCCATAAATTTCAAAAGTCAGCTCAGTAGTGCTGTTCTCTTTGTAAAGGGGAAGAAAATACGAAAGGACTTAATTCAGCAGACTTCAGAAATGAGAAGCACAGAGGTCCCTGTTTAATAATAAAGTAGGAAAAGAACCAGATCAAGGATGAGGTGAGCAGAGAAATGTAGACATTGACAGGCAGCCCCAGGAGGCAGAGGCAGAAGGAAGAAAGAAAAAAAGAAACTAGAGAACTTTCAGGTTAAAATCTGAAGTTACTGTTGCCCCAAGGAAATATGTGGGTCAGACAGCTGGGCCCTGGATTTCAGAGTCAGGTCTGCCTCACAATGTAAAATGACAGTTACTGCTCGTCCATTGCTCTTTACCCTTAAAAATGTGGCGAGGCCCTTTTCAACATGGACTACCTGTGGCTGAGCGCTAGGGAGAAATGGGCTCTCCGGCTGGGCTGCAGTGTCAGTGCCGTGTGGCCTCCTAGGCAGAAGGAATGCAGCTCAGGCCTCAGCCGGCTCCATCACGCGCCCGCCCACGAGGGACGAGGCAGCAAGCTCCCTACTTCACACGCCAAGCCTGGAGTCAGACAAGGTCTGGCTGCAGTTTTTACCCCTGTTCCCTACGAGTACAGGATTCACTCAGTAAACGAATCGTGGAAGGTTAGAGAGCATTTAAACTATTTGAGAGAATAAAAGTTTAAAGTACTTCCTAACCACCTATTTGTTTTCCAAAGAATGCGCTTGCTAATAAAACCATCCTTTTATTAAGGTCTGCTTTCTTTCCTTCCGGCCTTCTGGCAATGCCCTCTCCAAGGCAACACTTGACTCCCCTCATTTAGGTTTCTGTATGTGCTTTTAGCTTTGAAACTGCATTTCCCCAATAATACCCAAACTATTCACTAACACAGATTTCAATGACATTTGTTTTAATATATTTCTATCCAGATTTTCTTGGCTTTAAACAACAATACTTTTGCCTTGTGTTCTCCTCCAGGAGTACACAGTTAAGTGAATATCTATACAATCAGCTCCACAGTTAATGGATAATGAATTTCCATCCTATCAGTGTTATGTGTTACAGTTGGGGTGTATTCATAGTATACATAGGAGGGTAGCCCTGGCTCAATCCTGGACTGACCCTGAGTGCCACCAAATGCCACAGCTGCCTTTCATTACCTTGAAACCCACAAGCAAGAAGGGGAAATGTGCCTTGAATTGTAGCAGGAGAGAAGCAGATCGCACAGGGGAATAATTTTTGAATTGTGAGATCTATTACACTTTGAAATAAATTCCAAAAAGGATTTGTAGAGCTGCTTCTTCCAAGGAGAATTTCAAGCAGATTAGACAGGACGATATACAAGCATTTCTCCTAAATATGTTCAAACTTTCTTAGGGCTGATTTCAGAACATCGTCGTTTGGAGGAGACACAGATGCACAAGGAGAGCATTTAAAGTTTCTTCTAGCTCAGGGATTTAAAGAAATATACTATACCATCTTACATAAGATAGGTAAAGAGAGACTACTGTGTATGTCTGCAAAAATATTTAGAATACACTAAATACGAGACTAAAAATGACATGTAATGTGTCAGAGTCTGAAAGACCACTTGGAATTAAAGATGCCACCTATCCTCTAAAAAAAAGTAAAATAATTTGTTAAATGTATCTCAGTACACAATGAAAGTATATAATCTTTTACTATTAGTTTGCCCAAAGTCAGTCTATTTTCTTCTCAGACTTTAACACTATTGCTTTTCAGGTGCTTTGATGCGCGTGTGTTTTACAACTCATGGCTCTCTATAACTTTATTGACAGCCTCTTTACAGTCCTCAACTATCTCCTCCCTTTTGTCATTACCAACTTCTTCGTATAAATAGAATTCCAACTTCTTTGTATAAATAGAATTTGATTACCAACTTCTTTGTATAAATAGAATTCGTCACAGATTTGATCCACAGAATTTGAAATGCAGGCATCTTATCGAACTGTAACTCCCGAAATTATTACATCCTACACTGCCTTAACCCAATGACAAAACAGGGTTGCCCTCAAATTCCTTATCTGTGAAAATTACAGGACCCTCTTTGTTAATTTGAAAATTTTACTGTTATCACTTTTCCCCCAGTGATACTTCTCTCATCCACATAATTTGCTTTTACAATTTATTTCTAACATACAGGAAGACCCATAAAACACACGAAATCACAGTGGGATTATATGCATTAGAGATTTGCCCCACTCTCCTTGATGGCTTGGCTTCTTTCCGTTATTCTCTTTCTCCACTAGATGGCGCCTCCACGTGAATTTAAGAACCACCCCATTTTATTTTTTTAATTTTAATTTTTATTTATTTTTTGGCTGCATTGGGTCTTCGTTGCTGCGTGCGGACTTTATTTGCGATGAGTGGGGGCTACTCTTCGTTGTGGTGCGCGGGCTTCTCATTGCGGTGGCTTCTCTTGTTGCAAAGCATGGGCTCTAGGCACACAGGCTTCAGTAGTTGCAGCATGCGGGCTCAGTAGTTGCAGCACACGGGCCCTAGAGCGCGCGGGCTTCAGTAGTTGCGGCGCATGGTGTCAGTAGTTGCGGTGCACAGACTCAGTAGTTGTCGCTTGCAGGCTCTAGAGCGCAGGCTCGACAGTTGTGGCACACGGGCTTGGTTGCTCTGCAGCATGTGGGATCTTCCTGGACCAGGGATTGAGCCTGTGTCCCCTGCATTGGTAGGCCGATTCTTAACCACTGTGCCACCAGAGAAGCCCCAGAACCACCCCCATTTTAAAGTTAAACTACTTGAGAACAATTTTTGTCTTCCTTTTGGGTGAATGGTTCATTAAGTTGCTCGTGTCTCAAACTCTTGGAGATCCGGAATCATCTCTTTTCTTCTTTGATATAATTAGTCTCTGGCACTGGGTTAGATATATAGCAGATGCTCAATAAATCACAGTTCATTAATTGGCTGCTCATTTTAGGAGACAGAGTATAACACCTCTATTTGAATCGTAAATGGAGACGAGATCATCCATTACACTGATAATCAGGATACTCTTCTTTAAACCTGCTACTCAACTTTACTCCCCCTATCTAGAGCAATTGACTGTATATACACGTAAGTGTGACTGACATAAATTGTTACAGAATTCACTTCTAACAATATTTGCTGTTTCAGATCATTAATACAGGACTTGACGTGGTCCTCTGACCCTTTGTTAAGAGAAGCAGGATGAATGCATTTTGAATCATCTGCATTCCTTTATTCAACTTCAGATGTTTCAGAATAAGTTGTTTCAGGTTCAGTTGATTTGGGAAACCTGAGACTTACACACAAGATTACTCTTTTCTATTTTATTTGTCGCTCCCCCGTTTCCTCTCTGTTCTCCCCTTTTTCTCCATGATCCTTCTCTGTTTTTGTTTGTTTATGTCTATGGTCTCAATACATCTAAGAAAATGTACCAAACAGCCTCAAAAGTGATTTTGTGGGTTCTACTTGCCTTACATTTTCATCAGATTCTTCCTAACTTTCCCATTAGGAAAATAATCCCCTTTATGGGAAATCGCAGCCCCTCATGTGTGCCAGATGTCATTAAATCTAGTGAATTCCCTGATTAAAATGCAATGCCCCCCACCCCACCCCACTATGATATGTAAGTGTTGGTTTTTGAAGCACTGATCTTGGTAGAGGTGTGTGTGTGTGTGTGTGTGTGTGTGTGTGTGTGTGAGAGAGAGAGAGAGAGTGAGAGAGTATGAATATGTGTATATCCTTCCCCATCCCAATAAAACAAGTGTAAACAAGACAAGCTACCAAAACCAAAAAATCCTAGTCTTCATCAAGGCAACTGAGAAATAACACATAGGTATTAAGGACTTAAAACAGTCACTTTATAAACTGTCTAAGCCATGTCTGTGCCCTTGTTAACTAATCTGCTAATCCGTTAAACACAACTTCTGTGTGGCACAGCACTCTGTGTCTTTAGATGCCTCTGCATCCATCTTTCCAGCGCCTCTGAACTCAGAGTTTGGGCCATGGAATTAGGTTTCTTGAAAGGCAAGATCCTGCTGAAAGTGCACTGTGTCTAGCAAACCTTATAAGCAATATCACCCTCCACACCCTGAGTCACAAAGCCCTAAATCACAGGTCCCGTCAAGCCGGGATTGACTCTGCCTACCAGCCCTGAACCAAACTAAGAAGTCAGTGCAGGGCCCCTCCCCTTTCCGGGAAGAGGGCCTTCTCCACTCTTAGGCACCCAATTGCTCATGTTATTGCCCCCTCTTCCTTTTACCCAAAGGTTAGATGCTTTCAAGAAACGACCTGAAATTCATTCAAAACAAGATGATGAATGAGGGATAACTTCAAATTACCCTTTCCAGAGGATTTTTTTCCCCTTCACATTAACAAGGATCAAAGTCTTAAGTTTAAAAAAAAAAAATCCTTCTTTTCTGTTATCTAGGGATGAGGAGTTATTTTCTAGGACAGTAGGGTGTTCCCAGTGCTTCTGGGGTCACATTAGGGCTGTACTTCACACGCAGCTTTCACTGTCTGCACTGCTCCAGCCGCTCTAAGGCTAAGGCATGCGGAGCACCGCACCACCCTACCCCACCCCACCTCGAAGCTGGAGACAACGCGGGCTACGCAGCAGGATTTCTCTTGTCTCAGAAGGTTACGGAGAGGGGTGCACATTACAAAACTGTATCTTCTGCCCAGGATGGTTCTTGGAATACAAAGACTACCTCTGAGAAAGAACCTTACACACAGCGTGGATTTCTCAGGTGCCTGCCTTTGGAATAATTTCTCTCCATAATTATCCTTGTATCACAATAATGACAATAGGAACAGTCATGATAAACGCTGACTGTGTCAAAGTTTCAGGACACAAGTCTTCACACGTGACATTTCTCCCTATGAGGTTAGAGCGCTTCTTTCTACATCTGGAACTACGCACTACCTCCAAGAGCCTTGAATCCAGCACTATGGGGACAGGAGTGACTCAAGGACACTTTTACAAAAGTTCTTAAACCTGGAGTGGCACCAGCCAACACCAGGGCAGTCTAGAATCAGGGGAGAGAAACTCAGCTGAGCCTGGAAAGTAGGGCCGCACCCATGAAGAAATCTAGACACCCATGGGACATGCAGCAGAAGAGAGAAAGGTGGGCAGGCCTGGGGGCCGCTGAGCAGGAGCTCTGTCCTGGGGCCTTTGGCTTCCTGCTGGCTGGGAAGGTGAGGCAGTTTCCTGCTGGTGGTCTCTCCTTCTCCCAGGCCCCCAGCCTCTACATGCCTCCAGAAGTGGTCTTGGCCCCTTGAGTTTAGTGGGGAGACTAGCTTTGGGGGAGGGCAAAAACAGGGAGCAAGACATCAGCAGGAACAAAAAGCCTCCCATCAGTTACGGGGTTTGTGGTTTTCAAAGCGCTTCCACAGCCATCATCTCATCGTACGCTTCCACAGCCATCATCTCATCGTACGCGGATGCTGTGAGACAGGTGTAGGCAGTGTTCTCATCTGCGTTACAGAGAAGGGGAAGCTGAGATCTCAGGGTTTCTGGAGAAACCCCAGAAGGGGAGAGGGGAGAGCTTGGAGCAGCAAAGAGCTGCCACAAAAACTATGACTCTGGGCAAACGTGGTGACTCTGGACACCGCTGAAATCTGGGGTCAGGTGGCGAGATCCCTGAAGGCCACCTCCAGTCATGCACTAGTCAGCAGACTGCAGTGGCAGCTCCTCAAGCCAGGCCTGCCCGGCCCAGCCCCTGCTCCTGGCCTGTCCTTCCCTCTCTGATGGCAGCCACTGCCCATGGCATCTATCCTTCCCTGTCTTCCTCCTTCCACCTCCCGATCCGCCCATGTTCCCAATGCCCAGGCACAGAGGGGAGGGCAGAGGACAGGCAGGGGGGAGTCAGAGCTGTCCCTCCCGCCCCTTCCACAACAACCCAAGCCTCTTCCCCACCTGTTTCGAGCCTCTCCTCAAGCTGAAACTAGAGTGACATGGATTACATGTGCAGTCTTAGGTGCTCTTTCAACTACTCTAATAAAGAAGCAATTTAGGGTGAGGACCACAGCTAACACCAAACACTTCCTATTGGATTGGAACTTAGGCCGTCTCACTGAATCAAGGCTCTTAACCACTGCGTTCTCTCATAAGAGAATCTCCAGTTAGGCCTGGCTTTGGGGGTTAGGGTCTGGCTTAGTTCCCGTCCTTGAAAAGCCTTCCAAAGTAGACTGGACAGTGGCTGGAATGGAGGTGACACAGGAGGCGCAAAGGCCGAGGAAAGAGCTCATTCATTGAAAAGAACACAACAGGAGCCACGCGGCCGTAGAGCAGCTTCCAGGACAGAAACCAAATCTCCCAGCTGGCCTCTGAATTGGGGCTGCTAATGGAGATCTCTAGACCCTCGTCTCCTGGGGAGGGAGAGTGGCCTGGAGATTTCCTAGGAGCCTGACACGTATGTGGAGGAATATGTACACACCACCGCGATCCACCATGACAGCAGCGGCACCCCAGATCAGCTCTGCTGTGACAACAGGGGACAGCCCAATATGGTATGAGGAACCCCTTGGTGGCACTGATGGGATGAAACAGTGACCTGCACTCAGCAATACAACATTAATGCCGCAGACCCACACCCTGACCACAGGCTGCTGACAAAGAGATTCCAAGCTAATACATCTCATTTTGGAGGCTTTAACCATGCTATTTAAGGGAACACAAATTGACTTTTGCTCGGATTAAAATCTATTATAATAACATGGATCCTGTTTGATAAATATTCCCTTATTTCTCCTTCTAATAGGAATAGTAATTTGATGATACACACACACACACACACACACACACACACACACACACACGCGCGTGCGCTCCGCCGGGCCCCACCTGTCGTCACAGTAGGTGAACTTCATGTCCATGCTGTGGCGGCTCAGGAAGGTCTTGCTGTCCAGGGGGATGTCCATGTGGGACGGGTGCTGGATGGGCTCACACATGATGACGAGGCAGGACAGCAGCGGCTCCTTGCAGCCGCAGAGACTGCTGTGAGGGGGGCAGTTGTTGTAGACCTTCACCTGGCCCGTGCAGTGCAGGACCTGGAGACCAGCCGCGGAGGGTCAGACGTGGAGCCGAGAGCCGGGGGCGGGGGCGGGGGGGGGGGCGCACTCAGTACTCCAACCCAGGCCTGACGTCCTACCTTCCAGGTGGCTGACTTGAGGTTGACGGTGCGGCCTCTGTTGGTGACTGTGCACTTCATCCTCATGAAGAAGTCCCGCTCTGTGGACATGTCTTTGCTTTTCTTCCCAAAACCAGAGCCTGGATAGAGATGGGGAGGGGAGCCAGCTGAAGTTTCATGTTTGTATTCAGAGGGGGGGCAGTTTTTCAGGGCAACACGTGTGTGTGTGTGTGTGTGTGTTCCCCGAGGCGCGGCTGAGCACACACAGCCTTCCCTGAATGCTCCGTGCCACCCTGGCTGTGGACCAAGGCTCGCTCATCTCCAGCCCGTCTCCCACTGCTGAAGGGTCAGGGCTGTTCCAGCGTGTTACCTCCCACTGCACCTCGCACTCCAGAGCGGCCAGGCGATGAGTGACCATCGGCCGTGATCTCAGCAAACCTCTCCCGGGGCGGGTCCAGGTTCCAGAGACGGAATTCCAAGGGACGGTCTGGGCGAGGCCACAATTACTCCAAGGGGATAAGCCTCTCGGGTTGGACATGTCCCTTAGACACCCCTGTCTTTTCTTCATTCCTGTCCCTCCAGTGCCCTAGTTTCACCCTGCAATGGCTGCATTCAGGGTCCTGCACCATTTGCTTTCTCCCCTAAAGTGACATAGGTCAAGGTTCAAGAAGAGACTGCTGGTCCAAATCTCCTGTGGGGAGCAAGTTCACCTTGAGGATTAACTCAACACAGATCATATCCTTTCTCAGCCAGAATTAAATAAGTCACCAAGACAAACAAGATCGCTTCCTTCCTTATAGTCTCCAAATAGCCTGCCATTCGGAACCTCTCCCACTTTTTGTTTAAAAAAAAAAAAAAAAGTGATGAATGCAGTAAGCACCAGCTGAGCCCCCCTGTCCATGTCTAGATTCTGCCATCCTGGACCTTCCAAGGTCCACTCCTGCCCCCTGCCCAGCATCTCAGAACAGATCAGAGCCTTGTTTCAAATAATCACACCCCTCCCTCTGGCATGGCCACCAGCTTCTGAACCTGAACCCCCAGGGGGCTGTGACTTATTTGGGTGACACAGCCCCAAATCACTGTGTGTTGAATGAATTGTGGCACCTTTGAATTTATCTTCAACATCCCTAGGAGAGCCCACTAAGTAATAGACCAGATGGTGAATCTTTTTTTTTTTTTAAAGAGAGAATATTCTCCATCATGATTATAAAACCATCTCTCCCATACTCAATTATGTTTCTTCCTACAATTTTAATTCCCACCAAGTGGGGTTTGCACATCGTGAGACATTCCTGTATCTTGGGGCCTGGACGCAGCACCAGCACCAGCTCAGGTGCTGAGAAGGACTCATTTGTGGCTGTGACATGGGTTAGGGCTGTGGCCTCCTGACCTGTTAACTTCTGAGTCTTCCCCATTCTGCCATTTGGTTAATCTTTCTAAACACAGCTCCAACCAGATTACTCCACCTCTGCCCCAAAACTTCCACCAGCTCCCCTCTGTCTACAAGGAAGAGGATCGAGGCCCAATTCCTGGCCTTCAAAGCCTTCCACACCAGCCTCACAGCCTTATCTTTCCCTGGGTGCTCGCACTAACCCTGTGCTTACAGATCATGCAGGTCGGCACCTTCAAAGGCTTTGCTGATTCACTGATTTGGATCCCAAGTCCTCAACACAGAGACCAAGAGATCTAAAGTTCCACTCGGATCAACAGGGTAGAGTCCTGCTGAATCATGGCACCTGGGAGCTGGAAGGTCCTAGACTTTGCCTGGTCCAATACTGTCACTTTGAAAAGAAAGACTCCCAGAAACAGAGCGATGAAGTGACTCGGTTCAGATCACATAATCAGATTGAGACTAGGGTCAGAGGTTGAACTAAGACGGAGAACCCAAGGGCCCAAGGGTTTCCAGAGCAGAGAAGATAAATTAACAGACTTTTTGGTTTTCTTGGGCTTCCAGCACCTGTTTTAGAAAGGGATTCAGAAGCTCTGGCAGCCCCTTCCTCACAGAACCGAACAAGAGTTTCTGAGCGGCACAGAGAAGACAGTGAACAGCCCACAGTGCTCCCCAGCCTGTGTACGCCCGGAGCCAGGTGGCCTTCGGGAGGGAGAGCAGAGGCGCTGGGCGGGGAGGCCGTGGTGGGGTGGGTAGAGGTGGTGGTAATCCTGCGCTTTGCAGGCTCGGTCTGTAACAAGGGTAGAAGTGGGCCAATGAAGTGTCTGCTTTTGCAGCATGTGTGGTAATAAGAGCAAAACCTTGCAGGCTTGATAGCACTGCCTCTGTCATTCAGGTTGGACAAGCACACGCTCCATGGCAGTGACAGGTGAGAGACAGAAAAGGGGACGTATAGACTCGGGCATAACCTGCCCAGGGCAGACATCGACTCTCAGATTCAGAAGGGACCTTGAAAGCCATTAAGTCCCCTTCTTCTCAAAGCTTCAGTCCACTTGACAATATGCCCATCTGTGCTTTTGCTTGACTGTCCCCCGTTACAAGAGATGAAACAGCAGGCTCTGATTGTCACTGCAAAGCGCTTTCTGCTTGTATAGGCCCTTCAATCCACTGGCATCTGCTGGAGGCCCCACAGGGAGGGTGCAGTGCACGAGACCTTATAAATCTCTTCTCCATCAAAAGCTACCTGTCCCATTTCTTATCACCAGGAGGCCAGATTCCTTCCTTGGCTCCCGGGGTAGCTAGTCTCTAAAGGTGGCCCCAATGAGCTACATCTCCTAGTATTCAGGGCCTCCTGTAGTTCCCTCCCACAGTGAATGGGGCTGGCCTGTAACTCACTCTAACAGCAGGATGGGGCAGAGTGGTGCTGTACCAGTTTCAGGACTAAGCCTTCGGAGAGCCTGGCAGCTTCTACTTTTGCACTTTGGGGGAGCCCTGAGCTGCCGTGTAAGAAGTCTGGCTACCCTGGAGACCCCATGTGGAGAGGGAGAGGCTCCGATACCTCACAGAGTGAGAGGGAGGTCCAGCCGTGCCTGCATCCCAGCTGAGCCCCAGCCTCCAGCTACCGGCCACAAGGTCCCAGGGGTGTGGGCGAACCCTCTGGTCATCCCACCAAGTCCAGCCTCCTGACATCACATGGAGCAAAAGAACCACCCGCAGAACCCGCAGAATCACGAGAGCTAATAAAAGTACTGTTTAAGCCACTATGTTTGGGGCAGTCTGTTACACAACTGTCTTAGGGACAACCACAACGGTTCCCATGAACATTTTGGCACAGATGAGCTGATTGGTTTGGGTGGTGTCATTTGGCAGAGATGCTGGATGCTCAGGTGATGAAACCTTCTGGAGACAGTGTCCTAACCTGAAGCAGTGCCCTAGGAGTGTGACATCAGGCCCCAGGAAGAGCCAGCAAGAGATCCTTCTGAGTACTAGGTCCTTCCAGGGCCCTCAGTCTCATCTCCTAGGCTCTGCTGGGTCTTTTACGGATGTCAGTGTTTTTAGATCATGATGGCCATGTTCCAACCGTCCTACATTTGCAGACAAAGGTAAGGCAGATCCCCTCCCAGGTGGTGTGAAAAGAAAAGAAAAACGCAATGAAGAATACGTTACCATTTTTGAGACTCAGGTTCTCACGGATCTCCTCGTGGTCACAGGGATGAGTGAAGTCAAAGATACTGTGCCCTGTTAGCTCCACCTGTTTCAAAACAAGGTTGGGCTTCATTATTCCTAACACTGAAGAAGAAGTCTCCAAGAGGAAGCTGGGCCCCCTTTTCACATTTGGAGAGAGGGAGGAGGCTAAATCAGGTCTTCTCATGCTCCACTCCACAGGTCCACAGACACACCAGTGTAACAGACTTCACGATGGATGTGGTTCATAAGGGTGGTTCTGTTAATCCAGTCGGCAGAGCTGTCCACCAGGGTGGCCATCAGCAATGCTAAGCCCAATGCCAGGGGTTCTCAGTGTGTTCCTGAGGTTTGAGGCTTGAAATCAGAGAGAAGCAGGGTGGGCATATGCAAGGAGAGGTCAGGAGGGATGTGATCAGAACCTTCCACTAATTTCTACCCCCAAGTGGAAACGCTTTCCCTCCCTTTCTGAAAGAGCCAGAGGAGGGTGTCACCTGTGTGAGTCCCATGAACTTGCTGATGTTTTCTGACAGAAAGATCATGTCGCCATCTTGGGTCACGACGGCGATGAAGCCCTCCAAGGCTTTCAGGTACAAGTTGTCCATCTGCTGGTCAGCCTCAGCTTCAGGCTCACTTTCAGAGCAAACTGGAAAGAGACAGGGGTTGGACGGCTTGCATCAATGTGTTAAAGCAGATGTGACTGGCACGGACGGATGTCTGCCAGGGATGGCTCAAAGGCATTAAGTGGATTTTTCTGGAAACGCACACTGCCAACCATCCAAGTGTCCACCATTGGCTCAAGCAGCAGGCACCTGATGAACACCACTGCACAGAGGACACCCTGACAGGAGCTTTGCGGGCAGTACGGTGGTTGTGGCCGCATACTTGTGGTACCAGTGGCAGCGGCAGCAGTCGTGGTCACAGGTGCAAAGGCAGTTACAGGAGTAGTCAGCCCGATAATTTTCCCTAATGGATGTTGAACAAGGACAGCATATCAGGTACTGCACTGAGCATGCTATATAATCTTCAAGACACCTGTGGGGCAAGTACTATTTTTTTGGTCTCATCTTACAGATGAGGCCTGGAGAGGTTAAGTCATTTGCCCAAGGTTATAGAGGTTGTAGCTAGTGGACTCAGGCAGCTGAATACAGAAGCCACACTCGTAACCATTCATAGGCTTTGGACTATTCCTCCTGTTAGGCTATTATGACTCTGCTTAAGTAAAAACCTTTTTGAATATTAGTTTCCTCAGCTAAATAGAGATAATAGTTCCCATCTCTTTGAGCTGTAAGGATTAAATACGTATGTAAAATGCCTAAAACGTACCAACTATCATGATTCCCTCTCCCTTCTGCCCCTCTATGACACTGTCACCGCCTTCAGATTGCTCAAAACCTGGATGGGGGCCGTGTGGCACACAGAGACACAAATCTAAGTAAAAACTTCAGGTTGACAGAATTGGGCACCCAAGAGGCATACAGACAGTAAGTGCTGAAGGGTTCATAGGAAGAGGGGGTCGCTTTGGGGTGGTCAGAGACAACTGTTTAAAGAAGGGCATTTAAAGCAGAAACTAACACACTATTGTAAAGCAATTATACCCCAATAAAGATGTTAAAAAAAATAAAATAAAATAAAATAAAATAAAAACAAAAAACAAAAAAAAAAGAAGGGCAGTTGAAGACACGTGAAAAACAGGGATCTCACTCTGTTAAATGGAAGGAGGGCTTTCTGGGCCTAGTGGGTTGGGCCGACACTGGAAAGCATAGAGGTGGCAGAGCCTGGAGAAAGCTCCCTCCAGGATGGAGAACAGGTCTACCTGGCTGAAGAGGAGGGTCCATTTCCCAGACTTATCGACTGGCCTCACGACATGGGTCCAGTGGCCTGGAGCAGTGGCATCTCAGACCACTGCTTTGGGGAGATTCATCTGGCAGTGGCGTGCAAGGCGGTTTGGAGTGAGGACCAGAGGTGTGAAGCCACGTGAGGTGGTGGCTGCTGCTGTGCTGGTGGCAGGCTGCAGAGGTGGTTGCTAGGGGCAACCTGGGAAGGCGTCCACTCCCCAGCCAAGCGCTTTGAGGAACCTTGGCCTATGAAGTATACCTCTGCTATGTGCAAAAGGCAGACTCAGCTCTCGTCCCAGTAAATACAGCTCTCAGGCCCCAGACCCTTGGCTGTTATGGCTCAGACCACAGACTTTATTTCAGCCCTGCTTCTCCTAGCTCATTATTTAACTCCAAATATACATTCACTTATAAAAATTTCTATTCATCCAGTACAAACATCAAGCCCGGTATGCCTCCCTTAATTTACAGAACAAGAGGATTAGAGAATAATTTGTCACTTATAAACGTTCACATTCGCTTAACTAAAAAAAAGGAGTCTTTCAAACTGAGACTGTTCTAGGGAATGTAAACTGCAATGCATTTATGGGCCACTTGGCAAGGGACACATGGATGCTGTGAAATGAGGTTCAAGGGCCTTTCTGGAAGGGCACTGGATTTATTTGGTTCTCTTTTCCCTTGAGCTCCTAAATTTAAGCTCTGGGCCATACGCTGTTATTCCTCAAGAAGAACAAATCCAAATGAGAAGATGTTCCTACCAAGGGGCCTCAGTGGCACCACTGTGGACCATCCACCTGCAGGACACAGGATCAGTGAATGTGCCGAGGTCACTCATGCTGCCCAGGGACAGGCCAGCCTTTAGAGCCCAGAGTTGGGCCATACAGAGTGAGTAGTAGCCTGGTGACTTCCCTGTTTTGCTAAAATGGTAGAATGGAATGAGGGACATTCTTTCCTCTTCATAACCTGATTCAGGTGGCTAGCCTATGGGAGGGGAGACTGTTTGGGAATGGCCTTTTTACCACACACATACCCACACCTGATCCCTGCTTCGGGCACCTGCCGTCTAACTGGTCAGCTGAACTGATGACAGCGAACCAATGTTCCAGGTGTGGGTGGTGCCTCGGTCAATGTTCGTGCTCTGGGTTAACACCTATATTTAAACAATGGCTGCAGGAGAGACCATGACTTGACTCAGTGCTTTCAAATTGGAGAGTGCACCGGAACCACCAAGAAAACTTGCTAAAACAAGGATTTCCGAGCCCAGGGCAAAGTAAGAATGTGGGGCCTCTTGCTGAAACATTAAACCATGCCCAGGGCCCTTCTGTGCGGGACCGCACAGGTCACACAGAGTCATGGAGCCACCCTGGATGTGCCCCCTGCCCAGAGTTCCTGAGTCGGTAGGTCTCAGATTGGGGGCTGAGAATGTGCTTTTCTAACAAGTTCTCACGTGATGTGGATGCTGGTGGCCCTAAGACCGCAGGTGGAGAATCAGTGCCTTAGCTCCAGGTCCTACGAGCGACCCTAATGCCGGGAAAACCAAGTTTGGCGGGTGGTGACCTATTTGGGGGATGGGTGACGAGAGGTTTTCAGCACTGTTAAAAATCACACCAGAGAGGTGAGCACCTTCTGCAGACAGCAGAGGCCAGCCCTGTGATTTCTGGCCTATTGAGATTTTCTTCTCTTCAATGTCTTTAATCTCAGTGGCAACACTGACTTCAAAATCTGGAGTAATCCCAAGACAACCCTATTTGGGTTAACTAGGCCCAGAGGAAATAGTTCTGCTTAAAATTTCCTGTTTTTTAACAGTTCCGACACAGCCAAACTGGTTTCCATCCGTGCCCAGTACACTTGCTTCCAGGAGGTGGCGAAATTGGCTGTAGCAGCTGGCCAGCTGGCCTCCAGGAGGGAGGGAGAGGGGTGCACAGGGCCCACGAATGGAAACAGAACATCTTGGAACTGAAGTCACCAGGGCTAGGGGGCCAGGAAGCCAGCAGGCCGGCCCCCAGGAACCCTGGGACAGCAAGGCCTCTTTCGTCTGTGGGAGGCTTTGCTGCCGCAGCACCTGCCTATACTCCTGGGGGCTTCGGAAGGAACCTGGCCAGCGAGCTGTCAGCTTGGAGCTGAGGGTGGAAACTGCGGGGCCGGATGCGGCCCTTCAGCCGAGGGGCCGGGGGCTCAGGCACATCATCCAGCTGAAGACGGCTCTGCCTTCTCCTCTGCTCTTTCTTGGGAGCATCACGTCTTCCGATGGGATCATTAATCTCTGACTCAGTGCTAAGCACATAGAAAATTCCTTCATTCACTACGCAGTTATTGTGCTCCTGCTACGTGTCTGTCCCATGCTGGGCACGAAGCAGATCAGTCAGGTCATCTGTCAACAAGTGACGCTTACTAGATGCCCAGGCCTATCCTAGGCAAAGTCGGGTGTAAGAGCATCCTTTCCCTCAAGAAATCCACAGACTGGTGGGGAAGAGAAAGATGAACCGCCGTAAGGCTGCACAACGATCCAGAAGAAACCCTTGGTGCCGAATAAAGAGGAACCCACAGTAGGTGCTCCATAAACCCTCAGCAGGGTCTTTAAATTGCCTTGGGCTCCAGGTCTCAGTTACTTGCTCCCCAGGACCCTTCAGGGTCTGACCCCAAAGAAGAGAGGTGGGTCATGCAGATCAGAGGCACTCTGCAGAGATGCAGCATGCTGGGCCCAGGAGCACAACAAGGTTCTTTAATGCTAAAAATAGCCCCGGTAAACAGGCTTTGATGACTCCCCACAGCCAGGATATGCGCGGGCTGAGGTTTCGGAGCACTTTTTCCGGAGCACCGCGCATTTCCTTCAGGCAGCACCACGCGGGGGGTGGAGGGGGGACGGGACCCGAGGGGCAGCAGGAGCTGGGCGTCTGGGGCGAGCGGGCAGGTGGCGAGGCAAACGCTCCTGACGGGGCCTCTGGGACCAGATCGTCCCAGGGCTGCTGGTCAGGGTGCATTTTTATTCCACCAGGGTTATTTTACCTCTGTTCCTAGTCTGGGAAGTTCCAGGAGTGTTTTGACTGGTCTTCAAACCACCCTGATGTGATCCTCCTGGTGCAGATGTGCTGTGCAGATGTGTCACCGGGTAGTTATCAACGAAAGGGCTTTTCTCTTACACCAATTCTTCCCTCCGGCCCATAGACCCACAACTACACCCAGCCCTGGGTGTGCTGACTGCAAAAGCAGACCCAGTCAAGCCTTGAGGAAACTATTTTTTTTTTTTTGCGGTACACGGGCCTCTCACTGTTGTGGCCTCTCCCGCTGTGGAGCACAGGCTCCGGACGCGCAGGCTCAGCGGCCATGGCTCACGGGCCCAGCCGCTCCGCGGCATGTGGGATCTTCCCGTACCGGGGCACGAACCCGTGTCCCCTGCATCGGCAGGTGGGCTCTCAACCACTGCGCCACCAGGGAAGCCCCAGGAAACTATTTTTGAATTACTTACTGGGTCATTAGCCCCACCTTTAAACTCCACCATTGCCTGGTAGTAGGCTTGGGCTACCCTCACATCTTTGGCAGAAGGCACCTGTGTTTTATCTGACCTTGCAGACCTCCCAAAGGGCTTTGAAAGTCCACCATTAGAAATTCATTCCTTTATTCTGTGCATAACTTACTATCCTATCTCACTTCTCTGTGTTACCCTTCATAAGATTTCGTGCTGGGCTGGGGTCAGTACATACCTGCTGACTGACCAGAGTTTTTTGGTTTAAGTTAAGGGAATGATCTGAACAAAGCATCTCTAGAAGAGATTGTACGATTAGCTGCTCTCGGCCATTAACATTCTGGCATGAATCAGCCTCTCAGCTCTTGACCAAACAGGACAGAAAAAGGCCTTGGTTTGGAAGGTGAGTGGGGCAAGGGGGTGAAACAGGAAAAAAAAAAAAAAAAAGTAGAGGTGAAAGCCTGGGAAAAGAAGTCCGAACGGGGAGACCTAAAAGGGCACCAGAAACCATATCTGCCTCCACAATTTTCCCTCTGGTCTCACTCTCTCCTTCATGAAAAGGTTATGGCAAAAAACTAAAATCACTTGTCCCACATTTTAATGTCTTTCCCTTAGTAGTCTAGAGACAAGGAAATCATAATCTCTTGTTAAGACTGATGTCTTCACTAAGCAAATGCCAATGAATTAATAATAAACCTGACATTTGTCTTAGAAAGCTTGCTGCACATTGACCTCTAGCTCTCATGTAACATGAATTTGATTTTACCTCATATGAGTATGGGGGAAGCCAAAAATCAATTTTATAGTGAAAAGCCAGCTCTGCATAGCTACCACTGTTTAAGGCTGTCTGAATGCAGGAGTGAACCTCATCTGGTTACAGTTTGCGGAGCTCCTCTTGAAAGAGGATTTAAGACAATCAAGTGGTATTTCCACTGATGTTCCCGTCAGAGTGTGTTCTGTTCTCGGCCCAGCGTGGAAGCTAATATCATAAAGCTATTGTTTCAGTTTGCTTCCTGTGATACAAATCTCAATCGGCCGCCCAGACTCCCAGCCTGAATTTCTCAGCATTGAGGTTTCCTCTCCAACATTCCCACACAGAACAGCCTACTGTGAAAATCAAAGGGAAACGTGTTACTAAGTAAAGAAGAAACTTTTCTAAAGCAAAACCTGGTCTTTTTTAGCCTTTTGAACTCTGAGGTATGCAACCAGCTATTTCCTATCATAAAGTGAGCCAACATCGGCGCTCACCTTTGTTAGAAATGCTTCAATAATGGATCTGTGGTTTGTTTTGACTTGGGAAAGCTCGGCAACTCTGCATTTTGCTAGAAATTGCCAGAAGGTGGTAAGAGGACAGTAAGGGTTTACACTGGGTTTTCATTTACATCATTTTTTCCAGAAGACTACTCTTATTATAAATCAATTTGCTGGTTCATAGTAAGTTTTATCTCTTAAGCTATAACTTACTGAGAGCCCATATGTGGCAGGCAAGAGGAAAAGGGCTTTCATATCCAATGTCCACGGTAAGTACTGGTATCCTCTTTGTGCGGATGAGAAAGTAAAGCTCAAAGGTACTCAAGAGGTTTTCACAAGGCTGCAGAGAAGGAAGGCAGCCCGACTGAGGTTCCAGGGCAGGTCCAACTGTCCACAAATCCTGTACTCCTTTTCACTGCATTGCATGTTTTGAAGAAGCAAAATGTGATTTAAAAAGAACAAGATCCTGTCTCGCATACAATTCCTAAAAACGATAACAACAATTGGTCTAAAGAATGTGTGGCAGCGGCCTGGAAGAGAAGGTACAGAAAGCCATCCATCTCCTCCTCCCCCAGGTGATGCATGTTTTATGAGAACTGCTCCTTCAAGGACACCCAGACCAGATGGCTAAATGTGGACACTTTTTATCCTTTTCTGTAATTTCTTTCCTCGGGACTGAGAGGACCAGAGCTGACACGCTGAGGGCTCTGGTCAGTCCAGGGCCAAGCCCAGCCAGAGCACAGGCACTTTGCTTCCACACTTGCAACCGCCCTGGGAGGGGATGTGTTGATATCTCGCTGTGGCGACTCTGGTCCTATCTCCCTGGGCATATCTGGCACACAGGGGGTTCACGCCAGCACACATGCAGGCAGATGTGCTCAGAGCCTCCAATATGTGTCCTGTCCAAGCCAACCCTGAACCACTGAGGGGGACGGTTATGCATGGGAGAGCTCGGAAACCAAGGCCGTGCACCAAGAGCAAGGGTAGAAACAGTCACTGAGTGTGTGAGGACCTCCTGCAGACCCCAATGCTCAGGGCCAGCCCCTGGTGCCTCTGTTTAACTTTGGTTCCTGCTCCAAGGGAGAACCCTCCCCTTCCCCCAGTCCTCAGCCCTCATCGACATCTCCGCCTGGCCAGGTCTGCAGAATGCTCCTGCCCTCCATGTCTCTCTTCCCATGGATTCAAAAGGACTTGAACTCCAGGCGCTAAATGTGTGACTTGGAGCAAGCTTAACTTTGCTGTGCCTCACTTTTCATCATCTGTGAAATGAGGGGAAACATCCTACAAGTCCAAATTCAATCAGAGAGATGTCCCAGGATTAACGTATTACTCCTATCGGGGCTCCCTGCTGGTGGAGGAACAGGGGTGGTGGTGGTGGAAGGAAGCAGCGACAAACCCAAAGAAATCGGTGTCTAAGCGGGGGAATCCCAAGTATTGTAACAGGGAAGTTGAGATGCTTCTGGGTGTGGGGAAGGGGTCTCCGTTTAGTCATTAAGTCCTCCGCTCCCTACTCTGTGCAGACGTAAAGATGATTCCAACACTACCGGACACTGCCCTCACCTGTCCTGGAGGACAAGCTTCTTTAAAGGAAAAAAGTACACACGTGTCCTGCGACGGCATCTCCAAGCCTTTCTTATACTTCAGCCCATAGTTCCCTCTTCCTGTAGCATCTAGGGTGACAAGTCTGCCACTGTCTTGCACTGTTTCTTTCAAAGTATTTATAGAGCAAGTCTCTGCCCTGGGTTCTCTCCCTCCTGTCTGCTCTTTCTTGAGACTCTTTAGATTTGCAGTCCAGGGTTAGCCCTCCAACCCTTGGATACACCGAGCTGTCGTCCTACTTTCTGAAAGTCTTCCCCCCATATCCTTCCTGTGCTCCAGGGCCCGGAATAGCACATGCCGGTCTGGCCTCCCCGCCTCACACTAGATTCCCTCTGCTCTGGGTTTCTTTCCCAGAATAGCCACTTCATAACAGGATGGCAGAGTCAACCCCACTCCAAGGCACACGGCTCACTCAGGAACACTGAAAAGCCAGCACGAGAGAGCCTTCCCTTGCCTGTCCTCTTCCACTCATCACCTTGGATGCTGCCACCTGCAGTGCCACAGCCAGGGGGGTGCGGAGGGGCACTGCCGCTGCCTGGTTTTGTTAAGCAACTGGCAGACTAGAGGGGACTGTCGCATCAGACCTGCCACTGGCAGGATCCCCAGGCCACCTCTTTCCGGTCAGGACTAACAGGAAATGGTATTTTGAAGAAGGTGAGCTCTAAGGGGGATAAAAAAAGTTTTGTGAACTTGAGACTTGCAGAGATTATCAGGGGAGGCGAGAATTAGTTGGTTCTGAGGGGAGACTGTTACCTGTCAGGGGCTCCCCGGTGAGTAGCGTGGCCGGGTCTGGTGCTTTACAGACTTTCTCTCAGTTAATGCTTAAAGACACCCCATGCAGTAAGTATTTTAACCCCTTTTAACAGATGAGGAATCTAAGAGCAGAGACACTGCATACTTTGCCTGGCATCCTGGCTAGTAAGAGGGAAAGATCCTATGGGCGCACCTCCGCTCTGGAGAAAGTGGCCAGCGGATAAGCACTAAGATGCTTCCTAAGGACTCACTCACCCTCGACTGGAGTGTGGGTCTGACAGCCAGAGCACGGGAACCGGGGAGCCAGCAAAAGCTGCCCTCATCCTCGCAGCCCTCTCTGTTCCCTCAGCTTCCAAGCACTCCCCTGGTCCTGCCCTTGCTCTTCAGCCCGTGGCTGTACTCACTGCAAAGGCCACTGCTGGAAAGATGTTCAACGCAAGAGAACGAAGCGCCAATGACAGCGTTTCTATGGGTGGGAGGTCTGCAGAGTGCGCGTTCCTGGGGAGGAAGACCTTCCCTCTGTGCCAGTGGCCTTCCAGCTCTGGCCCAGTGGCGCCTCCTGCGTGCGAGGGCACGTGGGGAAGGAGCCCGGGGGCCCGCAGCCTCACCTGAGGACAGGAGCTTGTGTGTACGCAGGAAGCTGATGGCCAGCCGCATGATGGAGGCCTTGTCCAGGTGGGAGCTCACGCTGTGAGGCAGGGGCAGCTCGTGGGCCAGCTCGTAGAAGACCTCCGTCTCCTTGCTCCGCCGGCACCTGGCAGCATCTCGGGACTTCTCCTTCCTCCTCTCCGAGCTACTCCTACATCGAGAGGCAGGGGTTAGTCTCTAGCACGTCACTTGCCATCCCATCACACCGCCTGGTCACGACATCCCCGGGACTCCCCACCCACGGCACGGCCGGACCCTCCCGATGAGCTGACGCGGGCTCACGCCAGTCACCTGAGCCGCGGAGAGTCAGCTCTGTACTGTCAGCTCTGCCTTCACGCATCTCATGTCTTCTCGGCCGCCTTCCCCTCCTGCGCGCCATGGAGTCCACAACAGGGCTTCACGTGGGTGGGGTTTGAGCAAAGCCTTGCTGATTGAATCAATCCACTGGCAATGCCTGGGATCTGGTCCAGGGCTATCTGGGGACTGAGGTGAATGCCCAGGGATGGAGAGGGAAGGGTGAGGAAGCTGTGGCCAGTGGCCCAGATGGCTGTGTCAAAGCCTCTGGAGAACAAGATGAAGATCTGCTTCTGGATAAAATGCTCTCAGAGACAATGAAGCCCAGTACGGGACCTTAGATCCCATTTCGTATCAGAGAGTGATTTCCACCGTAAAAATCGAAAATGCCACTAGAGCCCAAGAACAGTCAGCCAGACACCCGTCAGTCTGATGTCCCGACGTGCACACCTGCTGAGGGTTAAAAAGGACTGAGCACAAACACGATTCCTCTTTAATCCTGCCAGGACAGGCTACCGGCAGCCCTCATTTTCCTTCTCCTTGCAGGACAGAGGGCCACTCACCAGCTCTGTACGTTTATATTATTTAACCTGATTAGCCTCAGTTTTCTCATCTGTAAAGTGGTAATACAGTACTTGCCCCACAGAGTTAACGTGAGGATTGAATATGATAACTTCTGTAAAATCTTTTTTTTAATATAAATTTATTTATTTTTCAGTTATTTTATTTTTGGCTGTGTTGGGTCTTCGTTGCTGTTCACGGGCTTTCTCTAGTTGCGGCGAGCGGGGGCTACTCTTCGTTGCGGTGCACGGGCTTCTCATCGTGGTGGCTTCTCTTGCTGGTGGAGCACGGGCTCTAGGTGCGTAGGCTTCAGTAGTTGTGGCACGCAGGCTCAGCAGTTGTGGCTTGCGGGCTCTAGAGCACAGGCTCAGTAGTTGTGGTGCACGGGTTTAGTGACACCACGGCATGTGGGATCTTCCCAGACCAGGGCTCAAGGCCATGCCCCCTGCGTTGGCAGGCGGATTCTTAACCACTGTGCCACCAGGGAAGCCCCCAAGTTCTGTAAAGTCTTTAGTGCCAGGCCTATCCCAATGGTAAGCAGTCAATGTTAGCTAATATCAGTAACAAATATATTCATGAAAAGATCACCGTGAGAGTAAAAATGTTACAAAGGAGTACAGTATAATCCTATTTTCATGGAAATGTATTATACGTAACACTTCCTATACTAATAACTGTTATTCTTACAGCACTACTGCACTGGCTTCTTTAATTCTCACAACTACCCTTGGAAGTAGCTGTTATTATTACCCCTAATTTACAGATGAGGAAACAGGTCCATAGAGACTAAGTACAGTAGTCCCCCTTTATCCATGGGGGATTCATTCCAAGCCTCCCAGTGGACTGCCTGACCCCGTAGATACTACCGAACCCTACCTGTACTATGTTTTTTCCTATACTTAATGGGCAGGCAGCGTAAACAGCACAAATACGCTGGACAAAGGGATGATTCATGTCCTGAATGGGAGGGTGGGACACTTCATCATGTTATTCAGAATGGCATGAGACTTAAAACCTATGAACTGCCTAGTTCTAGAATTTTCCATTTAATATATTCAGACTGGGGTTGACTGTGGGGAACTGAAACCATAGAAAGTGAAACTGTGGATAAGGGGAGACTGCTGTAATTCACCTGCAGCCTCTGTGCAGGTAAATGGGGAAGTGGGGCTTTGCACCAGGCAGCTGGGCCCCGGAATCCGGGATCCTCTCCATCAATGATGTCTTGCCTCCCTAGGCTCAAAAATGTTACAGTGTCAGGTCAGTGAGGTTAGGAAGAATTTTTTTCTTAGTGCTTCTCTGTTTTTTCTTATGTTTCTATTAAAAAAAAAAAACCACTTGTATTTCTTGTTTAATAAACAAGTTTGTCTTTATTTTTTTAAAAAGGTGTCCAACGCAGTTCACGGCTCTCAAGGCCTCTCCCAACCCGCTCCAGCTTGCTCTGTCCATCCTCTCTCCTGAGACTTCCAAAACCAGGGGCTGCTTCTCCTTTTGTTTGGCTGTGCGGCCTGTTATCTGGACTGAAAATTCAGTATTTTGGGATTCCCGGAATGTTGACACGCCGCCTCTCAAACTGCCAAGATGTGGGGCAGAGGCACCGTTTTGACTTTACCACATGCCTCATTTTAGAAAAACAAAACAACCAGCTCCTTGGATGGATCAAGCATCATAGACTCAGACTGCAGGAGGAAACTCCAACAGCTGTTAATGGTCAGGAAGAACCTTCAGAAAAATTGTGAAACGAGTGAAATTGTTTTTCTTGTCCTATCTCCCTTTTCTGTTTCCTTCACCCAATGCACGTTTCCTCCTCTGCCCCTGACTTCCAGCTCTCAGAACTCTCGTCCCTGCACCCCACGCCTTCAGAACCTGCCCTTAGGATCACCCTGCTCTTCCTCCAGCCTGGAGTGGCAGTTTGTATACTAGTCCCTCTCATTTGCATTTTAATCCTGACCTCTGATTGTGGAGCGAAAACAGTTGCTCGAGGTTTGCACGCATCCTGGCCCAGGAAGGGAGGGTGGGAAGGGGACAGGATGCTACAACTGTACCCATCACACCTGCGTGTCATGAGAGCCAGCGTCTTTGGGACACTGGATTCCACTCTCCAGCACAACCGTCGTGCTCCCCAACAGAAGCATCATCAACGCATGACCAGCCATTAGGGGCCTCTAGAGAAGGCCTCCTGGGTGAAAGGGATACCGGCACATTTACATCGATGTGACATTTACATCAGTGTCTGCATGCACAGCGCTTCCCTTTGCCATTGCCCCTTCTTTGAAGCGGAAGAGAAGACAGAGAGGAAGAGCCAGGGAAGGAAAAGGCCGTCTGGAGTTGGTGCTCTGTCTGCCAGTGGCCTTTGAGATTTGGCTCCTACTACGTTCCCTTGGCCACACAAATGTTTATTGACACCCACTTTTGTGTCAGGTGCTGCACCGAGAACCTTCCGTATATTACTTCATTATAATCCTCTTAACAACACAATTATGGTAGGTATTGTGAGCATATTTACACACTTGGGAACTGAGGCTCAGACATCATCCGTAACTTCTCAAGGTCACAAAGCAAGTGCCTACATAAGCTCTTGGAGGGCGTACAGTCAGTGAGCAGACACTTAGAAGTCCTGAGACATGTGGGTGCTCCCTAATTCCATCCTCACCCCCTGCATATGAGATGGGCAAGGCAGGCACTGCTGTTGTCCCCATTTCACAGATCTGGAAACTGAGGCCCGACCAGGTTAAGTTACTTACTTAGGGCAGTTCTGCTAATTAGTGGTAGAGCTAGGGCTAGAACCCATCTCTTCTCAGGCCAATACACACTCTTTCTACTGCTTAACAGTTGGAGGTAGTGGCTTTAGCAAGAAATAAAGAAACAGCGACATCTTAACGTTTAGAAAAAGAAAGGTTGAGAATCACATGCAGTCTCTTGGTTTAAAAGTCTGAGCTCCACTTTAGCTACCTTGTTTTTGCAGTTGTGCTCTGGGACCAGCATGACTTTAATTGGATTATCTAGTTAACCTTGACACAGCCCAGAGATATCTGTCTAATGTTGACTCTGGGAAGAACAGACAAACATGTGTAATGCTGCCATATTGAATTAGCAACACGGAGGAACAAGAATAATTAATGCTAAGTGTAAAGGTGAGACCTGCCTTGGCCTAACTGATGCACCCAGTTGACTTCCTCACCCCATCTACCACAGGTTGGGCCTCTCAAGCCAACGGATCAGGGGACGGGAAGTTAGGAGGACTGGTGTTTTAACATGCTGGCCACACACTATCTAGCTATCTGATGTTGAACAAGAAAATGCATTCTCGGTGCCCTGACTGCCTCATCTCTGAAATGGGAGCCATCTCGTGTCTTCTTTGTCAAGATCAAATGAGATGAGGGTAGAAGGATTGGAAGTACTAGAAAGCTCTCCACCAATGAAACCCTCAAGACAGATAGTAATGATCCCACTGCCAGGCTAATCTGAGCATTAGTCACGGTCAGACTTTGGCCCTACAGCTGCTCATTGCCAAGTCAACGCTGTCTCAGGGCTGCAGGTGTATTTGTTGGTCAGGCTGATTTTGATTCGTTTGTTGGGTCATGCAGCTGACCCTTCTTAGGTCAATGAGGCTTCATTGTGCCTTATTTTCTCTCCCTAGATGGGTGTTAGAATTCACTGCAATAGACCAGAATTTTTTTTTTTAATGATAATTCTAGACATGGCATATTAGAATTCTGTTTTTTTTTTTGTAAAAAGGTATTTTATCTAAGTTTTCCGGATCATCAGAAAAGACTCAGAAATGTATTTCTTACTCCAGTTGTAGGGACTTACTCTACAAAGTCCCTGCTCCTGTCTTTCTTGGTGGTCCTCCTGAGACCACAGGGGGTTCCTGCACAATACATGGTATATGGAACACACCACATGAATGTGGCCCTGGCTGACTGTGTCTCGCGTGGACCCAGAAGTGTTTACTGAGCTCCGTTCCGGACCTTGTGGAGGTACACATTCCTTGTTCTCGAGGAGTACGCAGTCTGTTTGGGGAGCCAACAAGTTGAAACATGCCCATGAACCAGAGAAATAAACACAGGCAATAAGCACGATAGGTGGTTAAGATAAGAAACAAGCTGATGTCAGCAAATAAGGTCAGGGCAGGCTACCCAGTGAGGCAGGAGTCCAGCTGATCCTAGAAGGACAAGTGGCAATACCTTACAGTGTCTGAGGGGTGCAGAAAGCCCATTTTTTACACTTTATCTCATGTGAATCTCACAAAACGCCTGAGAGAGAGAAACTCCTATCCCCATTTAATAGATGAAGAAGTGGAGATTTCAAGAGGTAGAGTGACTTGCTAAAAGACATTGTCTCAAACCTAGTTCTTCTGGGTCCAAGATCAAAGGTTCTCCCCTGGCAGCAAACAAACTGCTACTTATTGTCTACCTTCAACATGGACCAGGCTGTGTTAGATACCTTCCCACCAACTGGATGTCCATGTACACTACAGGAAGACGAGAAGGGTGACGATTTGGAAAAGATACAGTGACATAAAGACTCCATGGTGGGGTAGGGGGGAGATGCTGCCCTTAGTTGAGCACCCACTCACCTCGGAAAAAGACCTGGAACCTTAGGTGTAGGATTAAGAAACAATACCCGAGCTCAAATGGAGTGAGTAGGAAGAAGGGGAATCCGTGCAGGATGCAGCCTGCATCACGCACGGCTGGGCGTGTGGTGCGGTGCCATCCGAGGTGACTCTACAATGCTCCATAAAAAAAAAGCTGCAGGTCCAGCCTGCATGAATGTCTCTCTCCAAGCTACAGGTGGAGAACAAGCGGTTACTCTCATTTTGGGGGGACATTTCATATACACAAATTTATACGTATTCTCCCCAAGTTAAAAACTCAAATTCTGAAACACTTGATCCCAACTAAGGGAAAAAAAACCCCTTAGGGACCAGGCAGCCAATCAAAAGATAAGACAAAACTGACGGTCCTAAAGCTTCAGCATGCACATGCTATAACTCAACCAGGGAAAAACCGCTTTGCCCAGAGCTTCATTCTCTTAAAAACTTCTCCTTAACTTTGGGGTTATTGCTCTAAGCCTGGCTTAGAGATCCCTACTTAAGTCAGTAATGGAACCATTATCAGCTCTTGGTCAGCCTGGCTTGCAGCCCCCAAGATGTCACCCACTGCACCAATGGGGCTGCTTGCTTAATTAGTCATAGTCTCCTGATCTGTAGCATGATTAGGGCTCCCATGCCTAATGCCTGTGGGCCATCAGGGTATCAAAACAATACACCTGTTCCCTATAAGGTTCGAAGGCTTAGAAGCAGAATGGATTTCAGCAGGTTAAGGAGAAAGACTGAAGCTAATTAAACCAGCTTGGATCAGTCTATTGGCTGGTGGTGAAATTCTAAGCTGGTGCCAATTCGCAGAAGGCTGTAAATGGATGAAATGAAGGTCAAATGCAATGGGGAGGGGGCTTTTGTGACACTTCACTGAGGCTGTGCCACTGCTGCACGAGGGCTGCCTGAAGGAAGGAACGTGCCAGCTTCAGGTCCCAGAGATCAGGACGAGTGGCTGCCCTACACCTAGGGGTTGATTGCTTCATGGATTAAATTACAGAACAGGACTTCCCTGGCGGCACAGTGGTTAAGAATCCACCTGCCAATGCAGGGGACGCAGATTCGTGCCCTGGTCTGGGAAGATCCCACACGCCGCGTAGCAACTAAGCCCATGCACCATAACTACTGAGCCTGTGCTCTAGAGCCCGCAAGCCACAACTACTGAAGCCTGCGCGCCACAACTACTGAAGCCCGCATGCCTAGAGCCCGTGCTCTGCAACAAGAGAAGCCACCGCAATGAGAAGCCCACGCACCGCAAGGAGGAGTAGCCCCAGGTTGCCGCAACTAGAGAAAGCCTGCGCACAGCAACAAAGACCCAACACAGTCAAAAATAAATAAATAAAATAAATAAATTTAAATAAATTAGAGCAGAACCAAAGCCGGTGCTTCTCAATCCTGGCTGCTCACAGCAATCATTAGAGAAGCCTCAAAAAACTGATGCCTGGGCTCTACACCTACCCCCAGAGAGTCCTATTTAATAGGCCTGCGGTGCAGCCTATTAAGGGGTTTTGAAGCTTCCCATGTGATTCTCCTATGCAGCCAGGGCTGGGAACCACTGTTGCAAAGCAGTCAGCTTTAAAATAAAAAGGCTGTTTTTGTGTGTGTTTTGTTTTGTTTTGTTTTGTTTTGTTGGTGGAAGGAAAAGGAAACTGATAATCACTGATCACTGGGGCTAGGTGCATTTCATAAACATTCTCATCTGATCCTTATTTAAATTATGCAGTGGCATTGGTCCCAATTTTGCAGAGCAATGGATCTCAACTTTAGCCTGCAGAAGAATCGCCTGGAGGGCTTAGTAAAAGGTTTCTGAGCCTGTGATCACCTGTCTTTGGAGGACTGAAGCCCTGATCTACTTCTTAAACCTAACCACATCTCTCCCCCTACCATGCACTGTGGCCACACTCACCTAATTTGGAGTCACCATCATAAACCAAACAGTTATTTATCTAGGAGCTCATGCGGCCATCACTGTCCCAGAGGCTATGACTGACAGAAAGAGGGAAGTGAAAATAAGGAGACAGACTTGAAGCGAGGCCACATAAAAGGCAACAGCCCCTCAAGATAGCCACCTCGGGAGAAGGTACAAACTTTATTCTGGTGAAATGGTCACTGCTCTAAGTATTTGGGGAGGTCCTTTAGAAAGAACCTCAGAGTCACACAAGAAAATCAATCATAATACTCCTCCCGGACCGGGGCACGAACCCGTGTCCCCTGCGTCGGCAGGCGGACTCCCAACCACTGCGCCACCAGGGAAGCCCGAACATACATCATTTTAAACCCCAAACGACATTTATCCTGTGTAGCCACCCCCTTTAGTCACCAGACTTGGCTGTGGATGGGTCTCAGTTGTTTGAAAGAATAAAATATGCCCTCAAAGATAAGGCCTTGCCACAATTGAAAGTATTGAAAAGAATGGTCTTTGGCTCTGAAGGCAATTCCAAAGGAGTGGCAAAATATTTTAAAAGACGCTGGTGTTGGCCAACTTTCTGGGATATTCTGATGTTTGCCGAAGACAGTAGTGATGCGTAAGGGAATCTATTATATAGATTATATATTATATAGGAGAGGAAAGGGCGTCAAAGTTAGCCAGTCAAAATGGAAGAAATTACATTAGCAAATTCAGGAGAAACTGGGCAGATCAGACAGAACTCCACAAGGGGGAAAGGCATCAATACACTTCAAGATGCATGCCTCTGTGAGAGGCCCGGTCTCTGCGCTGAAAGAGAGCACAGCCCAACTGAGAGATAAGACTAACACTGCAGACTAGTGTATCAAAAGCCCTAAAAGCAGGGATACAAAGAAGAGGTCAGGGCTGGAGTGGCTAAAACAAGAATAGATATTTTCACTCAGCCCTGCCCTGAAGGAAGAATCCTGGCAAGTGTCTCATTTCTCAACCTCCCCACCTCCCCTCCCCTGGGGCTAAGCCCCCAGCTCCCTGACCCACTCTGGTGGTCTGTGCCCCTGAAGACAGGGCCTGGACTGCATTCAGAGCTGACAGTAATGTCTGGGGCCCACCCAACATGGCCCTCTAATGGTCAAATCTGCTCGGGGCCCACTGGAGATGCTTATCTGGTGGCCTTCTAGGCCCCAGGCAGCCTTGGGGAAGAGAGCAGCAGACCCAATTACCAAGCAGCCCCATAGGTGTAGCCCATCTGGGGCTCCAGATAACCCAGCTCCTTACGTCATCTGAGGACATGTGCAGTCTCCAGCCCAGCTGGGAAAAGCGTGCATGCACAGGAGTGACGGTGACGATCTGTGTCTATGCTGAGCTTCACCAAGCCCAAACCTTAGCGGGGTTCTCCATTCAACATATTAGTGAGTAATACGGCCTTACATTTGTATCACTCATTACACCTTATAAAGCACTTTATACGTTAATCTGTAAACCTCGCCCAGTAAGATACAAAGAGCAGGTACCGTTATTCCCATTTTAGAGATGAGGAAAACTGAGGCTCAGAAAGGTAATGGGAATGTGTGGAGCTGGAACCAAACCCCTGAGCTCTGACTTTTTCAAGGACATGTGAACAGAGAGCCCATTGACAAGCAGCACTAGCTGTGTCACACAATTGGAAATAGACCTTCATTGTGCATTACCATCTCATAACCTAGTTTAAGATATCACTTTTTCAAAAGGCTTTGGTGGAATAAGGGTAATGCATATTCAGTGCAGGCAACTTTGAAAATACAGAAAGGTATAAAGAAAAGAACTGAGCTCTCACTGGATTTATGACTGTTATTTAACATGTTATCGCATTTTACAGAACTCTAGAAATGCTCCTAACAGCCAGCAATATCATATCGTATGGGTGGATCACAATGTGCTCGACAGATGTTCAGAAGTGATTTCTAATTTCCAGCTGTTATAAACAACACTAATGATAACTACCTTTGTATCAGGTGTTGCTTTTTAATTTATTTTTATAACACAAGATGACACATATCCAGCTTGCCGCCGGCTCCCCATGGCTTCCTCACCGTGATCGCCTCTGAAAGTTGAGGAGATGAATTTGGTAACAGCGTCTTCAGGATCATGGCCACCATTACTGAATGTGGAGCCCCAGAGGAAGTGCTGCAGAAGGAGATACCCGGGGAAGGAAAGCGGGGTGTGCGCACTGTCTCAGCAACGTTCCCTGCCCTCTGACCGGCTCCCTCGGGCTTCCTCTTCCCCTCATGCAGTGTCCAGGTCAAAACGTCTGAAGAAAGATGACCAACCGTACTGAACCTGGAGAATCCAGTTCTGCGAAGATGGCCACTCTTGTGGGTCTGCAGGACCTCATGCCCCAGTGTAAAAATAAGGTTTTCTTTCCACCTACCCCGATCTCGGCATGTCTAGTGCACTGACAGAGAAGACTCCCCATGAAGACGGGAGGAAAGCGTGCGTCCACAAGGAGCATTTGCCTGGCTCCCCACTGTTCTCTCCGGCCTCTGATGCCCGCTACTGCCCGAACCCCTCCACTGTGCAGACTCCAGCTGAGGGACTAATTAACCTCAGCAAGCTGAAGGGCTGCTGCTGCTACAGCTAAGAAAGAACCACACGCAGCGCTTGTCGTTTGATAAAGAACTCTCATCACACTGCCTCTGACTTAATCCTGAAACAATCTGGGGAGGTAGGAGTGTATCATCCCTATTTCACACATGACGAAACAGACTCCAAGGACATGTTAGTGACATGCCTGGTGTCACCCAGTGATGGAGCTAGCACTCAAACCTGCCATTTGACCCTAAATCCTATACTCTTGATGACAATCAGGCAACCTTCCCCAAAATGCCCATAAGCAGATCCCTCTCACAAGTTCACAAGGTTTAGCTGAGCCGGGTGTATCGGGGGTGAAACCCTCTAAGGATACTTAATTTGATGAGCTCTTGATCTGGGAAGCAGCAGAGGGGACATCCTGGTCACCCTCTTGTCCTAGGTCAGATCCACAATGACAAACCAGGCCCAGTGGGATCATTTGTCTCTGCTTGGAGATGTCTGTCTCACAAAGGAAAAAAGTTCCTACTTTGCTCTCAGCACCTACAGACACCACAGGTTACAGGTTTCACTCTCGCTAGACTCTTTTCCTTGGTGCCACTTCCTTGGACGTGAGGCTGTTTCCCCACACCCAAGCTGGTACCCGATCTGATTTAGGGTTTTCCTTAAGGGCTTCTATCCATCAGCAGCCTACTTCCTCTGGATCCCACAAGCTTCCAACAGCACAGTCTATGGTTTGGCTCAAGCCATTCTGCCTATGCAGCCATCCTGCCTATGCAGCCATCCTGTTCCTACAACACTGCCTTCAGCTAAGAGAACTGACAAAGAAATTGCACAGCAGAAGGATAAAGAAAAAAGTGCCCTGCCCCAGATGTAAAATGGATTTCCCAGCATGAGGCAAGCACTTTCTCTAGAGGGAGTGGGGAGCAGCTTACTGTCCCCTTGGTGGCTAACACCTAGCGCCTGCTCTTCCCCTCGCCACACCTTTCCTGGAGGACACACTCTTCATCCCTAGAGCTAACTGCACTCATTTTCCAGGACCTCCCACCGCCCATTTTCTCCAGGAAGGCCTCACCTGCGCTGACCTCTCCGCATCCCAGTTCAGAGACACTGTGCTGCACCATCCGGCCCTGTGTTGTTCTCCACTCGCTTCACTTCTGTAGCTTTTGTCCCCCTAACTAGACCACCTATTCTGGAGGGAGAGGACCCCATTATCTGTTCTTCTGGAGTCCTCTAAAGCATAATTAGTACAAAGTGGTACAAATTGGAGACATTAGATAAAAACCACTTAAATGATTTCTGTTCTGTGAACTCTTCAAAGTCGCTTGCTGTTCTAGATCATTCATAAAAATCTAGGAATTCCCTTGTGGCTCAGTGGTTAAGAATCTGCCTGCCAATGCAGGGGACACGGGTTCAAGCCCTGGTCTGGAAAGATCCCACGTGCCGCGGAGCAACTAAGCCCGTGCTCCACAACTACTGAGCCTGCGCTCTAGAGTCCATAAGCCATGACTACTGAGCCTGCCTGCCACACGTACTGAAGCCCGTGCACCTAGAGCCTGTGCTCCACAGCAAGAGAAGCCACCACAATGAGAAGCCCGCGCACGGCAACAAAGACCCAATGCAGCCAAAAAATAAATTAATTACAAAAAAAACAAATAAACAATGGAAGACATAAAAATTCTAATCCAATTCCTAATTAGAAAAAAAGATTTCCATCTGGGAAGAGCCGTAGTTCAGAGACACTCAAAGATGTTTGTGTGTGTGTGTTTCCCCAGCTCTTTGAATCAAAGTTGGGGCCTGAACTAGCGCTGCTGACAGTTGCCAGTGGGGTCACAGTCTAGAACTTCTCAAACTTGACTCCGCCCACGAATCACCCCAGGATCCTGTTACAATGCAATTTCTGACTTAGTAGGTCTGGGCTGGGGCCTAAGGTTCTGCATTTCTAACAACCTCCTAGATGATGCTGATTCTACTGGTCTGTGTCCACAGTTTAAATAGAAAGAGACCCGGGGACACATGAGATCTGGAGACCAAGGACATGAGGGAGATACCAGCGTCTGGCTGGGTCAGTGCTACTCGGATGCTGTCCTTATCCATCCACAGCCACCCAAAGTCTAACAAGTCAGGTCTCCTCTTCTGCCAGGAAGCATCTTACTTTTTATATTTCTTTATGGGATTTCATTAAGCCCTACTTTGGTGCCCCTCTCTCCCTTCACATCTTCCCCACCGCTATCATCTCATCCCTTCTTAGCTCTTAAAACTCCATGCCTTGGGGCCAGTTCCAGCCCTACTTCCCCCAGCCACTTCCCTGGCCACCTTCACTCCCTTCTCCAAGGGGCTTCCTGCCCAAATTTCTCACTGGCCCTCATTAAAGGGTCTTGCTGGCTTTTCTATGCAAACCTCCTGTTGCTATAACTAGACTGTAAGGACCTTGGTGCCTTGGTGGGGTGGGGCACAGACACACATCTTCTACTTCTGTGCATCCTTCATGGGACCTTGGACCAGGGCAGACAAACTAAGTAAATATTTGCTGCTTGACTGTAAGGACAATTCAAGTGTGCCCTTTACTATTCTCCTTTCCCTCTCCGGGAGGAAAGAAAATGTGATCCCTGGTGCCTTGGCCTCCATCCCCAGCCCTGGAGACATTAGATAAAAGCCTTGCTCCTCTCCCGGGAGCTGCAGCTGGGTCAGCTGAGACTGTGTTTCGTTCTCTGCAGCTCCTCTCCCCTTCAGGGAAGAGTTAAAGCGCTGGGAAGTCTGCTTCCCACTTGGAAATCTCCATTTCCTCACGCAGCGTGAACAAGAGAACATCTATGGACAGAGGCCGAGTGAGCCAACTGCACAGGGAGTGAACTCACTCTGAATGGGGCTGTTCTAACGCCCGCCAAGTCAAGTCATTAAGATGCCGTCCCTGAGGTGCAGCCCCCAGCGTCACCTCGAGATAGCCCCTCAAATCTTGTCGGCAGAGAGGATGAATGGTGAGTCCAGAGCCTGGTGAAAGCAGGCTCTTTCATGAGCGGGGGTGAGGGGGACAGGACCCCTGCGCTGGCACCCTCATGGGGGCCGGGGTGCTGCAGAGGAGGCAAAGCAGGAGGCCTCCTGTCTCCCACTCCCTCCCCCCCACACCACAAGGAAGTAAAATTAACCCCCTGCTTACACCGAGTGGCCCAAACAATTGCTCCTCAAAAGGCAACCAAGGGCTTGGGGGGGGGGGGAGGGGGGGAGTAATAACATTAGAGAAAATATGTGCAGTGCCAAAAATAATCACTGTGTCATGAGAAAACAGAACTGGGCTGCCTCAGGGGCCAGCGCTGGGTATATTCAGGAAGGAGGGGGCAGAAATTCCCCTGGCAGTGTCGTCAGACATTCTGGCCGAAAAAAATTTTAAAAGCCAAAACTGGAATAGACAGTTGTCAGAGGGAACTCTTCTCAAGTATTGAACATGATTTTAAGGGTCAGTTCTCTCTTCTTCATTTTAGACACTTTAATTTCAAAGGAAACAACATTTGTTTCATCTTTTCATCAGGACTGACACCTGATCATATGTTAATAGTGAAACACCCATAGGATCTGCCTTACTAATCCCAATTGGATGCCAGAACTCCTGGTGCCTGGTATTTAGAGCATTTCAAAACAGCAAGAGAAGGGTGGGATCTGAATGGGATCTCTCATTCCTCCCCCCATCCCATAACCCCTTCTAGCCTCCCTGTCTACAGAATGAAGAAAGCGAGCAAAGGCAAAGGCAAAGGCAAAATGAAAGGAGAGAGAAAGGAACCCAGAGAGAACTCAGAGACCCTTTCTCTCCTTTAGAACCACAATTTTCAGCCTGTTTATATGGTCACAGGTCAAGCCTTTGCTTTGTCCCATTTCTGCCCTGTCATACTACGATGTGAAGTGAGATGTTCACACACATTTAACAAGCTACACTCCATTTTTTGGTAGAGAAGTCATCAAAAACCATGGGAAATGCCAAAAAGTCTTCCCCATATTACTATCATGCTCTCAAATGATAATATTGAGCAATCTGGGAAACAGGGTTGTGGCTTTTTTTCCCCCAGCAATAGCTTTTTCTCTCCACTCATTCAACAAATATTTGTGAATCTCTTTTCATGTGCTGGGGCTGTGAGCAATAGAGCGAAAGATGGAACGACCACTCCTGACCTCAGGGCGCTTGCAGAGAAGTGAAGAGTCAAGTCCCAAAGGCCTGGCCCAGTGGTCAGTGGATGCCACAGGAGTTTGAGCAAAGAGAGTCTGCAAGGCTGGACAACATGGGGGGAACGCGGCACCGGAGGGGGCATTCAAAGGAGGGGCAGTTACGGGGGGCAATCAGGAGGGCAGGAGGAATGAGAACAAAGACACTGCTGGGGAGTGAGCAGGGGTGCCGGTGTTCAGGAGACGGGCTGGAGGGGAGGGTGCAAGATGGGAAAAGTCAGAGTGGGGAGAATGCCTTCACTCAACACACATGGCTGAGTGACCACAAGATGCCAAGCACAGAGGAGGGCTGTCAACAAAAAAAGAACTGGGAAATAAAGCTGATGATCAGGTAATTGCCTACCCCACTGACTAGTTAGTGGCTGAGGTACCAGGTGGTGGGCAGCGCAGAACCCAGCCTGGATCCCTCTTCTGCTGGCTGTGTTTTTGCCACATGGGACAGCAAATGTGAGAACCCCTCTTCCTTGGGAGAAAAGCCAGGGGAAACAAGTCCCTTTGTTAAGAGCTCTAAATATGGCAGCAACCCTTGGGCCACCACAAGCTGGAGCCTCAGCTCAGCCCACAGAGACCTCAGCAAGGCATTCTTGCTGAATAGTAACTCAAACACTACCCATGGGATGAAAACAAAACTTGACCAAGGGTGCACGCGTCCTCTGGCTCCAGTGGTGTTGCGTTTATTTTCAGACTTTAGCCCCCGTCCTCTAGCTGTTTCCCCTTGCCCCTCACCTCCTTGACCACTAATCAAGAAGAATACACTTCCAATCAGACCTCAGAGAGAGGAACAGCACACCAGCGCAGCCCCCCTTTCCCCCGAACCATTTCAGCGTGTCATCTCCCTATTTAAAAAAGAGAAGTGGCTCCCTACTGCCCTCACGATGAAGTTCAAGCTCTAGATGCCCCTCAAGGTCTACCAGCCCCGGCTTTGCTTTCCAACCCTAGTTGCCACACGTCTGCAGCACACCCCCCACTCCAGCCAGACAACACTCTGCACCACCACCCATAACTCAGCTCCCCACCTGCCACCCAGCTATGTTTTTCCCATCTGAAATGTGATCCTTCCTTTCCTACATTCCAAACCCTCTACTTTCAGAACCAGCATAGGCCCACCACCATCAGAGGCTTTCCTGATCACACTACCCAGCCCACACTGATCTCCCTCTCTCACCCCTGCCCTGAACGCCTGGAGAACTGAGCTGTTCCACTTAACTGCAAGGTAGTGTCACCTTAGTATTCCTCATCTCAAGGATCTTCTCTGAGGGCAGAGGCAAAATTTCAAGCCGCTTATGTATGACAGAGGCTGGCACTGCATCTTACCCCAACGATAACAATTTCGTCTAGCTCTTTCAGATACACACGGCGAGCTGGATGAAGGCTAAACCAGCCGTGATCTCCCAGCAGTGGGATTAGGATTGCAGAGTTATAATGCTTTGCTGCTTTCTGGGTAGAAAGTGGGTTAATAAAGAGGTGTGATGGTGGCTGCATTCATCACTAGGTTACCTAATATCCGATGACTCCTCGCTGTTCCCGGGAAACAGATCCCCATACCCTAAGGATGTTTTCTTATGAAGCTGCTGGCTGGGCCTGCTGTCCACATCACAGGGGGTGTTCAGTGAGCCAGATGCCAGTCAGCTTTCACTGACACTGGTGAACAAGCGCGGACAGCGGTGGCCCCCTCCTTCCCTACTCCCCCTTCCCCTCCTCTCCCTCCTCTTCCCTACCCTCCAGATGAGACCAGGGAGGTTTCTGCCTCTGACCCCACCTCCCTGACACAACAGAACCGTCTGTTGCCCAATACCACCCATTGCCCAAAGCCCTCATGTCATATGTGTAGATGACCTTCTGGGAGTCAGATTTCTGGTAAGGAGGATGCCAGGGCTTGGCCAGGGTTCCACCCCTTCGGTGATGTAACATGGAGGTGAGAAAATGGGCCAACCCAAGAAAAGAAAAAGAAAAAAAGCTATCAGACACAAAAATCCTAAGGGAAGAGAACCAAACAATTTAAAAACCCAATACAACCCTAAAGGTAAGCAAGTGGGGTAGGAGAATAACCCACACTTTGGAATAAACCATTAGCTAAAACGTCAATGTTTAAAAATCTAGTCCCCTAACCTCAACCCCACCCCCTAACACACACACACACACACACACACACACACACACACACACACACACACCAGACCAGGAGGGGGTTAATAGAACCCAGCTGCTCCCCTTATCTGACTAACCTGCTAATGGCAAATCTCTGGTCCTGAGATTCTATCAGTGATTGCTGCAAATCACTTTTATTAGAGATAATGTCATTTTTACTTCATTATCCAGCCCAGCAGTCAAAGAGAAAATAAGTCAATATTATTTCTGTGAAACACCAGTTCTGTCCATTAATGCTGACAGGTGACAGGGAACTGAAACTCTTGCCTACACTTTTCAGGAGATTTTGGTCAAAAGACTGGGAGGTTAACCCTCAGAATCCTGGGCCAAGCAGAGCGCCCTCAGCAGCAAAGCCCGGTTTCTGTGTTTGGGACGCTGGCCCCCTGACTGCTCGGGAAAGGGCCGGGGGCTACACAGCCCTATAACATCCAGGCATGCGAGTGGGGCAGCGCTGCCAATTCCGCTCTGCAGAAAGCAATAATTAACATGTGAGTCAGCAGCACAGAAAGACTTTAAGCCCAGGGGAAAAACAGCCCCAAAGTCCCTGTAGCCTCAAAGGCCACAGTGGGTTTGATTAAACCATTTAGAAGATTAGCCCCCATGTGGGGAGACCTGAGTGGAGGGGCGCTGTGTAACCCTGGTGGTGGTTCTCATGACTTGTCTCTCAGCTGTGTCTGGGACACTGCAAATCCTGCTGCCGGTGCGAAGGAGGGTAAGGTTCATTTCTCCAGAATCGACTAAGAAATGCTGTTTTCTGTGTTCCTGCTTGGTTGTTTCTAATTATTTAAAAAATGCCAGATGCAGCTCTGGTTTCATTGGAGTGACTTCTGATCGCCTTCAAGATTGTGACAAACCCATCTGTCCTATACACACTACATCCCCCAACTTTGTGGCATGTAGAAGAAAGTCCTAAAGCAACCAGTGTTTTAAAAAGGCACCATCACTGAGCTCAAAGAGCAAGTACTCCCCTGCATTTTAGCCTTTTGGCAAGAAGTTCGGCTCTTTGGAATTTAAATCCCATCTGGCATTTATGTTTGGTGAAATTTTGCTTTCATTAAGTCAACGTTTATTGAGTGTCCACTCGGCACTGGGGGATACAGAAGGAAAGACAGGTCCCTGCCCACAATGAGCTGACAGCCTAGTGAGGGGGATGGACAAGCAGGCCAGGGCATGGGCTAGATGGACCATCTGGGCTTGGGAGCTCAGACGCTTCCTCTGTGATCCAGGGCAAGTCACTTACGTTTCTCTAAACCTCGGTGTCCTGTAAAACAGTTCCTCTCAAAGTCCCTGCCTCCTGGGCTCTTGTGTGGAGTAAGTGCTACACACACGCAGTGTGCTTAGAATCATGCCTGACGTGTAGGATTGAAACTGTTGCTGCAGAAGTCAGTAACCAGAGCTCTGGGAGCACAGCGGGTGCCCTGACCAAGGCGAGGAGAAAGGGAGACTACAGAGGGCTTCTCAGGGAGATATTAAGGACAATAGGAATGAGCCAGGACAAAGCGGGTGAAGGGGTTCCCGAGAAGATGGTGCAGAATCAGGCCTGGTGAGGCCTGGTAAAGAGGCGCTCAGCTCAGGTGTTAGGAGCACGGGCCTTAACCAATCAGGGCCGACCCAGAACAACGGGTGGGACTGTGCCTCCCGAGGTGTCCCAGGGTGCCCTCAGCCAGAAGCAGAAGCCTGGGTTAGCTGAAGCATGGGGCAACCCTGTTGTGGCATTTCTTCTATTTTTGCATTCCTTGTGCTTTGACAATGAGATGATTGTGTGGATATTACAGGAGGTGATTATCTCCATGGGCACTGAGCCTGTTTTGGTGCAAAGACCTTCCCTAGCCAGAGCCAAGGCTTCCGAGGTCACAGCTAAGTTGCCGATTCTAGAGAACCTCCAACAAACCTCAAGGCCACCAAGGGAACTTGCTCTTCGCAGGATGGCTTATTTTAAAAGATAAGCTGCACTAAGCGGGTGCAGGACAGGAGGCAGCCTGTTCATGGGGTATTTTCAATTCAGGGTCTGTGTACTAAACTTCCCCGTGTGCAGGGACTGGGGGCTGGGGCGCAGAGAAAGGCAGCCTCTGCCACGAAGCAGTAACAGCTCAGCAACAGACATCCACATAGCTGGGCTCTGTTTATGAAGCCCTGGTACTGTAGACCTCTGTGGGACTAGGGGTGCCTGGTGCAGTTCATGCCATCACAGGGATGGGAGAGCACAGAGCTTACTGGTCATGATTAAAAGTATGAAGATGGAAACTTGGAGGAAAAGTTTCAAGAAAAAGGAAACAATTAAAATATCTTCTGCTTGTTACAAATGTTCTGGGACCTCAAGCAGAATATGTTCTGCAGTTACACATTCCTAATTGGATATGTCCTTCTGTGAATGGTGCACCTTGATGTCTATAGATGAACTTCTTAGCTTGTGAGGGAACAGCTAGGGAAATTTAAATGTCTAATAGTCCATGCGAGGCAGGCAGAGACTATAGAGATAGCCAGTGGTGTTTTATCCTTAGGAAAGTTTTTTTTTTTTTCTAACAGAACTCTTATTATTTTCTTAGAAACTGAAATAGAGATGAGCACAGGCAAATGAACAAGCACGGTGTCCAGAAAAAAAATCTCGTCTTAGTGGGAGCCCTCCTCGGCCCTATCACCTTTTAGCTACTGGGTTCCCTGAACATCTCCCTGTTCTGTTCCAGGCCTCCCCTTACCTCACCCTAGGACAGCCTACATGCTCCTCTCCTCCCGGACAAGGACCCAGAGAGTAGGGGCTGAGACCTAGGAAAGTAGGAGCATTCTGGAAACGGTGCCTCCCATCCTGTTGTTGCCTAGCACCCAGATGACAATCCCCAAACCAGCGTCAGTAGTGTAGGTCTCCGCTTTTGGACATGGTCTAATCATCCAGGAAGGATTTCTGGAACTGCCCTTATTAAGGAAAAGAAATGTAATATGTAACTTGACTTTAAAAATCCAGGAAGCTCTAACACTCTATCAAGTTCTTAAGACATTTTCTTTGCTCCGTAATCCTTGGCCAAGTTCAAAGGTGAGCACTTTCCCAGAGGCTCATTAGGAATAATGTTTATTTCATACATTTGGAGGTTGCAAAGTTTGATTCCATCTTGCTTATCTGGGAAAAAATAACTTTTTTATGAAAGTAAAAGAGCGGAAAAGGGAGAATGAGAGAGGGTACAATTTGGGAGAGAAAGGTGCTTGGAAAACTGGCCTAGAAAGCAGACCCGAGTTCCGAACCGTTTTCATCTCCGATTTTTTCCAAAGGGCTGTAACAGCAAGTCACTGCACCATTCACCCTTCTGAACCTCCATGACCCCATCTGTCCTCCCTACCTTGGTGGGTGCCTGTGTGGAGGTGTGTTTTTGATGGCAAATACGATATATGCTCATGTCTTCACAGAGGGTGCTGACATGTATCACAGGATTTCTGGGTGCCCTACTCTGAAGGAAATTTGGCTGAGAGCTCTGTGAGGGTTTGTGGTCTGCTCATCTGAAGCCAGGATGTCATGAACCGGCCTGTCAAGCCAGGCCATTGCTGACCGCTTGGGTGATGAGCAGAAATTCTCAGTGACTGGTTGAGGTCAGGGAGATTATGCTACCTCGCTTCCTTCCCCCACACCTAACTGGCTTTGCCGCCTCCCATGTTTGTTTAGCGAGGAGTAGTTGCGGGGTGGAGGGGGGGACACTGGTGGGGGAAATGGACATACCTGGTGCCTCTACCCACCTTATCTGCCAACTTGACCTTGCCTCCACTCATTCTCCAAGGCCCACTCAAGCCCCTGGTTCACCCCTTCCAGGAGGTGTCTCCAGTTTCCTAGACAGGGTAAACTTACTGTCTATACCAGTCTTTTGGCACGCATCAATCTGCCAACTATTGTTAAGCGTCTTGTCACTTGTGTAGGCCAGGGTCACTAATGGTCTAATCTGCACATCTACCTTGAGAAACTGAGATAGTAGGGCTGCAGGAGGCAGGTTTCTCAAAACCTAAGTGCAAACACTGCTGGAGAGAGAGGGCCTAGAGTCCCTAAGCGGGAGGGTGGGGAACATTAGGAGCAGAACTCATCCTTGATACGGAGGCATGAGGAATACTAAGCTCTACCAAAGCTGAGGCTGGAGGGCTCTGCAGGGCCACCTCTGTGTGCTGCCCTCTAGAGGAGGGGCTGAGAACACCGCCGGATGCCCAGGTTGTTCAAATCTGAGGCGTGCAAGTGAACTAACACTATAGGTTCTACCAGAATGACCATCCAGGAATACGTGGAAAACCAGGGTGTGCCTCTTTATAGTTTCAGACCATATTATGCTTTAAGCAAGGAGTTTTACAGATCTTACTCCATCTAAATCCTAAATAGATAACTGTTGTTTTTCTACAGTTTAACTTTTTTTTTAAAAATTAATTTATTTTTGGCTGTGTTGGGTCTTCATTGCTGCGTGGGCTTTCTCTAGTTGTGGCGAGTGGGGGCTGCTCTTCGTTGTGGTGCACGGGCTTCTCACTGCAGTGGCTTCTCTTGTTGTGGAGCACGGGCTCTAGACGCGCGGGCTTCAGTAGTTGTGGAGCACGGGCTTAGTTGGTCTGTGGCATGTGGGATCTTCCCGGATCAGGGCTCGAACCCATGTCCCCTGCATTGGCAGGCGGATTCTTAACCACTGCACCACCAGGGAAGCCCCTACAGTTCAACTTTAACTTAAATATTAATGGAATGTTCCAAGCTTCAGAATTCTGGGATTTGGTGAACAAGGCTGAGCTCTTGTCTACAGCCTTTGTAGCTCTATATATTGGACTGATGGCTGCTGTCAAATCTCTTGACTATTCTGGTCCACTCTAAGCTCTCTACTTCTATTCTCTCATACCCATAAGACCAAGTTTTTAATTTCTAATATTCTCTAATTCTCCAAAACTATCCTGAATATTAATGTCCTCTCCTCATGTAGATTATAGCTTCTTGAGGGCTGGGAGCACATATTCCACCTTTTCTCTTTCCCACCGCGCTTAGCACAGTACTGGGTACACAGCAGGCACTTAATGTACACACAATCGCGGAATAATAGAATTTTAGAATAAATAAAATATTAGCATTTATCCAGTCCAACCCAGTCCCTTTAATGTACAGATGAGGAAACTGAGGCCTGGAGGTTGTCACTAACTTAAGGTCAGCACAGGCCCTCCTTTCTAGTCTTAGAGCTAAGACCAACTTTATGAGCATTAAAACATACCCTCTGACAGTACTATAATGACTCCCACTTTGCAGTTGAGGGAACAGAGGTACAGAGTGTTTAAGGGACTTATGCCAGATGCCTCAACAAATAAGGGCAGATCCAGGGCTTGAATGCAGGCTATCTGGCTCCAGGGCCATGCTCAACACCACTGTATCCCGCTTCTCCTCTGCAGAAGCCCTGAAACCACACGCCCCGCTTCCCCGTCATGGCATTCATCATCTCCTGCCTTGGCTGCGATCGCCTCTATGCTTGTCCTCCCCTTACCCAGCCCCCACTAAACTGTAGCTCCTATGGGCAGAAACAGAAATGCCTCATTTTCTCTTGACGCTCTAGGGTCTCCAGCCCAGTGCCTTTGCTACAGTGGGTGTTTGCTGAATCAAACTCCAAGAAAATACAAATAAAGTATGGTAGGCTAGATAAGGCAATCGATTTCTTCCTCCTAAAGTGCTATGCAGAACTTTAATACTTGTTTGCCCCATGAAGGAGATAGGAATCTATTAGGAGTGCAAATGCCTTTGCCAGGGCCTCTCCACCCTGGCCAAACGTTGCCCAACTCTTGCACAACCATGAAGTCCTGTGGGAGGTTCATCCCCCCAGGCAGGTGACCCAGCCACTCCTTTCCACAGCCTATTCATGGTTTTTATTCCCTTATTCTTTCACTCTGTACAGAAGACTTCATCCTGGTCCACATACCTAAGTCTTATTTCCCTTGATATTAGGTAGCTGGGACTGCAAGCCAATGTGAAAAGCAAATTCGCCACTCCCTCGGCTTCTCCCAGGAGCTGCTGGTGGGAGTCCCAGCAATGACTACTAGTTTCAAGTGTATCCCAAACCCACCAAGGAGAGGAAACTGGGCTATCCTAAGGGACAACTGAAGCCCAATCCCAGCAGCGCAGAATCATTTCCATTTCACATTGAATGTCACTCTTTTCTCAAATATTCAAAATAGCATCCATGCTATTCCAAGGCTGCCCCTTATGAAGACTAACTGGGCCCCATAATTATAGTTTTCTTTGCTGGAAATAATCACTACAGCTCAGCTATTTTCTCTCTTCAGGATTTAAATGGGGTGGAGGTGAGGGGCTTTTATTAACCTTATACATAGCTGTTTTCTGTTTCTTCTATATTTGGTGTCCTTGTCTTAAAGGTCAAAGGCCCTAACACAAATTCTGAAAACGATCGTGCTAATAAAGTTGTAAGTTTTTCTCCCATGCAGCAGCTATGGCTAACTGTAAAGAAAACCTTCTGGGAGTGAAGGTGCGCATCCTGATGGAGTTTTTCTGTAGCCGACGGCAGAACAGAGAAGATGGTTATGGAATCTTCCTCCAACGCCTGCCTGATACCACTGGTCCACAGGCCAGAATTCTCTTGCTGAGCAATAGAAAGGCTGACCAGTGACTGCACAGTTACCCCCTACTGATCTGATTCGCCTGGATTCTTAGATAAACTGGCAGGAGGTCACCACCCGAGTGAATCATATCATCCTTCACCTGCCTATGGAACATTCTTACATTGAGACTATTAGGGCTTTTACCATGAAGGAAGCACACCCTTGGTGCCTCTTCCAGTGCCTCACCCCAAGGAAACACCCACATCAGCAGAATTGTTCTTTATGCTCTGTCTTATATGCTCCTCTCCCATCTCCAATGGATGGGGCAAAACAGAACCCTCCCCCTCAAATAACTACCTAAAAATGTCAAGAAACATTAATATTCTAATATAACACAATGCTTATTTTAAAACCCTTTATCATTTAAGACTCTGACTTAGAACATCCAGAAGCACTGCCCACTGCAGAGCACTGGGTCAAACAGGTCTAAGGAAGCCTTCTTCTCTGTGCTTTCTGGTAGGGAAGTAGGGTCTTCCCAGGGGCCTGTCCTTAGGGGGCTTCTCTGCTCCATCTGGAAAGGTCCACTTGACCCTAAGGATTAACTGGATCTTTTGTTTTCTCTTTCAATGCTATACGAGCTACAGAACATACCTAAACGATTAAACAACTTCTGTGTCAATGGGGAATTCCCCAATCTAACACTATAGCTAAAGTCTCTACCCACACTAGGCAGGACAGATGTATGGCTCATACAGACTGCGAGACTGGTTCCAGCTAAATACATTCCCAGGGCAGAGCAGAAACATTAGTGGGTTTTGGATTTCCCTACCCTTGCCATTTAATAAAATAGGCTCCAAATGGAGGACTCTGCCTCAAATGTAAAGCCTTTTATAAGGTGCAGTCAGTTTCCCACTTACGTAGCTGGATTTAATACATGGCTTTAAAACTTACCCTGGAAAAAAATCTTGTCATCCAGAAGCTGCCCAAAGATGACCATTTTTCATTCTAACCAGCCTCAGTCTTGCCCACCACAAGGCATCATCACAACCAAAGTGGTTAGAGATGATGCCACTCCTTTTTTTGAGCACAATATCTATAGGCTACTCCCAAACCAAGGTGGATTTCTCAAGGCATGTATACTATTCAGCCAGAACAGGGGACATCGTGAAGGAACCTCTTTTTTTCCTCTGGAGGCCCTATGTTCAAGTTTTTTAACCATTAAATAACCTGTACTTACTAATCTATTTCATTCGACCTGCATGGCCATGGTCATGGCTTTCAGTGACCAGTTGAGTCGTCCTTGTGTGTCTGCATGAGACTGACTTCCAATCCCATAAATGGCTTCATCAAAGACCCATAGAGCATCTTGGAAAGTTTTCTTGTCTGTGGACATATTGTTGGATGAAATATTCCTTCCTCCTTTTGCCAGTTGGGCTACACAGGAAGTCTCATTAAAAAAGAACGAAAAAGAGCATGACTATAAGCATGCTCATATAGAAACACAGGCATCAGGAATGTGCAGAGAGAGTTGAGTTTTCTATACAAAGGGGGGGATGCTAAATACCATAAAGTCCTTCCTCTCAAAACAATCCAGAAGGCAAAACCCAGGAAGGCCTTCAAGGCAATAAATATAAATGCTCCCTGTCATTGTGTCCTGGTTTGGCCAGAGACAGCCCGGGACCAGTTTGTTCTCAGGGTGATTTTTCCCCACCTCCAACATACACCTTCCCTATTCATGCACTTTTCAACCCTGGCACAGATGACCTCATCTCTAATCTTCCTCTCAACCCCATCATGTGCGCATTTCAGATCTGAAATGCAAATCACTTAGAAAAATACATGCGCACAAACACCCAGACACCTGCTCCCTCTCGTTTCAGATACATAGGGTAGATGCACACACAAGCACGCCTTACATGTACGCATATGAACATTAATTACACTGTTTCTTTTTCCCAAGGTTTTTAAAAAAAGATCTGTAGTATTTTCAGATGATGAATATTTGTTGAGTATCTACTAACACAGGCCTTGCTAAGTACTTTTATACGTCTAGAGCGGGGCACTCTAGACGTATAAAAACTTAATTCATCCTGCCCTTGCTTTTAAAAAACAGCAGGTGAGACAAGAGATCTCCCTGTACACACACTAGCAACAGACTAAATATTTGTTGTTAGTGGTGATGAGGGTCAGACATTGTGTGGGCTAGCAGAAACATGAAAGATAGTGATGGATTATTCTAGAAGACAGGAGAATCACACCTGACACAATCAGCTTCCATGGGTCACCCACATACGTAGTTTAGAAGACTCTTGACCTCTGAAAAACTCTGCTTTGTTGTCCATTAACTCCCTTTGGAAAATATATAAACAAGTGTCCAAGGGATATAACAATGGTGATGCCTCATATAATTCACAATTTTTAGAGGAAAAAATTAACTATTCCCTTGACCAGTTTAATCAGTTTTCTACCAATCTCTCATTTCAAACCTGTGGATGACTCTGGGAGTCAGAGAAGCTATGTAAATTCAAGGTGTTATCCTGTTCAATCTTACTTATTTCTGCTGTCCGTTTGTTAAAAGACTTCATCAGGCGAGGACACAGTTGTCTCTGGCACCTACTTTATCTTTCTTAAGTATTTATTGAGCACTATTTTCTACTCATCACTGAACTTAGTGCCAAATAATGGAATAACTAATTTTTAGAATAACATGTAGTAGATATAAATTAGAAAAATAATGGCAGCTTAAAATAAATCGCCTTATTAACATCATCTAGATTTAGAACTTAAGGGTAAGGGCCCCTAGTCCCGCCCTGCCTGGGTGCTGAATGAAGAATCTAGCTGATGACCCCCGAGGTCCCAGCACAGTCTGGGACAGCTATGCTTCCCATAGCTCCCAATCCACTAACCGCTTCCTTCCTAAGCAGAGCAGACTTGAGCTCAGGTTAGGGCTCTTTTTAGATGTTAATAGATTGCTTTTTGGTAATGTCTCTATTTTAGGGAGGATGTATTTGTTGGTAAAATAACTCATTTCAGCTCCCACTGATTGGTAGGTATGGCTATCAGGAGCAGTGTAGGAAGGATTCCAAGGCCACCTCTGGGTTCAGAGGTCCTGTGATCGATTAATACTGCCTGTCCCCAGGGGTGGATTAGATGAGGGATGCTCAAGGGCTGTGCATCTACCACTCCTGATATAAAGGGAAGAGCAGAGGCTTTGGAGTGAGAGCCCCCAGCTTCAAATCTGGGCTTTGGCGCTCTGTCTACAGGATCTGAGAAAAGTCACTTTGCCTCTCTACAACTCAGCTCTTCATCTGTAAATGGGAATAATTTCTATTTCATAGGGTCCATGTAAAGCAGTTGTTCTCAAAGTGTGGTCCTCAGGCCAGCAGCATCAACGTCACCTGGAAACTTGCTGGAAAGGCAAAATCTTAGGCCCCACCCCAGACCTTCTGAATAAGAAATTCTGGGCATGAGGCCCAGCAATCTGAGTTTTAATGAGCCCCCACGTGGTTCCGATGTCTGCTAAAGTTTGGAAGCCCTACTGTAGAATCCCATACTAAATGATAAGACCTATAGTACTTATTTTAAGGACAGAAGTCAGGTCTTTCACCTGCTACACACTGTCCAGCAAAGTGCCAGGCTTACCACAGGTGCTCAATAAATTCTAATTTCTTTCCCTTTCTTGTCAAAATATAAGCTGCCAGGGCCTTCCCTGGTGGCGCAGTGGTTGAGAGTCCGCCTGCCG
>NW_020174013.1:9552012-9574430 GCF_003031525.2 Neophocaena asiaeorientalis asiaeorientalis | reverse complement strand
TGTTTCAGGTGGAGGAATGAGACAGTGGTGTGGTTCAAAGACCTAAGCAAGCCTGTGGCAAGATGTCTGGGGGATTTCCTCCCCACAGAGAGGAAGGAGGATGGGCTCAGGTCTCTGGAGCTGATGACAACAATGATCTTCTCAGGGATGAGGGCTACTTATGCCTACACAACACGCCAAAGCAGGAAGGATCACACACAGCAGGCTTGTCTTAGTTAAACCTCATCCAAAGAGGTGCCATTCCTTCAGTCCCAAAGCCCTTTTTTACCGAAGTATAAGTGACTTACAATTTTCTATTAGTTTCAGGTGTCAAAGACCTCTATATTAAAATTGTTTCACTTGTTCCACAGTACAGACTTTGACAACAGGTCTACTGAGGTGGCAGTACATAATCATCGCACGGTACTCCCCTCCCCCCCACCCCTCAGCCCCAGCAAACATCGCTGCACTGACAGTTTCATGTGCCTCACAGGTATCAACAGTGGTGCAATGACTTCCATCCCCACAGGCCATCACGCATGTGGCAATGTATTTATAAGGACAAACTGCAAATCATTAGGGAAATGCAAATTAGAACCACAGTGAAATACCACTTCACATCCACTAGGATGGCTTTCATGTGAAAACAACAACTAAAACAGAAAAAATGGCAAGGATGTGAAGAAATTGGAACCCTGGTGGGAAGGTAAAATGGTACAGCTGTTGTGGAAGACACTAAGGCAGTTTTGTAAAAAATTAAACATAAAATTGGGACTCCCCTGGTGGTCCAGTGGCTAGGACTCTGTGCTCCCAGCGCAGGGGGCCTGGGTTTGATCCCTGGTCAGGGAACTGAATCCCTCATGCTGCAACTAGGAGTTCGCATGCCGCAGCTAAGAGTTTGCATGCTGCACCTAAAGAGCCCACATGCCGTGACGAAGATCCCGCACGCAGCATCGAGGAACCTGCATGCAGCAGCTAAGACTCGGCGCAGGTAATAAGTAAGTAGGTAAATAAATAAATAAATAAATAAATAAAATTACCACACGATCCAGCAATTCCACTCTTAGGTGTATACCCAAAACAACTAAAAGCAGGGACTCAAACAGATATTTGTATGCCCACGTTCCTAGCAGCATTATTCACAACAGCTGAAGGTAGAAACAAACCAAATTCCATTTACGGAAGAATAAACCAAATGTGGTATATACATACAATGTAATATTATTCAGCCTTTAAAAGGAATGAGTACCATTTTCGGAAGCAGCAGCATAGCACAGGGAGATCAGCTCGGTGCTTTGCAATGACCTAGAGGGGTGGGATAGGAAGGATGGGAGGCAGGCTCAAGAGGGAGGGGATACGGGGACACATGTATGCATATGGCTGATCTGCTTTGTCGTGCAACAGAAACTAACATGGTATTGTGAAGCAATTATACTCTAATAAAGATCCATTTTAAAAAAAGGAATGAAATTCTGACACATGCTACAACACGAATGAAACTTGAAAACACTATGAAAAGTGAAATAAGCAAGACAAAAAAGGACAAATATTGTGTGATTCCACTTACGAGGTACCTAAAATAGTCAAATTCATAGAGAAAAATAGAATAGTGGTTACTAGCAGCTTGGGAGAGGGAGAAATGGGAGTTATTTTTTAATGGATATAGACTTTCCAATTTGGGACGATGGAAAATTTCTTGAGATGGATAGTGGTGTTGGCTGTGCAACAGTGAGAGTATACTTAATGCCACTGAACACTTAAAAATGGTTAAAATGGTAATTTTTACGTTTTATATATACTTTACCACAATAAACAAAAGAGTAGTTAACCACTCTCACCCCACCACGGCCACAAAAGGAAATAGGTATCACAATATAAACCTTCTGCATCTACAGTACTACTAAATTCTCACCAAAGTAAATGTCCTGAATAAAAAGGACTCTAAAACCTCTGCATGCTTGAAAATCTAAACTGATTATGGCAGCAACACCCTTTCAAGACAAACAGTGTTCTCAATTTACTTTGGCTTGCCATGTCATGAGCACATCTGATGTGAAAAGGAGACACAGCTGAAAATGGAGATTTGGCTGTGACTCTCCGATGTGTTCACTCAGAGGCTTCAAAATCCCCATCCTTCTTCCCGTTAATGAAGGTTTGCTTCGACCTTTCCATTAGCCCACAAACTACTATTAAAAAAGCCATTTATCAGATTAACACTGAGTACTGCAAAAGTCATCTGCAAGCGGCGTGCACTCTTCCACGTAGGGGTTGCCATGCCAACGGCTGCTCCATGTTCATTGTACAGGAGTATCAACTTCAACAAAGTCCCGTTTCATAATTCTGAGGACCAATTCCATTTTACTGTCCCTCCGCACTTCCCAAATGTGCACACATGACAAAGACCCCACCAAAATCAGGTAATGACCAAGAAAGGGAGCAATTAAAAAACTGACTTGCTAAATGTCCACGTACCGAAAATGTTGCAAGGCAGACAAACATTATATTATTTCCTCTCTCTAACTCTTATCCCCATCCCAAAGAAGTACAATCAAAGAATTTGATGTAAGAACAGTTTGGCCAGTAATTCTCAAAAAAGGAATCCTGGGTGAATAAATTGAAGGAGAGACTACAATTACACAAATTGTTGTAATAGATTGTTTGCCTGGAGAGCACACAACTATAAACAAAATGGGGTAAGATACTTGGATTTTATTGGTGCTAAATTTTGTTGCAAATTTTTGTTTTAAACAATGCCTGCAAAGTTTTAAGCAAATATATTTAAACTGACTAGCAGTATCAAGTGTTTTGATTTAGAAGAAATGTCTGAAACAGAGAGCTCTAGGAAACAATTTGTCTTGACTCAGAAGTAAACCTAACAAGCAATTTCCAACCACAGACAATGAGCCCAGCCTCATACTAAAAACTCCTGATTAAATCAAAGAAATATCCAATCCGGTTTAAAAATGATTCATAGGAAACAAACAAATGCTGTGTAGACAACAGATTCCCAAACGGACAGGAGTCATCGTTATGCTGAAGTTTGCTGTAAATATAATGCCACACTTCCAACCAGGATCAGCAAAGGAAGAGAAAAAGCTCATTACAACTCTTAAACATATACAGCTTTCAGGTATGGGATAGAAATGTATTAATAGCATCTACCTCAGCTAAAAAAAAATTTTTGTTTTTATCTTCTGTCACAACTCTGAATGATACCGTATATGCACTAAAGTTTTCAATATCATGAATACACTATTGTGTAAAGAAGGAAGGGTGCCTTTTACAATATACGGATTGTGTCACAGAACTTGGGGAGGGTGATAAACAATTAAAACTTTAAATGATGCTTGTTTGAAATCTTGGGCACAGGAACGACATCACTGAAGAAAAACTCGTTCTTCTAGCTAGTGGCTCCTGGCTCAGAGCAGACACATGGGCCACACTGGGAGATGATCTTACCCAAAGTGACACCCAGCCCTGACAGCCCTCATCGCCGCAGCCTCTTCTATGTAATCTCGTGAATTACTCTAGGCCTAGAGAAAGGCCTACATGGATACAAAAACTTTTAATTTGTAGTTATTTCTGGGACACCAGAGCTGACACATTGGTCAGGCATATACAAGAGATGCTGCTTTCTTAGTTTGTGAACATCTCTGGGCTGGTTAGAGCTTGTTTTCTGAACCAGGATGTGTCGATGAATCGGAATTGTGTTATGATACATCTGTAAGTGGAACTAAGTACAGCTGTGTTAAATCTATATACCATGATAGCAAGAGAGAATATTGATAAGTTGCTGTATGAAAAATGCATTGTCCACAACAGTATATAGTATGATTATACTCTGCAATTACATGTCCATATTTACTCTATAGAAGAAAGTATGTTCACCAAAGTGTTAACAGTGGTTATCTCTGGATGGTGGAATTTTGGTGATTTTTAGTTTTATCTTGATGCCTTTCTGTACCATGACTTTTTTTTACAGGAACATGTATACTTTTTATAATCAGAAGAAAACAACTACTTTAAAAATAATTTTAGGGGTTCCCTGGTGGCGCAGTGGTTGAGGGTCCGCCTGCCAATGCGGGGGACGCGGGTTCATGCCCTGGTCCGGGAAGATCCCACATGCCACGGAGCGGCTGGGCCCGTGAGCCATGGCCGCTGAGCCTGCGCGTCCGGAGCCTGTGCTCTGCAACGGGAGAGGCCACAACAGTGAGAGGCCCGCGTACTGCAAAAATAATAATAATAAATTTTACAGGAGAGACAACTTATAGGGTCTGGGTGTGTGTGTGTACACACACATACTCTTGCGTAGTCTCCCTAACTACCCTTATGCTAAAATCTCCCACCAAGCAATTTGGGGAGCACTGCCCTCCTCCCTCAGGCCCAGGCATCCCTGGGTGACGTTTGCACATCCCTATCCTCCCTCCACATCCTGCTCTCCGTCCAGCAGCGTCAGGGAGCTGCCCCCGCACTGGGGGCAGCCATTCAAGAAGCAAGGAAATATTATGCAAGAGCACAGGAAGTCAGAGGAGACAGGATTCTGGGCAGGCCTGGCAAGGAGTCTGTGTGAACTCCAGTGAACAAGTGGACTTTGCTCAGCAGGGCTGAAGCCAGCAGAAAGCCTCCAGGGCGGCAAGGGAGAGCCGTCCACCTCAGGTCTCTGGCCAGTGGGCGGCCATCCAGAACTTGATGTACCTGATGTAAGGCAGATAAACCCAAGTCCCAATATTTCTACTTTTTTGGCCCAAGTTCAAGGTGACTCCCCAGCACTCACGCACCATGACTCACCTCTGTCCCACATCGCTTTCCTCCTCCCCCCAAACACAACATGACTCCATTCAGCAATTTCCAGGCCTGTTCCTCTCAAGGCCACCAGCTTTCTAACTCAGTTGTCTCTCTCACTGCCTCAGACTGAAGGACTCAGTACTCTCAGCTAGCTTGTGTCCATCATCTCATGTCAGTATCAACCCTGAGCACCCCGGATATGTTTATTTATATGCACACACACTTATATGTGAATCACAGAAGTAATAACCCCTTCTTTTGCAGTAGTTTGTATTTTCCAAGCCCCAATCCAACTGCAGGGCAGGGATTACAACAGCCATCTGACAGTTATAGAAGCCGAAGCTCAGAGGGAGTGCACGACGGCTGCACCATGATGCTATCAGAGTGGGGAGCCAGGCCTCCTGGTTAAGGATGCTCTCACTCACCCGAGAAGCCTGCCTCCTTCTTCCCCGGCATTAGGAGATGAGACGCGGCCCTGCCTGGTAACAACTGCTCCCTTTTGTAGAAACTGCTGGGCAGCACACATTCTGTCCCACCTCAACCCACTTTCTCCTTAACGGGGGGTGGGGAGGGGGTCCTGCTGCTGTCAGTGAAGTGGGTCCAGCCCCTGCTCTCTGGCATCATGCCATGTCCAGTAATGACTCGCAAGTCTCTGCCCCTCTCCACTTTAACAGAACCTCCTCTTGGAGAGGGGGAAATTACAGGGGAATTGGAGATGCTTTTTCCAAATCTCCACTGATCACCTTTAACCTCCCATCTTCCTCCCCTAAGGAAGCACCTGAAAACAGGAGTCGGGACTGGGTTCCACCTGGACTTCATTTCACAATGGAACTGGTTCCCACCTACTAGCCCATTTTAAAGGTGGAGAAACTGAGGCCCAGAGGTCACCCAGCTGGTTAGCACTCCTGTTTCCTTTCCACCAGGCCACAGGAATTCTGCTAGGCATACAACAGGACATTTCCCAAGCAGAAGGGCCCTAGATGTAAGTAGTGGGATGGACAGGACTGGGCAGAAATAGGACTGAGGTCCCCCCACTCCTCTCTTTTGCCTCTGTCAGGAGCAGGCAGTGGTATTTTAACACTCAGAACCACCAGCCACGTAGGGAACAACTCCCACCCAGTCACTGCCCCTGGCCCGACAATTGCTAATTGTGGTGAGGACCGACAGTGGCATTCTCCTGGGACTCTGCTGTGTATTTCCAGTCGCCACCAACACACAATGGCCCCTACTCCTCTGGCGTAAACATTGCCAAATAAGACAAACAATAACATCACCATGACAGAAAAAATAACGTGCCCAGAGAGACAGCACCAGCCAGTGGAGAGAGGCTGGGGTCAGGGCTCTGCTAACATGGGCTCTTCTGCCCTGACTTTGCGATCACATTTTTGTGCCTCGCTTGTTTCATCTATATGGTGAGAATGACAACTACTTTAACCTACATCATGAGCTTTGGGAAAAAATTAAGCACTGAGCGAACAAATGCAAGAAATGATAATGCCAGGTTGAGGACAAAGACCCGGCAACCCTGGGATAATTATTTCATTTAACAAATATTTAAGGAGCACCTCATAGGTGCCCAGCACTGCCCCAAACGCTGTGGGTATGGTGGCAAGCAAGGTAGCACGGCCCCCGCCCTCAAGGAGCTTACAAACCAGGAGGCAGCAACAGATAATAAGCAGACAAGTGAATGACAGCATGTGGGGAATGCTGTCTTTCAAAAAAAAAATTCTACAGCTTTCTTGGTTAATTGTTTTTTTAAAAAAAAAAAAAAAAAAAATGGAGAAGAGGGTTGGAGGGCTGGCGGTTAACTGAGGGAGGTGGGGATAGACTTCTCTGAAGAGGTGATATTTAAGCTGAGCCCTAAGGCTCCAGCAGCTGTCCAGCCTCGAGATGGGGCTGAGGGAAGGGCCAGCTCAGGCACAAGAGATGTCAGGGATGCTGCAGGTGACAGATCTGAGGCCAGAATGGAGTGACCTGCCAAGTTTCACGGTCACTAAGCGGCAGAGCCAAGCTCTTCACACCCAAAGCCTCTTCCCACTACCAGCAAGACCAGGAAGCCCAGGCATCTCGAGGCCTCAGTGTGCCCCGCATTTCTACATCTCCCAGCAAGCTGCCTGACCTTTTGAACACCTTAGTCCCTTTGGGGGCCCATAGTTAGTTAGGTTTTGCTTGTGAGAAACAGAGCAACAAGTGGGACCTGAGCAGAGGTGGTGCAGATACAGCTCTTTAGGTCTAGAGATCTGGGGGTGCTGAATCGAAGGGCAAATCCCCACTTGTAACAGGATGGCAGCAGCCATGGACCCTCATCTCCACAGGTGAGGGGGAGAACAGGCCAGGCATGGAAAAGGGCACATCCACAGTCAGACCATTTTTCAGGAGTCCTGGAAGTTTCCTTGGTCTCTTGGTGTTATCAGATTTCCTCCCATCTCAGGAGATGGGAGAAATACAACTCAAACTTGAAAATCATGATTGGCAAGAGCACATAACCAACCCTGGGGGCAGTTGGTGGTAGCGGCAGTTAAAGGCTGGAGAGCCAGCGTCTCCTTTCAGCGTCTGCTAAGATTCCCTCCCAACTGCAGTCAAATCATTCCAACAGGTAGTGATGTGCCAAATGGTTATACTGCTGTTCTTGTTAATAACGCTGCCTTAATGGTCTGTACTTTACACTCTTCAAAGGTCTTTCTATTGAGGTAATGGTTGCAAAAAACATTTTCAAAGTGCAATACGCTCTTAAAATGCATGGTTTTACTGAAACTCTAGCTCATATCAAACTTATAATAACAGTACTCATAGAACGCAGTTAGTGCATCTAACCGCCATTTAGGAATAGGAAACAGAGACAGGTTAAGTTACCTTTCTAGGTCACACAAGTCTGAAAAAGATCTAGAACAGTCTCTCAGAGTCCTAGAGATTTTTGAGAGCTCCTCTGAACCTCCTATGGAGGCTGGCTTTGCCAGGGACACAAAAGAAGTAAAAAGTGGCCCTAGGGGCATTTACAATCTGTTTGGCAAAACAAAGGGTAAGAAATATGGAATGCTGTGGTCATCCCCCGACACTAATTTTGGAGGCAAAGGAATTCAAGTGGGTGAAAGTTTGTCCCTTTCCAAAATAAACATGTACTCTGCCTTGGCCCAGAAAATCTAACTCCAGGAGAATTGTTACGTCATTACCCTTGTAACATTTGGATCCATACAAGGAGCTACAGGTGGCCCAGCGTCCCAAGGCTTATGTTGATCTGAGTGTGGAAAATGGTTCAAATGTGCTCAAATGAATGGCTCAGGAAAGAATGAATCACCCTTCATGGTCATCTGAGACTCCTTTCTGCCCGGGTGCTCTGGTCACCAGGATTTCTCAAGGCCCAACGCTGGCCAGTGGCTTCTGTGACCACACCACCACCAAGTGTGCCCAGGTCCCATCACCGAACTGACTCAGGTGGGGCAAACAGTTTGCTAGGAGTTTCGCAAAATTGTTATCTTCAAAAGTACTTTTACTTTGGAAAGGAAGAGAAAAGAAAAAAAAAAAACCAAAAAACAGAGAGGAATAGACATGGTAAGTTCACAGCTTTCCTACCCTAATGGTGTCATCACAGATTAGCTGGGTTAGATCACCCTCCTCTCCCTTCCGGGGGCCTATCTGGAGCTGTGGGCAGGTGGATGCCCGACTGGAATTCTAGCTCTAGCTCGATTAAGGTAAACACCACTTCCTGGCCTATGGGGTTTCTCAGGACATCCCCGAGGCCACTTCCCAGGGGCTGCCCAAGGCCCCAGGCAGCCCCTGTGTCTGGGCTGGCTGCACTGAGCTCTGCGGCTCTCCACCACCTGCAGTCCCGGGGGAGGAAGCCCCCATCCACCTGGCTCCGGAGGGCCCTTCCTGGGCTCAGGCCCAGATTTCAGCAGCCTGCACAGAGTAGGTGTTAAATGTGAGCACATCACTGAAGAAAGCAATCCTCCCGGGGAGGGGGAGCAATTTCCCAGTTCGACAACCATTTACGAATTACTGAGGGGCTGGAAAAGGAAGAAGAGACGGGACACACAGTTGCCACAATGACATTAAATTCCAAGACAAGAGCTATCAACAGTAGCGGCCTCCCTCGAAGTACCATTGGACAGGGTGCACTAAAGTGACTTGCTTGGCCTCTGCTGGGCCCTGGTGTGGGAACTTCTTCAGGGATTCAGGATCTCTGCCAAGGCCCTGCTCGCAAGTGTCCAGCCATGACCTCAAATGCTTCTAAATACCTCCAGGAGAAACGTTATACCTGCTGTGGGTATAACTACCCTACCCCAGCTACCCTACCAGGTGACTCCAGAAAGATGGCTCCTTTTATCTCTGGCTACATCTGTCCGAGAACACCAGAGCTCGGGCTTTAGGGAATGGTGTAGCCACACAACAGGAAAGGAGAAGGCCAGGGAACAGCTCAGCTGCCACTTCACGCAGGGGATGCAATTCCCAGTGATCAGTAGAGGCTGACAAAAAGCATGGCCATCTCTCTCCCTACAAACAGTGGAGCGTTGAAGGGCCTGTCCTATCTTTCTATAATGATCAGACTCAAAAACTTAGAATCTACAGTGACAAAGGGCAAGAAACGATAGAACAAAAGCCCCTATCACATTATTAAGGAGACAGAGGCTTCACCATCAAAATGAGGACGTGGAATGAGCATCAGTGCACCCGTCCACAGAGCCCGATGGAAGCTATTTTAGAACACAGTAAGCTGTCCCCTTCCAGCCTCCTACTCTGGACACTGGGAGGCATTTATTACCCTGAGGTGTCGTACAGTCCAAAAAGAAATATATTCTAGAGCAATCTGGGCACATTTGCGAATGACTTATTTCCTAAGCAATACAGAGGAACATTCTTAGCCTTATGAAGGACAACCATGGCACCGTCCAACCACCCTGTGGTGCTTACACAGAGCCAGCCGGAAGATAACAGATGTGCCCTGAGCAGCTCCCAGTCCAAATAACTCCCAAGAGAAGCAGGCACTGCTCCTGTGGCCCCAAGGCAGCCCTAAGATTCCATCACATCATGACTCAAAGAGGAATCATGATGTCCTCAACTTCCCAACACCACCCTGGGCTTGGTCCCCCATCTCCCATCTTTTAACACAGCTCCAGATTCAGCTCTGGAAGGAGCCGGCTTCCCAGCACCGGCCTGTACACCACCCTCATTATGCCTACCTCCTCATTTTACTCCAGCTGTTCACCCCTGCTGGAATGCCCCAAACCCATCTGCCTATCCAAATTCTACCTAATCCTCAAGACCCACCTCTTAATGCTCCTCCATTAAACCTCCCTCTAATCTATGCTGATCAGTTCCTTTCCTGAAACTATTCACAACACACAAGATCTGTTTACCCTTATTCGCACTCAATTACTATCCATCTTCCACAGTTTGCTCAATGTTTTATCTGAGCTAGTTCTGACCTCCTAACAAGACAGCAACATCGTAAAGGTGGGGCTAAGACAACCATTAACATAAACCATCTTGCCTTGTTTTAAACAAATCATTTCAGGAACTCCTTGACTCACCAGCTAGACTCTAAGCCTCCTGAGTGCAGGGGACTAGACTCTAATGCCTCTTTGTAACCTCACTACATGGCATGGCACCTGAATTTAGTAGGTAACCTAGAATGTTTGTACACGGTGATGACAGTATCCACACAAACTTCACTACATGTATGGGGAGTGACCAAGGAGGATGGGTAAGTTGATCTGAGCAAAGGTTTCTGCCTAAATCTCTAACCCACTGCACTAAGCCCAAAGTTCATGACATAGATCGAATTACTGAGTCTACAAACAATTACTGGGCACCAAATGTGGGCCTCTGTTCTCAGTGCTGTGAGAAGAAAGAACAAAAAAGATAACTAGGTTTCTGCTCCTGAAGGGCTTACCACCTATGTGGTGATCAGAGACAGACAGACAGACAGACAGACACACACACACACACACACACACACACACACACACAGTGAAAAGCAAATTTTAAGAGCATCATACAAGTAATAAGACACAGACTGAAGACCATATAAATGCAGGGGTAACCAATGTGCTGCGAATCAGGAAGGCCTCGTAGGGAAGATGATTTCTAACCTGAGAGTGGGTACTCCCCTACACACACTTTCCCACCTGGCTTTTTTAAACTTTAACCTAGAGCAAGTAAGTACTTTGTTGTTTGGCTGGTACTTGCCTTGGAGCGTTGGGCAATCTTGAAGTGAAGCACTGACTTCACAATACTAGCCTAATGTTTGCATTTGATGTAAAATCATGTATCAACCAGACCTGCCTATGGTCTTGTGGGTATTTTTTTCTTTTTCCTCTCTCTTTCTTTTTTTTTTTTTTTAAAAAAGGAAAATAAGGGTTTCCCTGGTGGCGCAGTGGTTGAGAGTCCACCTGCCGATGCAGGCGACGCGGGTTCGTGCTCCGGCCCGGGAAGATCCCACATGCCGCGGAGCAGCTGGGCCCATGAGCCATGGCCGCTGAGCCTGCGCATCCAGAGCCTGTGCTCCGCAACAGGAGAGGCCACAACAGTGAGAGGCCCGCGTGCCGCAAAAAAAAAAAAAAAAAGGAAAATAAATAAAGGGCTCAAATCTACATGAAAAAGAAAAGGAGAGCCCAAGAGCCAGGCTTTCCAAGTGAACCAAGAGACATTAAGCACTTGTATGATTTTTTTTAATTAAGCATGATTTTGGGGACTCAAAATATGCACGGTGTTTACAAGGCACATTAGAAAATTAGACATCCTTGCCCTTGAGCAACATGTAATGTTGCTGGAAAGACAAGAACACATGAAGTGTCACTAGATAACAAGGAAATATAATCAGGCGGGCTCTCTCGCGTAAGTCGCCAAGAGCTAGAAAGGAGTGGAGGGGGAGGTGCTGGTGTGGGAACTACTGCAGAAGGTTCTGTAGGACCTGGGGCACTCGGGCTCAAGCTAGGAAAGGGGGAGATACTCGAGTACAAAGAGAAGTCAGGAGAGCATCCTAGATGGAGGGACTGGGCTGAGGGAGCAGAGGTGGGAAGGAGACCTGTGACGTGGAGTGAACCAGCCCTTGCAGCAGAGCGAGGAGACTGGCACATCTGGGGTTCAGGAAGCACACTGGGTGATGGTGAACGGGGTGAGAGGGTTGGAGTGGGGTCCCTTATTGTCAATGAGATGAATTCCCACAGCTGTGTAGGCTGCCCTTGGGAAGAAAGCTGGACCAAGGATCCATGTCCTCATTCAGGTTTTGAATGTGTCTAGCTAATCCTTGGAGATCTTCAGGAGAAACACTCAAATCCACAAAAGGAACCCCTTCCCCACCCTGAAGACTCACTGTGCTCCAAGGACATGACAACCCTGCCTAAAATAGGGGCAGTATCAGCGCCATGCAAACCTGTTCTGAGAGGCTAGGAGAGCTATTTTAGCAGCCAGGCTGCCTCCCAGCCAGTCAGATAGCAGGGAAATGCATGGGGGTGCTAATTTCCAGAGAATATCAGAAAGCACCAGAAAGTGGGGCAGCCACACAGTGGACCAGGATTTCCCCCTGACTTCCTGACCACCCCAAAGAACCTCACCAAAGGGGAGGGGCTGTGTCAGCTGTGCCAGGACATGCAGAGCAAAGGCAAGGAAGCCAAAAATTTGCGAAAGAGCTGTGGCTCCCATGCCCCACTACCACTAATTCCCCTAAAGCCCTGGTACAGGAGAAAAGACAGACTCCTGTGGCATGGCGATATAGTTACCTTTAGAGAAGCTCCCTTGTCACCAGCAAAATGTGACCTTCATACTTTTCTTATCTTAATATCTGGATAAACATTTGTTGTGGAATCACACAAATAAAGGTTCTAAGGGTGAAATGTGGTGTGTCCAGTAACACCACGCAGCTCTGAACCCGGGCACCAGAAAGTCCTTTTGGCTCTGGAGATGACTTCTCTCTCTCTTTACCCTGGGCACCAAAATTAGCTTCATCAACCTCAGCCAGTGCTGGAGTGAAGGCTGCCATGCTAAAATAGTATCTGAGAACTCTTGAAAACACAGGAGAGAAACACAAGGTTACGGTGGTTTACAAACACTGAAGAAAGCAATTTCACTGGAGTGCTTCTTAAACCAAATAGAGAAGGAAGGAGCATTATTGGGGTTTAGCCTGGAATCTTCACAGAGTGAATGATATTCTTCTAGCTCCCTGAATTCTCCACATGGCATATTTTGTATACCGCGATATACTCAATTAAACATGAGTATTTTCATTCAGAAAAATAGTGTAGAGGTTATATGTTCATCAAAGAGTGGTTATCAAATGATCTGTGTTTTACTTGCACGGTCCTATTATTTCTAGAACACTCTGTAAAAACATCACAGAGTCCCAGTTCCCCATATATTTGACTGTCCAGAATTGATTTTTTAAATTTTGTTTTGAAGTTCTGAAGAATGGGCCCTCGAACAGCTCCTCACAGGCACAATTTTCTGCTGTTTCCACGTGGAATTCATAAACAGAGACAGCAGCTGATTTTGTGTGCTCACAGAAAGCCATTCTTTCCTGCAACTGTGTATGACGTATTTTCCAGGACAATCTTTCTCAATACTCCAAAGTGCTTCAGCAACAGGAAGCTGTAAAGGTAGGAAGGAGGCCTGTAGATATTTGCTGTAATTACTCATTAGTAATGAGAGTAGTTAGCATTGAAGTTTGAGTCACCCCCTTCGTGTTCATGCTCCTTCATTAGCTTGTAACAGGTGCCCAAAGGACACCTGGGTCCAGTTGTAGCTTTTACTGCAGGTGACATGGTTTGCTTCTTTTTACAGCTCAGTTTCTCAAACATAAAATTAGGATAATGTGTTACCCTTCCTTCCCCCTGCCCTCTACCCAGAGGCAGTCAGGACAAATCTTACTCAAAGTGGTAACAATATGAAAAATTTGTATCAAGGGTAAGACATACATATTTGTTAATATAAATACAGCATCGAGAGAGAGAGAGAGAGAGAGAGAGAGAACCTGTACGACTAGATACCCAGCACAGTGATTTAAATGATTATTACCAAAAAAAAAAAAAAACATACACTTTAACCAATGTATTTTTAAAGGATTTATAAAATGCTTCTGAACACAGATTGAGGCCATGTGTCCCCTTATTCATAGTGAGCCACTGACTCCCCACACTCATAGGTCAACAGCAGGGAGACTCAGACTGAAATTGAGACCAAAAGAGTCAACTAAAGCTGTTACAGAATTGATGAACTTCTAAAAAGACTATCATATCAGCTGTACCCCCAGCATCTGTGGGCAGCCAACATCGCAATGGGGGTTAGTTAACCTCCAACATTACAAGTGTGAGTACAGAAAATGGAGTCATTTTCCCACTCGTGTGCTTTATTATACAGCTTCATCCAATAAAATCACTCATCTGTTATGATTCCCAGCACTAACCTCTCAGGTTTGAATTTTTTATTCGAAGGTACCATGGATATGGGATGCAGAAAGTCACTGGAGGAATATAAGAAGAGATTTCTAACAATCCACTTCCTTGGCTTTGTAAAATTGGGAAAACGCCAGATGGGGGCATGGCAAATCAATACATATTTTTTAATGGGGTAATTTTCCTTACTGACAAACCACCTTTTCTGAAATATCTTTCCACATGAGAAAAGGACCTGCTTCCCAGAGTCATTATCTCACATAGAAGTTACTTGTAACTTTAAAACTAAAGAATTTTTCCAAGTGAAGGTGGGAAAATATGCCTCCTGGGAACATGTAAAGGCTCTGATGGTCATGTCATATTATAAGTTTGCTGATATACAACTGGCCCCTGGAAACAGTCTAAGGAGGTCAAGCAAACTGGTACTCTTGAGAATACAGGAAAAAACAAGACCACTTAGAGGTAGATAACATTCTGGTCCATTCCACATGCCTGTCTTCTTGGCTCCAGAGAGCTCACAGGGCCCTGTCACTCTTATTGATCTCATACTTGCAGATCAGTTCTGTGGCTTTCCATAGCGGGACCAGACCATTGGTGACAAACTGCACCAACCTCTACTTGAAAAATCACAGATACTGGCACGCCATGCATGGCCACCACAAACACAGTGATATGCAATTGCCAATATGGCTTGCTTCTCTCTCTGTTATGATATGTTCATGCAATTGTGTTCTGCAGCACTGGGAAAACTCAACAAGCCCTTTGAGGTTCACAGTGCAGAGGCCAATGGTGTGATGGCTGTGAAAGCTTGGGGCTCATCAGAGAAGGGCTCTATAAAAACGCACCATACTATTATTGCAATGATCATAGCTATTCTTTATTTTCCCGTCCATTCTCTCCTTCCTGTGCTCACAATTTCAAAAGATCAAAAGGGCCAGAGGTGGTCTTGTGCAACTTGATTTGGAGATGGCTCTGCAGAAGCCACGGAGGAAGAGCTTCCAACAGGTTCTTCTGCACAATGGAGTCTGAAGGTTACAGGAATTACTTAAGTCTTGCCACCTGTTAAAAGTGGGAGGTGGAAAGCTTTGAACTTTTTGGGGGCAGTAGGGAACCATCTCCTGCCAGAGTGGAGGAAAACCCATGAAAAATTAGAGTTTCCAGGGCTTCCAAGTCTACCGTTCATATCTTCAATCCCTGTCTGCGTGTGAGGTTCCATACAAGTGATGAATCGCAAAAGAGAAAAGTAATTATAATAATTGTAAATACAACAGCAAAAGCAGTTATCATTTATAGAGTACTTTCCATGGGTTGGGCATGGTACTAGATACTTTATAGATATCTTAGGTAAGGTAAGGCCGTGTGGATCACTAGTTAAGAGTACTGGCTCTGGGGAAATCAGCTCGGTGCTTTGTGTCCACCTAGAGGGGTGGGATAGGGAGGGTGTGAGGGAGACGCAAGAGGGAGGGGATATGGGGATATGTGTATACGCGTAGCTGATTCACTTTGTTATACAGCAGAAACTAACACAACAATGTAAAGCAATTATACTCCAATAAAGATGTTAAAAAATAAATAAAAGTTTAAAAAACATACTAACAACAGCAAAAAAAAGAGTACAGGCTCTGGAGGCATTCTGCTCCATTCGAATCCCAGCTCCACCCATACTACCTACTTGACCTTTGGCAATTCACCTTTCTATACTTTGGCTTTCCCATCAGTGAAATGGGGATAAAAACAGGGCTTATCTCACGGGTTGTTATGAGGAGTAAAAGTTCACCCATGGAAAGTTCTGAGGACAGTGCTTACACAAATAAGACTAAGTGTTTGGGTTTTTTGTTTCGTCCTATTGCAGATATAAGGACACACACATTCCTAGTACCTAAAAAGACCTCCAATAACTGTTTGAGCATGATAGAAAACATGAGGATACTATTTCATGGCCATTTTAAGAAGCAGTAACAAAATGAACCACACCATACATATATACAACGGAATATTACTCAGTCATTAAAAAGGAACGAAAGTGTGCAATTTGCAGAGACATGGATGGACCCAGAGGCTGTCATGCACAGTGAAGTAAGTCAGAAGAAAAAAATGAATATCGTATAATATCGCTTATATGTGAAATCTAGAAAGATGATACAGATGAACTTATTTGCAAAGCAGAAGTAGAGACACACACATAGAGAATGGATGTATGGATACTGGGGGAGGGGGTGGAGGAAGGGAGGGGGGGGATGAACTGGGAGATTGAGATTGACATATATACACTACTACGTATAAAACAGGTAACTAATGAGAACCTACTGTACAGCACAGGGAACTCTACTCAGTGCTCTGGGATGACCTAAATGGGAAGGAAATCCAAAAAAGAGGGGATATATGTATACGTATAGCTGATTCACTTTGCTGTACAGCAGAAACTAACACAACATTGTACAGCAACTGTACTCCAATAAAAATTTTTTTAAATTACTAAAAAGAATGAACCACACCAGAACTAAGCCTGTGCAGGGCACTCAGTTCCCCTTCCTCCCATTACTGAGGGTAGACATGTGGGTGGGCAGACAGGTGGGTACAGGTAAGGTTAAGCTGCACTACAGAATCTTTACTAGATGTACACACCAACCTCCTCCCCCATCTCCAAGACAGGGAGAGACACTGGCAGTGAAACATAGGACCCCTCTGAGACCTGAACAGTAAGATCCTAAAAGGTAAGGCACTCACCAAATCAGACATCCAAGAGCAAGGGCTTGCCTTCTCCAGATCACAGAACTTCTGAAAGCCTATTAGAGCTGAACTGACTTCCCTTAGGGAAAAATATGCTTTTATCCATAACACCAGCAGCCAATTTCAGAGGCTCCCGGACCACCCCTCTGAAGCCCATTCACAAAGCGCAGATTAAGAAACTCCCTCTCCCTTCTTGGTCTTCCCAGAATCATAGCTATGTCCACGGTTATCCTCAGTGGGACCAGAATCTCTATCCCTAGCCTCCCTCCGTGCCCCTCACCAAAGCAAGTGTACAAAGAAGAGTAACCATTCAACTCTGGGGGCTCTTCTGTCTGTGGTGTCAGAGAACACCACAGGGATACCCTTGAACCCCCCCACTTTTCATTACTCTCATTACCCTCAACACTGACTCCCTCTGTTTGACCTCCCTCAGAGCCAGTGTTCATGCTGGTGATCAGGGCCTACCCTGTGTGATTCCAGGGAAAACCAGGAACCCATTCTCCCACTCCCCAACACACAATACTTTTCAATAATTGTCTGTGCTTAAATGTATAGTTATTGACTGAAATGCTATTAAGAACTTCTTGGACTTCCCTGGTGGCGCAGTGGTTGAGAGTCCACCTGCCGATGCGGTGGACGCGGGTTCGTGCCCTCGTCCGGGAAGATCCCACGTGTCGCAGAGCGGCTGGGCCCGTGAGCCATGGCCGCTGAGCCTGCGCGTCCGGAGCCTGTGCTCCGCAACGGGAGAGGCCACAACAGTGAGAGGCCCGCGTACCGCAAAACAAAAAGAACTTATCTTTAGCTTCAAAAGATTTGATCTCAACAGAAAAGTGACAGGTAAGCTGCCAGCTACTGTATTTTTAGTTAAGCTTCCTTGTGTGTCCTTCCCCTCCCCGCAAACAAACTAAGCAACTTGAAGACCAGGACCACATTCCCTTATTTCTTAATATCTCTAGCATTTTATCCAAAGACGGAGTAGGTGTTCAATACACATTTGTTGTCTTTATTGGTTTACATCGTGAATAGCAGAGCTGGTTTTCATCACGAAACTAGACATTGGTACTGGGGAGGGTGGGGGTAAAGGGTACTGGGGACCCTGAGAGCAAACATTGCTAACTTTACAATATTGGCAAAAGCCCTACCTGCTATGAACTATCAATGATGGTCAGTACCAAATACAATAGGGAAGATTCATTAGGCTAAAATGAAAACACATGTTGGTATGGGACAGAACTGAGGAAAATACAAAAAAATAGGCCAATACCACTGGAGAGATTTCCTGAGAAGTAGAAAAGCCTAAATCTTGGGATAATTAATGACAGCAAATATTTTCAAATGTATTGGGCTGAAATCCTGGAGCACTAAGAATTATCTAATTGGTTCCTTCTATTTGTAAACATTTTACAGAATAGATTCCTAGAAAGTTGAGGATCACCCTACACACACACACACACACACACACACACACACACACATAAAGAGAGAGAGACACAGACTGACTTACATTCAAAGTGAATTAAACAGTTTTGTTCTCATGGTTTTCACTCCTAGTGAAAATGCCAACTTATTCAATACAGGAATCAATCTATCAATAGTAGCTGCTTGAATGTCTCTGCTGACAGGTAGTTCTCTGCCTCATAAAGCAATTTGCCCCACTGGAGAATAGTCCCTGCATAAAATAATTGTAAGCTTCCCATCAGCAGTGCTGAAAAAAACCTGTAGTCATAGCATTCTTTTGAACTTAATGAAAGCTGTGTGAATTAAATTTTATTCACCTGAACCTATAATGTGTTACATCAATTCCTTATCACACCTGCATTCTGGTAATGTAATTGGAAAGAGACATCGAATGTTGAAGGAATATTTATAGTAAATATATTTAAATTGAGGAAAACTGTCCAGCAATAATTTTGCCTTCCGAATAGAAAAAAAGGTGGGCTTTGATTTTATTTTAGCAGAGGAACCACTACATCCAGTTGGCAGGGGGAGACAGAGATAGAAAACTTCTGATCTGCTACCCCTGATCTTCCTCCCACCCAAGGCCCCACGCTAAGCAATCGGAGCTTTCTGGAAAGCAGCTCTGAGCTGGGTCTGGCTTTGGAAATGGACTTTGATCCCTGATTATCCAAAGATCCAACTTATATTTACCCAAACCACTCTCCAATCCCCATGTACCTAAGAACTTCCAGACTATTTTCTCTTCCAGGGAAGGGGCTCAGAAATTGTTTTTATCAGGAAGTGAGTAGCCCAGACACTTTCTAGCTCTTCACAGAACCAGGAACCCTGATTAATGAGACCTTCACTTCACTCCTGACAGATGAGTGCAGCAAGTGAGTGAGTGCAGCACCCTTAGCAAGCTTGTTTCTGGCCATCTCTGATGTCACTAGGAATGCCCACCACGGCTAAAAGAGCACACTCTGAAACCCAGTCGGCCAGCCAACGTTTAGAAAGCAAACTCTTTTTTATTAAACATTAACATCGCCATCGATGCGTGAACTTTCTGGAACAAAATAATCCTGTCCACTTCTTGCAAGACTGTTGTTAGAAGGAACATTGCTAATGTTCCATGAATCTGGAATTTTGGGGAAGAAATGGCTCTGCGGGAACCAGAAGAATCACATCTTAAGAACCTATACACAGAATCCTAATCTGAAAGCCCCCATAGCAGGTGTCACACCGAACTTGTGAGGCACTCTGGCAAAGCTAAGGACTGCCACTTACAGGACACACCAACTTTCAATGCATTGGTTCACATATTTGAATTTCACCTTGGTCCTGCAAGGAGCATGCCCCCAGCAAACAGAGCCAGACTAGAAAAGTAAATACGTCTCAAAACAATTAGCCCAACATGAATCGGACAACCTTTCTTAGGACTCCGGTTGGTGAGGGACACACTGTTTGCCCTGCCAGTCTGCGACATAAAACCAAAGGCAAGGAGCAGAAAGCAGACACGCGGGGCCACCGCCTCTAGCCTCCTAGGCATCTCACAGGCAATCCCCACAGTGGTTCTTAAACCTGCCGCTCTAGTGAATAATTCGGAGTCTGATTACCCAACTTTTCCCTGCTCCGATTCTGGCTCCCTCTATCTCTAACGAAAGAGGCACTACAGCCAGGTATGTCGAAATAGTTCTGCCCCTACTCCAAGTTTCTTGCGACGATTAACATACATAATAGCACAGGACCCGCGCAAAGCCGCGCGGGAGAAACTGACACTTCACACATCTGTCAAGATTACCATCAGGCCCCACCTCCGCGATTGCAACATTCACCGATAGGCATCACACTTGTAAAATGCACAATAAGTTCCCTCGCCGGCTCCAGAGCCCAGCGCGCGCAAAGGAGCTGACTATAATTTTGTCTTCTGATCGTTCAATCATTATTATTGGCAGGCTATACTGGCTTAACAAAATGCGTTGGAATCTTCAAGTCCCTTCCCTGCTTCGCTGCCCTTCAAAGACACAGGACTCCTGGGCTGCTCCGAGGCCCCCGGGGGCGAGCGACGGCTGCAGTCTCAGGGCCCAGAACGGCCAGGGCAAGGCTCCCTCAGCCGTCTCAAGCCTGGGGGCGCCACCGTGACGCGGGAGGGGAGCCGCGGCCGCAACCCGGGAGCGGGGCTCAATCCCCTCCCCCCTGCGATCCGGGAGCGAAGGGCCCGGGCGCTCGGCCAGAACGGGCGCGATTCGCTGTTTATCAAATCCTTATCGGTGCCCCGAGGTAGGAACCGCCGCTTTCGACCAGAGGATACACGGTTTCTGGCTCCGGTCCCACAGTGGAAATCGGAGCAAGAGTAAATCGACCCAAGCACTGAGCTCTTCGGGCTCCCCGGCTCGAGGCCAGTCACCCCCGCCCATCGCGGCTGGGTCCCCATCCCCGAACCACCGCACAGCCTTCCAGCAGCTGATCTCCCGCGGCTCAGGCCCTTCAGCCGGCCGCGCGTTCGATTACAATTCTCCGCACACAAGCCCCGCCAGCCGCCGTCGAATACGGGGCTGAAAGCTCCCGCCCGCGGGGCAGCACGAATGGAGGTTGGGAGGAGAGGGGGGTCAGGCGGCTAGCCACGCACGACTGCGGGAGGCAAGGCGGTTCCCACGTCTGCACGCCACTCCGTGCGCTCTCACCCTCGCCGGGAGAGGGCAGTGAGGTTGCCTCTCCGCTAGTGCTGAGAGGCTGGCGAGGGCAGGCGAGCAGATCGTGGCTGCCCTTCTCTGTCCTCTTGGGAGAGAGACACCGGGACCTGCCGGGAGCGCCCGGTGTCGCCATCCCCTCCCCACACACCAAGACACCTGCCTCCGCGAGGCAGCCCGGCCCACTACCCACTCTCCCGCCGAGGCAAGGTGCGAGATCAGGAAAGGGGCTTCTCCCATCTTCCGTGGGGTCTGGAACCCTGGAGTGGGGCCCTTTGCTGCGTCCTGGCCGCTCTGCCGGGGCCCTTACCAGCGCCGCGCTCCGCCTCCGGCCCCTCGCCAGTCTGGGGAGCAGCACGGGCAGAGCTCGTTTGGAAGAACCCCAAGGGTACCGAGGAAAAGAGAGGAGTGAGTGCTGCCCCTCATGCGAGCCGTGAGAAAGTCGAAAGTTGACCTGAGCCGAGTCAACCAAGAAACATTTCAACGTGCTGGCCGCGGGGGTTTGGTGGGGGGGTGGGTTTGGGGGGATGGATTTTGGAAGGTACCCCGGGAGCACCTCCGACCTCTAGGGCCATCTCCCTCCGCCTCTTGGCTTCGCTGCCCGCGCTGATTCCCGACTCCTTCGGGCCACAGAACTCTCAACCGCAAAACCGCAGCCGCGCGTCCCCAGACGGGGCACCTGCCCTCCCCTGCCAAACTTTCCAAATCTATCTCCCGGCCTCAAAGACCGCTCCACGCTCCTTTCCCAGTGGTTCGCGGTCGCGCCGGTCCCGCGAAACCCCGCCACTCCCACCCCCACCCTGAACCAGCTCCGGACGCCCGTTTACCTTTTTTTCTCCTTGTCAGCTGTCATTGTTGCAGGGGCCCTTTGAGACGCCGAGCACCTGAGCTCCAGGGCCGGTGGGGGCTGCCGCCGCTACCTTCGCTGTGGCCCTAGCCCACTCCCGGAGGCCCGCGCCCGTGTTAAAGGTCCCGAGTGCTCGCAGGTCCCGAGCGCCCGCACAGCCAGGTGGAAGTTTGCGGGCTGCTGGCTAGGTGCGGGGGAGGGGGGTGGAGAAAGGTGACGGGGAGGAACCTGCACGCGGAGGCGGGGTCGGGGAAAGGAGTGGGAGGAGGCTGTCACACGCAAAAGAAGGGCAGCGAGAGGGGGGCCGAGGTTCCTTTTTCCTTCGAAAAGGAGTCAGGAGTCACTCTTCTGGGTTTTCAAAAAAGAAGTGGCTCAAACGACGGGAGTTGGCAGAGTCCGGGGCCGGGAGGACGCGGAGGCTGAGATGACCATACAGTCTCAGGACACTGCCGAGGATTGTACGGCCGCCTCAGGAAAGCTGGGGCGGGAGGCGACGGGCGCCGGAGCTGTGCGGCTGACCGCTCGCGAATGTCGGGCTCGCGGGGCCGCCAGCCCACTTTAAAAACT
>NW_020174013.1:9518326-9551930 GCF_003031525.2 Neophocaena asiaeorientalis asiaeorientalis | reverse complement strand
TCGGCTGCGGCCCGCCCGCCCCGCTTCCGCCCTCTGCGGTTCCAGAAGTTGTTTATGAGGTCTGCGGGGTGGCGGGGAGCTAGGAGGGATTCCGCACTGGGGAGGCGCACCTTCAGTGGGGCTAGGTGGCAGCGAGGAGTCGGTCTCCGGGAGTGCTGCAGGAGCGGGAGTGCTCCCGTGCGCTGGCGTCCTCCCACCTCTGCCCTGGGATCAGGGCACAACCGCGAGCGCCGAGGGTCCCGCGCTTCGCAGAGCCGCTCGGCGGTGCCGCGCTCCCTCGTCCTTCGCCCCGCTGCGTGTCCCCTTGGGCCCGGTGACGGTAATTCCGAGGGTCCCAGCGCTGCGCTCTCGGCCTGGGCGATGAGCTTTTTTTTTCCGGTAGAACGCAGCTGGCTTTGCCGTCCGAAAAGAGAGAGGCTAGGAGACCGAGCCTCTGCGCCTTTGGGTCCGCGGGAAACAGTGCAGTGAAACTGAGCTAGTGCTGTCTCTGCTCTTCTCTTCCTTTAGCTGGCACGTCGGTTGCTTGCGGGGTTGTGCTGAACTAGCGGGGATGCGGGAGAGGAAGTCCTTCGAGCGGTCTGGCTTGCCGCATCCCGCTCCCAACACCTGGCCACCACCGTGCGGGTCCGGGCCGGTTCAGAATTGGAGAAGGCAGTCTGGCTTTACAATGTGATCTTGGGATAAAAGTTGACAGCGTGTCCTCAAATCGCAGAATTTCAGGGCTGCCCAGTGTATTTATACGGTCCGATTGAAGCCCTGTTAAGGGACTGCAGGTGCTGGGTGTGGGGAGATCGTAGAGATCCAGGGGCAGGCCGTTAGAGCCCAGGGATTTTTCCAGCTGCTAATCTTTAAGCGCTGTTATGGACCCGCGCCCGCTAGGGAGCCTCTGCTCTGACCTTCGCTGAGCTGCTCTCCCAAGAATCCCACCCTATTCCCTACCTACATGGCACCGATCCAGCAGGGATATTTCTGGAAGGGACCGGGGGCTCTTAATCTTTGAAGCTCATTTGAGAAGGTCCCTGCAGGCTTCACAGGTATGAGTTGAAGAGAAGAGAAAGCATGGGTGGCACCCTGAGACCCTAAGCCTTGCTGTTCCTTTTCCCCCCTTAGTTTCCCCACATTTTATATAAAAATAATCTGCGTAATGAACCTTCAGGACTGTTATACTAAGTGAAATAAGCCAGTCACAAAAACACAAAACACCGTGTGATTCCATTCTTGAAGTTTCTAAACTAGTCAGATTCATAGAAAACAAAAACTAGAAGGGGGTGGGGTGAGGGATTCGTGTTTAATAGGCATAGAGTTTGTGTTCTGCAAGATGAGAAAGTTCTAGACAATGAACAATGTGAACATATTTAACAATACTGAACTGTACACTTAAAAATGGTCAAGGTGGTAAATTTATGCTTTTTTTAAACCATAATACAAAAATAAATGTCAAGAAAAAGTAATATACATAAGAATTTTTTTGGTATAAGTCTGTGTCACCACTGAAATACAAAATAAAGGTGTTTTTCCCTTGCATCCTGTAAGAGGGGTGGAGATATTTTTCAGGAGTTTTTGGAAGGCATTGGAAAGCAGAATAAGGATAGGTGAAAAAAGCAGTAGAGAACTGAGGAACCAGGCACATTTTCTCATTTTCCTAGGGTGGCTGAGCACTGTGCACAGACTTTGAAACCAAATATCAGGCCTGACAGTTAAGAAATTCAAACAAAAATTGCAAATCCCTCTAGGGAACCACTTCTTGGTGCTGGTGGGTTTCAGGAATGAGTTGATTTTGTATCGGGCTTCTCCAGCCAGCCAATCCTAATGGACACATTTACTTGTCTTAACGCAGAATTCAAATTTGTGAGACACAGTTCTCTATTAATTAGCAATAAGCTTACTCACCTCCCTTGGGACTGGAGTGGGAGAAGAAACAGGTGCTTTGATGGCTTTCAGGTGCCGAAAGCCATGCACTGCCAGAGCAAGGAGAAACCTCTGAGTCCTCAGCTGTGCTTGCCAGTCACAAAGCAACACCTTCAAACCAAAGAGAACATTTCAGCAAGGTTGAGATTATGAAATTAACTTCTTAGGTGTTAAAAAAAAAAAGTGGAAAGGTAAAGTGTCAGTCAAGAACACATCAACCCTATTAACGTAGATCCTTCTCATGGCCAGCCTGCCCATGTTTCTAATTGGGACTTTTGCCCTCTAAGCGAAAGGTCCCAAGCTAAAGTAAACAACCACGCAGATTTTGTGGAAATCCCAGTGAGTAACTTTGAAGAATCTGGGATTTTGGCAGTGAGAGTTTTGCTAAAAGCCTATATAATTCTCAGAAGGATTGGAGCCAGCAGAGCTGAGGGGCCCAATGACCTCTTAAGATTTCTTCTAGGATTCAGTTCAACAACCTTTGCAGGAAGGAGCTAAGAGTGTAAACCAGATGCAGGCTTGTGGCTAGAGTGTCCCATTTTACTTTTTAAAGCCCATGGAGAACTAAAGGAGAAAAGCTTTAAAAGATGATGGCAGGGAGAGATGGATCCCAGGATTTAGTGTCTCTAGAGACCTTGATGTTTTGGCCACAGAGGGCAGCAGAGGGCACTGCTAGGCAAAGCACCCAAGCGGCTTAAAATGGGAGCAAACTGCCCATCTCCCAGCAAATCTTCCTACCTTCTCCCAGCTATATACCGAACTGCTTGGTGACAAAGGCTGTGGCAGCAGGGAAACACCCATCTTGTTTTAACAAGGAACAAGACTGGGTCTCTAGCTTCCTCTCCTCTATAGAGCACACCCCTAGGAGGATGGGATAGACACAATGAGTTAAGTTACAAGCTTGATAGATAGCAGGCACCTGGGATGCAGCGTGCAGATGGAAGAAATAAGACCTCAATAATCCGTTAAAGTAACAGTATGGTCCAGGATGTGGTTGGAAATTATGTTGGAATGGTAGGATCTCCCAGGAGAAGAGATATTGGAAGGCTGGGCTATTTCTTTAGTATTTTACAACTTTCAGTGCATTATCATATATCAGGGCTGAAACTCAGGTGAGGCAAGAGAGGCTCTCAGAGTCATGCAAGACCCCGCACTAGTCTTGGTGCTACCAGGTATGTTATCTCAAGGATTACCCATCTGGCCCTCATCTGGCCAATTAGTTGTTTGGGGGTGGGAGAGCCTGCAGGCTTGGGAGCAGAAATGGGAGGAAGGGCAATCACAGAGGCCACGCTCTTTCTCTGTTGAAATAACAAGTAACACTTGCATGTTACTCCCTCCAAACAAACCAACTCTTTTTTTTTTTTTTTTTTTTGCGGTATGCGGGCCTCTCACCATTGTGGCCTCTCCCGTTGCGGAGCACAGGCTCTGGACGCGCAGGCTCAGCGGCCATGGCTCACAGGCCTAGCCGCTCCACGGCATGTGGGATCTTTCTGGACCGGGGCACGAACCCGTGTTCCCTGCATCGGCAGGTGGACTCTCAACCACTGCGCCACCAGGGAAGCCCCAAACCGACTCTTAAGTTGGGACTTTACAAAAACCTATCCTCACACTTCCCGTCACTGAACTCCAGCACCAGAAAACCATACCCTACCCCTCCTGTGTCTGGCTTCAGGCCAAAGCTATGGGATAGTTCACACAGACATATGCCATATCTAATATTAAATGTTGTGACTTTTGACACCCCCAATCCAGAATCTGTCATCTTTCAAAAAGAGTTCTGTGATTTTTATGGAGGAAAGGGTCAAGCTTTTTTTCCTACTTGTATTCCTAAGTGCTTATTGATAAGAAGGATCCAGTTTTAAAGAACCACAGGTTCCCCAACGTCTCAAGTCTGGATAATCAATGACTTAGAGACTAATGGCTTCCATTTCTAGGTCTAGGGATGAGGTTTTTGCCCATGAAAGTTCCTGTCTGTCTATCATGCTGTCCTTAAACTAGTAGCAAAGGAGTCATTGGTCCATGGCTACCATGTATCCTGCTTCAGGGCATCAAGCTGGTGGAAGAGGAAGAGCCAGTGGCTCCCTTCCCTCCAGGAGCAGACAGGCTATTTGTACACACCCTGCATTTCCAGATAGTGAGACACACATTTACTCACTTTTCAAGGCTTCTGAAATCAATAAGAATCTTTTAATGTAGTAACAATTCCCGTTTTCTCCCCAGAACTATTTTTAAATTGATATATACAATTTATATATTCTTAAAATTTTTTTAATACAAGAATTGAGAGAAAAATCATAGAGTCTAAACAATAAGTGCTGTAAGAATTTGGTGATGGAGGGTGGGAGGGTGGAGAGACTGAGTGAAAAAGTCGAAAAAGCTAGAGTCCCAGCCATGGAAGCAGCTAGGGCCCAGAGAAGCCCCACCTAGGCTGGCCCATCTGCCAGGCTGGTGGGTGCCATCACCAGGGTGGTAAAATCACACACATGTGGGAGGAACAGCTGATAGAAAGGACACACCAGCCCCACCTTAGAGAGAAAAAGGCACAAGCAGAAATGAAGGTGCTACTGTCACTAAAAATGATGATATTGGTTGCCAAACAGCACTACCCTGGAGCCTGCATAACTAAGAATGACACAGAGTGGGGGTCAGAGACACCCTCCCCACTCCTGTAGTGTGGCCTTGGCCTATCACCGGGTGTTAAAACGGGACTTTTTCTAGCTCAGTTTCAACTGAGGTCCCAAGACAAGAGGAACCAACTCCCCTTCCTTTCAAAATACAGAATGGGAGAAAGCTTTCTGAAGATGGTTTTGCATGCTTTAGCCACTGCTGACCTCAAGGGAGTGCCTGGATTGATATGGATGAGGAGACGTTGGGTCTTGAGGGTAGAGTTGTCAACGTCATGGAATTCCCCCTTCCCGTACCACGGAGGAAAGGAGGACCCTCCTGACCACTCTCTCCAGGTCTAGTGACTGGGGCTTCCTGGGGACCATGTACTGAGGTTGATACCTGTCCCCTAGAACTTGAGGGACACAGGGGATTGCCTATGGGTGAGAGGCTAGCCGAAGTGGCCTGTTGCAGCCAGGGGGAGGGCCGGGTTCGGAAGTTCCTCCCTCTCGCCTACATCATGGCGATGGTGCATGTTGCGGGTTGGATTCCCTGGGAGCCAGCGTGAGGGGGAGGTGAGCATAGAGGGAGGTTTACTAGGGAGTGGTCTTGGAATCAGCACCTGTGGGAGGAAAGGGAAGGAAGCAGAGGGAGAAGTGGAGCCTCAACAAAGACCTCATCCAATCCCCCCCACCCCGCCCCAGGAACCTCTGAAGCTGGAATGGCCCTTCAGAGTTGCTCCACAGTGAGGTGGAGGGGGCAGGACTTTATACCTCTGCACTGATCAGCCGTTGGTGCTGGCTGCCCTTGGGGAAGAGGTATGACCTTGGGCAACAGCACCTGGGGGAGTATGCCCTTCATTTCTGAAGGGGGATCTGGGCAGCCATCACTGGGTCTATTACCTTGCCCAGTGTTCACAGATTGGATGTGGAATCCACAGGCTTAACCATCTAGGATTTTAAAGAGGATACTGTCCAAATGCACTTCTTCAAGGAGATCTCAGCAGAAGAAAGTGGAAGTGCCACTGGAGGAAGAAACTCTGGGAAGATCACAAGTGACCAGCTGCAGGAGCCATGAGGGCTGCAATTAGAGGGGACCATCAGGGAATATCCAGCAAACACACAAAGATAACAAAAGGGGAACAGCTGCCACAGGGAATTACACCCATGTTAGTTAAAAAAAAAAAAAAAAGACCGTTCCTATTCTACTTTTCCTCCCTCCTATACTAAAGAGACAAAGGTAAGGTAGTAGGAGGATGGGAGTAAATGTGCCAGGTGAGAAATATCTTAGTATCCTCAGTACCTAGCAGGGCACCTGGCATAAAATGGGCACTCAGTAAATGCTGAGCAAATGAATACATGAATGTATGAACGGACAAACGAATCTATTAAGTCAAGATTCTACGTTGCAAGCAACAGACACCATCTATCCTCCGTCCACACAGGTTTCCAGGCTGAAGGAGGTCTGAGGAGGACAGAGCTTTAACTTGGGATGAAGCTTGGAGTTTTTATTATTACACTGGACTCAGACTATTATTTAGTACGAGCAAAGGAATTTCCATTTTTACTGCTTAAGAGTAACTGGAAAAGTCTTCGGACCTAAAGGAGGTTTTACTCAAAATAGGAACTAAATAGTCCATCAGAAGTTTAATGGAAGAAAATAATAATGTTACCTTGTAATTGTACCATACAAATCCCACTTGTGGGGTACCCTGGTGGCGCAGTGGTTGAGAGTCTGCCCACCGATGCAGGGGACACGGGTTCGTGCCCCGGTCCAGGAGGATCCCACATGCCGCGGAGCGGTTGGGCCCGTGAGCCATGGTCACTGAGCCTGCGTGTCCAGAGACTGTGCTCCGCAACAGGAGAGGCCACAACAGTGAGAGGCCCGTGTACCCCCCCCCCCAAAAAAAATCCCACTTGTTCAACATAACTGTTTTAGGGGTCTTTGGGTCCCTTCAAGGCTGTGCATGTGGATGACATCAAAAGCCACGATAATGTTGGAGACTCATTGGAAGAGAGTCAGGAGGTGGCCCAGAAAAAGAAAGTGGGCCCAGGAGGCAGTGGCAAAGGTACTGACCCAATTTTGAAGGAGGACTTAACTATGGAAATCACAGGAAGTGCTGTAGAAGGCTAGGGAGAAAATGGCAGCAACAGAGAGAACTTGTGGAAAATGCTCCAGGGACTCCCAGAAATAAGTGATAGAGAGGCCGCTAGAGGGTGGGACCTCTTAAAGCAAGAGTCAGCCAAACGGGCAAACAGAGGCCAGAGTCAGCTAAATGCACCACACGTTTTCTTCATTCATTCATGGTAATGGACATTCTTCTTTCTTCTTAGCCCCTTGGCATCTAAACCTTAGCATCTTTCTATGTTTGGGGAGTTCCTCATTTACCTTGTGAAGCAAAGCCTGCTTTTCACTATAGAAAGTAAAAATGCCAGATGCCCTAGGCCTCCCTGGAACTCAGGATATGGACGTGAGACTCAGGTTCTTTGAATCAGACACATCTGCCCAGACTTTGAATCTAGTGGTTGAGGGAAGCAGGCACCTTGCAAAGTGGGTGCCACCTCGGTGACAGCATCTTGATGCCAGCAGTGCTGGCATCGGCACCCAGAGTCACGAGTTCGTGCAAACTGCAGCCATCTGCAGCGGCAGCTATGGTTCCAGTTTGAGGCTTTGTTTCTGGTTGCTGTACCTCTGAGGCTGGCTCTCCAACCCTCCCAGAGATTTTGTGAGGTACCCAGAACTTTTAAACGAACCATTTCTCCTCAAATGAACTAGAGATCATTTCTGTTACTTGCAGCTAAAAATCTTGGCTGATGTACTCATTCGTTCCTTCACTTATTCATTCATATGCAGTATTTACTTGATCAGCATCTCTTGACTGTTCAGTGTATGCCAGACACCCTGCTAGGCATTGGTAATACCAAGAGCAAAGAGACATATTCCATTCCCCAAGGAACCGACAGTCTGGTATGAGTTCCTTGAACAACTAATTTTCTATCTCTGGGCCTCGGTTTCCTTTTCTTTAAACTGACAGGGGGGCTTCCCTGGTGGTTCAGTGGTTAAGAATCCACCTGCTAATGCAGGGGACACAGGTTCGAGCCCTGGTCTGGGAAGATCCCACATGCCGCGGAGCAACTAAGTCCGTGTACCACAGCTACTGAGCCTGTGCTCTAGAGCCCACGAGCCACAACTATTGAGCCCGTGCGCCACAACTACTGAAGCCCACGTGCCTAGAGCCCGTGCTCCGCACCAAGAGAAGCCACCGCAGTGAGAAGCCCGTGCACCTCAACGAAGAGGAGCCCCCGCTCGCCTCAACTAGAGAAAGCCCATGTGCAGCAACGAAGACCCAATGTAGCCCCCCAAAAAAGAATAAATAAAATAAGTTAATAAAGTGAGAGGGCTGGATCTTTAGAATTCTTTAAGCTCTGCCATTTGATAGTCTACGCATCACTGAATTACATGGTGGTCTCTGCCCTGTTAGCCTAGGCTGGCAGAGATGTGAGGCCATCTCTGGGCTGCTTAGGGTTAGGCCATAGACTGTATCCTCAGGGCTTCCATTTCCTACATGTGAAGATAACCATTCTGGGCATCTTGTCTAGGCAAATGCTCTGCTAAAATGTGAGTTAGCAGGAGTTGGTCTCCAGCATCTTCTTTCCTCACATTCTCTTGATCTCCTTGTTCTCCTGCCATCCTCAGAGCACTCCTGTGGCAGACCACGGAGCACCAGCGATGTCTATGAGGGAGCTTAGACACAGAGAGATCATAGTTACATCCGGTCCACTCTCCAGGTTTAAATCTCAGAAAAGGAAAATGGGAGGAAAGGGCCTCACAACCTCAGAAATGGCTTTCCTTCCAAGTCATCACCATGTGTTCCCAGCAAACCCCCTGCAGATCCAAGAAGTAGTTAGAGATAGCAAGAGACAACCGAGGCTTTGGAGCTAAGCTAATTGAGAAGGATAGTTACATGGCATTTAAGGGACCTGGACGCTGCAGAAGTTTGATTTTGAAATATATGAATACACAAAGAATGAGGGAAATTTTTGCCCCTTTATGATTTCCAGTGCAAAGGCTGTGCAAAGGCCTTTTCTATCTGCACGATTCTGGGGTCTGGAGTTGGGTCCTTCTGTAGTGTTGGTGTTAGAGGGGAGAACTTCAGGGGCACCTTCTAAAGCACACATTAACATGCCCCCCAAATACACTCGCACGTACACACATATACATGCACGTGTACCTCCCCAGGTGCCAAGCCAAGAAATAAGTTCCCCACACAAACCTCATTTTAAACGTTTCATTTCTCTCTAGTGCATACCTCTGTCTTTGCCCTTTGAAGAAAACCAGGGATGCAATGCTGAGAATGTGCCTGTAAATACTTAAGATTTTAGACTCTGAGGATTTTCTCTTGGTCTCACTCAGAAAATTGTAGTCTCTGGTGCTTGAATGCTGGGGTCGCAAGCCTCACTGTGACCAACGTGCTCAACGATCTACCCCAACAGAAGGAAGAGGAGGCACAGCTGCTCTAAAGCTTTTAGACAATGCGGCTTGGCATGCCCTATCTTAATTGTTATTTTTATATCATAGCAGATTAGCCCTCTTCATTATTCTATCTTAGGTTAAATTAAAGAGGCTCCTGATCAGATAGCAATTTATGATAGAGATGCCTTCTGACCTAGAAATATGCTGATGGTAAAACTCTAAGTAAAAGACTCCAAGGCAGAGAGCCCAGAGTTCATTGTGTACGAGAGCATTACAAAGAGACGCTCATCGGCCTGAGGTTTAATAATTAAGGCCAGAATTAGAAATGTGCTGGAAAGACCCATAGACAATTCCGCACTGACTTTACCTGTTAAGAGTAGAAAGCGTTTTAGAAGTTTTAAAACGTAATAAAATGATAGTGTTCACAAAATGCAAGTTGCCAAATTCCCTCTTCAAATTCCATTGCACTTGACGCATCACCCTCGTTGGCTGTGTGTATTCTAACCTTTGTTTAATTGATTAATCTCATTCATTCATTCTTCCATTCTTCAGCATTTATTGAGCATCCAGCTCATACTCATCGATGTGGTTGAAACCTAGCTTAGAATGATGAATAAAACACAGCCCTCCCCTCTAAAGCTCACAGTCTACTGCTGGAGACCAACTTGTAAACAGATGAAATACCACACCTAAGAAGTTAAAACCCTGTTTCTCTGGGAGTTCAGAATGGGGAATGATCCTGTCTGCCTGGTTGGGGGTGAGGGATGTTAAGGACAGCTTCCAGAGAAGGTGACATTTTTGGCTGGATCTTAAAGGGTGACGAGGAATTTGCTAGAAAGAGAAGTGGCAGGAGAGCATTCTGAGCTGAGGGTAGGGACTGAGTCCTCTCTACAACTCTCAAAGCAAAGGGCAGGGCATACGGAAGCAACACAAAAGACCCCTTGAGGAGGTTTAGTTATTCTTGTTCATCAGAGATTGTCAGCCATTACTGGTTTTGTAGAGCACTTAGAACACATGAATTAGTGCCTCACAAGGCCTCTGGAGGATGACAGTGACACGTGTGCTGGTGAGGAATGGGATGGGACCCTCAGCTTTTAGCCATAACATGCCAGTTTTCCCAGCACGCGTTTGTTCCCAATAATTAGGTAGCCATCATGGCGTAATGACATCACCGTACGGTGGTGAGTATTTCTCTGCAAACTCTAGGAGCATCTGTGGAACGGAGTGTGGATGCTTTGACCTGGGCAGCCCTTGGCTCAGGTTACCAGGTAACTTCTTCCAGTGCTTCGGAAGAACAGTTTATCTTTCTTGTTCAGCCCAATTTTTTACAAAACCTTCATGCCATCTTTATACTGAAATTTTGCACAATAGGCATTAGCATCAGACCAAAATTCCTGCGGATTCTAGAATCTCCTGAGTATGCCTCTCTAAACAGGGAGCCAATTATTACAGCCCTGACGTGGGAGGGGACCCTGGTCTGTATGTGTATCCCTGGAAGTACGGACAGGTGGCTGTGGAGGCTGTAGCATCTTGGGGATGTTAAATAGGGTCAAAGGCAAATCGAACTCTTCCCCACAGTACGACTGGACTTATTTAGGTGGAAGCATTATGAAGAGATCCCTGGAGCTGGGAAGAGTGGATTTAGAGGGAATCCATGGGCCCTGCAAGTTTCCACTAAATTTCTTGCCCTGGGCAATCCCATCCCCCACCTGCCCTCTGTGCCTGTTCCTTTCCTTCTTCTCCTTTCCTCTCCTTCCTTTCTCTTTCCTGATGAATATATCTTTTTTCTCCAGAAGATTCTATGGAGTTTAAGAGAAGGTGTCAGGACAAATGGACCCCAAACTGAATCACTCTGCTATACACTTGAAACTAACACAACATTGTAAATTAACTATACCTCAATCAAAAAGAAAACAACCTAAATAGATAACTAATTAGAACCTACCATACAGCACAGGGAACTCTACTCAATACTCTGTAATGACCTCCATGGGAAAAGAATCTTAAAAAGAGTGGCTATATGTATATGTATGACTGATGCACTTTTCTGTACCACAGAAACTAACACAATATTGTAAATCAACTATACTCCAATAAAAATGTTTAAAAAAAGAAAAGATACATGCACCCCAATGTTCATTGCAGCACTATTTACAATAGCTAAGACATGGAAGCAACCTAAATGTCCATCCACAGATGATTGGATAAAGAATATGTGGTATATTTATACAATGGAATATTACTCGGCCATAAAAAGAATGAATTAATGCCATCTGCAGCAACATGGATGGACTTGGAGATTATCGTATTAAGTGAAGTAAAACAGACAAAGACAAATACCATATGATATCACTTATATGTGGAATCTAAAAAAAAGATACAAATGAACTTATATACAAAACAGAAATAGACCCACAGACATAGAAAACAAACTTTTGGTTACCAAAGGGGAAGTGGGGGAGGGACAAATTAGTAGTCTGGGATGAACAAATCCACACTACTATATGTAAAAAAAATAAACAACAAGGACCTACTGTATAGCACAGGGAACTATACACAATATTTTACAGTAACCTATAGGGGAAAAGAATCTGAAAAAAATAGATACATATGTATGTATAACTGAACCACTTTGCTGTACACCTGAAACTAATACAACGTGTAAATCAGCTGTACTTCAATTAAAAATAATAAATGCTGTCTTTGCCTTGCATGATAGTGTGAGACTGTAAAAATGGATCATGCAACCTGAAATCAAGCAAAATAAATCTTAATAATTAATGGAAAAATTATGATCATTCCATCACCTTTAAAATTTTTTGTCAAAACATTCAAAACCCTTTTACTGTCAGTTGTAAATATATAGGGAAATAAAAACTAGTAAAACTAATATTAATTTAGCACATTGTCACTTAAAACAATAGAATCATCCAGAATTAAAGTGTTCTAATTCTTTGTAAAAAAAAAAAAACAAAACAATAACCTCAATCTTGCACACTAGGACACTACAAATTCTGTACATTTAAAAACTTAGTTTTTCAAATATCATATAGTAATGCATATATGCGGAACCTAGAAAATGGTACAGATGAGCCAGTTTGCAGGGCAGAAATAGAGATGCAGATGTAGAGGACAAACGGATGGACACCAAGGGGGGAAAGTGGCGGGGGGGGGAGGGGGTGGGGGGATGAATTGGGAGATTGGGATTGACATATATACACCAATATGTATAAAATAGATAACTAATAAGAACCTGCTGTATAAAAAATAGATAAAATAAAATTCAAAAATAAACCACTTAGTTTTTATTTGATATCGTTTAAAATCAGATTATTTTAAATCAGTTGAGTCAGGAAAGACCCCTCTCCCCTGCTCTCTGCCATTGCTAAATTAGCCTCCTTCAAGAGGGGAGGGCCCACTTCCGTCCTCCCTATCCACTAGCAGAGGGCTGCTTAGGTAAACGCCCTCCCCTCCTCCGGAGCAGATGGGCAGGGACAAGGTAAGCCTCTGGTTACATTTTTAAAATAGTGTTGAGAGAGAGGGAGGGAAGCCGGCAGGGAGGCCCACCTGACAGGAAGGGCAGGTTCTTCTGCCTCCCTGCCTGCCTCCCGTCTCAGCTGAGCCTCACACCCCGTCACCTTGTCACGCTGGGGAGCCATCAGCCCAGCCCCGCATATTCGAGGGCACTATGCTCTCCCCACACAGCCTTTCCGTGAGAATCTGTCCTTCCCACTGAGTTTCTCTGTTCCTCAGTGACCTCCCCTCGCACAGAAAGAAATCCCTTCTCCTAGCTCAGTTCCTGCATCCAGGCCCTGGGCAGCCTCGGTCACTCAGCCAGTGCCGAGGATGGCTCTGTGGGGAAAATGGAACAATGGGTCCAGGGTCTGGGCCTGGGTCACTTGAGCAAGGTGGAGGGGTGGGTGCTGGGCCCCCCCAGTGGCCCTTTCTTGGCCTTCTTCTATGCCCCAGAGGGAACCCAGGCCCTGGAAGGGAAGCAATCCGGCCCTCTGTCTTCCCGACAGTGGCAGCTGAGCCCATGACACCGCCCTCTTCCATCCATCTGACCTGCCTCAGCCTCAGCCCCTGGTCAGCTCCTTCCTCAGTGGCCGGCACTGCCCCTCCACTGGGCACGGACGTGGCTGTGTCTTGCTCTTGAATTATTCTCAGGCTTGCACACCTTCTGCCTCCCCTGCCAGACCTCTCACCCAGGCCCTCAATTAACGTTTGCTGGCTGATTATTTGTCTCTTGATGGATTGAATGAGAAACCAGTCCCAAGAGGTCTGATCTTGTCCTCGATCATCTCTGGCCTGAGGGGTTCCCAGAATGTCTGGAGTGCTGGCCTTCGTGGAAAGAATGATGGAGAGGTACATTGAATGCTTTAGGACTGTAAGCCTGATGACTGAGGCGCACAAGGCCTTGGAATCAGGCTGACCTGGGCGGACTTCCAGCTCTGCAACTCACCTGATAGCCTTGGACAAATTTATTACCTTTTCTGAATATGTTTCCTCATCTGTAAAATGGGGATGATGATACTCACTTGGAAGGATGCTTGAGGATTAAGTGAACTTTAACGCATATACAACGCTTAGGCACAAAAGTCACCTAACTATCCCCCAAAGTGTACGTGCAGATGGAGTCTGGCTTCTTGCATTTGTTTGTTTGTTTTCCTCTTTGTGCACGTGTGTGTGTGTGTGTGTGTGTGTGTGTGCGCGCGTGTGTGTTTTTAAATGCCCTTTCATTCAAACTCAGCCTGCAGGGCTGGGCAAAGGGTGACATGCTTGAGGAGCACTAAGATTTTTCCCAATGTGTCACAGGTCCTTTCCCAATCCACTAACAACAGAGGTAATTTCTCAGCAGCAGCGGCAATGACACTACTAACACTCTGACCTTTCCCCAGGGGTTTCTGTTGCTTTTACTTCCCCCTGTGAGGAAGCCAGCACCAGATTCTTATCCCTCTTCTCCTTAAGGGGAAAGTGCCTTGGAGGAAAAATGAAGCAACTCAGCGGCAAGACAGCTGCAAGCTGGTCATAAGTCCCAGGTGTCGCTCTCGTTTCCTTGCACAGGGGCTGCCTCAGCACTGGGGAGGGTCACCAGCAGTGGGGAGAGTGGTGACCAGTGACTTCCCATTAAAAGCGGTCTGATCAGGTCATGGCCTGGGAATGGAGGGAAAGGATCTGGCTGGCATTGGGGTTACTCAGTTGAGTTTGGCCCCATGGACCAAATGAACTAACCAGCCCCTGTGCCAGTGAAGTCTCAGAAGCCACAGTGTTCAGGGAGAAAATGAACTCAAGTTACTATTATATAGACCTCCCCTAATCAGTTGAATTTAGTGAGTGTCTAATATACCGAGGGGCCAAGAAGATACCACAGGCTTTGCTTTCGTGGAGCCCTTTGTTCTTTAAAAGTAACTTTTTAAATGATCTAGCACCATCTCCATGTCACGATGACATAAATAGCATAGATACCACCATTGGCATTTTACAGACAGATAGCACGGGAGAGAGACTAAGTGAAGTAGCCAACATCACGCACAGCATGTCGAGGAATCCAGGGCTCCTATCTCTTGTCCCTTTGTTTCTTTTTGTTTGGTTTTCTCTTGTCACTGCTCCAGGCTGTTCTTCACACAGCAGCCGGAGTCATCTTTTAGATCTCAAAGGAGACCATTCACTCCCTTGTTTCCACCCTCCCATGGCTTCCATTAGAAGTAGAATACAACCCAGGAGCCTTACTTCTCTGCTGCTGGGTTGTATTCTCCAAGCTCCTTTCTTGTCCACCTCTCATGCCATGGTGCCTTCCTTCCGCCCATCCCCAGACCTCTGCCCATGCTATCCTTTCTCCCCCGTGGTTCTTCACAGCCTGCCTCCTCATCGTCAATCACGGGATCTTCCCAGACTTCCAGGCCACTCTGACCTGCTGGCCTGGTTTTACTCTCTGGAACTGTGTTTTTTTCTTGTCTCCCACCATCAGAATATTGGCCTGCTGGGGTCAGGGACTTTGTGACTTTGTCTTGTTCACGCTGCCCTCCCAGCACCTAGAATGGGGCCTGATATGCAGCAGGTAATAAAGGTTTTTTGAATCCATGGATGCTATGCTGCATTTATAAAAGAAAGAGAGAAAAAGTCCTGGAGAGAAAAAGTTCTGGGAGAAAGAGGTTATTAACTATAGGAAAGGATATGCCTTGAATAACGTGAATTACTGCCGTGAGAGACGGCAGGAGCCCTGCTGTATCAGCCCATCCCCACCCAGTCTAATGTCCTCTCCCACCCTACAGATCTGCCCAACAAACAAAATCCAGCAGTAACTCTAAGCAGACTCTAAATCGGCCTTAACCCCAGACCTACCAGGTAGAAGTAACATCTCTAAATTTACAACCACGCCCCCCAGTCATCACCTGAACTTACTACTCTAATTGCAACGTGAACCCATAACCACAGTCTCCTCTACTTGATGGGCGCATTATAGAACCAGCTAACTCCACACCCATTCCAGTTCTGCCATAAGTAACCCTAACTAACTATGCCTCAGTTCCATGACCGGATGCTGACATGGAGGTGTGAACTCAAATCAGAGACACCGAAAGCTGGGAAAGCCCTCAGGGATCATCTAATTTCTTCCCTTTGTGGTTAATATTACAATTAATAAGTGCCATCATTTATTTTCTATTTGTCCCCTTGGTTCCTTGTTCCTTTTTCTTGCCCTCTTTTAGGTCAACGACTTATTACTTGGTATTCAATTTTACTTTCTTTTTTGGCTTTTTAGCTAAACCTCTTTATTTTATTCTTGAAGTATTTGTTCTAGGGATTACAATATGCATCCTTAATTTATTACATATAAGAACTTAAACCAGTATAATTCCCTTTTACTATTCCCCCATCCTTTGTTCTACTGTTTTCACATGCTTTATTTCTTGACGATGTTATAAGTCCCATGATACATTCTTGTTTTGCTTTAGACAATTGTCTTTTCAAGAAATTAAGAACTGAAAGATTATTCTGTTAAAGTTACCCATATACTTATAATTTCTGGTGCTCTTCATCCTTTTCTGTAGATCCTGCAGAACTTTACAATTCTCTCCCCACCACCATGGATACCGTGGCCTCTCTACCCTTCCATCCCCCCTTTCACAGAGGCTTCAAAATCTTCAAGTTTCCTTCCAGTTCCCGGAGTGCGGTTGACTGCCAAGGTAAAATTTTAAGCAATTCCAAACTCCCTAAGGATGGGTCCAGATGGAGCCATGAGAGAGGAGTGGGCAAGTAACAAGGGGTTCCCCCTCCTTCCTCCTTCCTATACCACCTCCCCCTTCCCTGCTTCTAACCTCACTCTAAAGGGCATCTGTCTGATCCCAGAATGCAAGATTCAACTACTACATTTATTTATTGCTTTTACGTCTGTTCTTCCCTGGGGGAGGGAGGAAAGCAGATACCCTTTCGGCAGAGTCTGGATCCCCTTCAGTCACCCACAGGCTCTTAGGGAGCCCCGTCTCCGTGCAGGCCCTGTGCCAGGTGAACAGAAAGGCAGAGGTGGTGAGGGCTGCGTGGAAGACAAGGGGCTACTACACTGGTTGGGAGACCATGAGCACCCATCCTCAGGAGACCAGTAGTCCGATCTTCTCTGTTTTTCCTTCTTCTCCCTCCTCTTCCCCTTTCTTTCCCTGCCAATCAGCAAGGATTGGTAGAAATGTCGGTTGGAATAAATGTAACTGGGTAAGAAGAGAGAATCAAAGAAGTCCTCAGATTCTGGACTCTGCTGAGGATGTTGCCTCCAAGGCCCCTCCCATCTCTAAATATCATTGCAAGAGATAATAAGGAGTTTCTCAAAGCCTTGGGAACATACAGGTGAGGACAAACCAAAGGCTGTGCTGATGAGCAAGGATTTGGAGACGATACGGGTAAATGCTGGAGTGAGTCCTCTGAAGGGTTATGAAGGGATAAGGGATGCTAGGAGCATGTTCTTCTAAGCTTGGAGGCAACGAATGGAGAGATGCACAGCTGGCACCAGGCCAAGCCCCTTCCTGGCTTCCAAGTCCCCCAGCACTTTGTTCCTCCTTCTCCTCCATATGTGTTCCCAACCCCTCCAACAGCTGACTTCTACTCATCCCACAGAACATACTCAACACCACCACTAAGGTTTCCACAGTTACTGTTACCATTTCCTCTCCTCTTGTTTTTTTTCTGATCGAGAGTTCTGAAGTCAGTAATACCTGTGTTCAAATCCCAACTAGACCACTGCCAGTTGGGTGACCTTGGGTAATTCACTTTCCTCATTGAATTTGGGTTTACTCATCTGTAAAGATGGACATATTTTCTTCTTTATTTGGAAAATTCTTTATGAATGAATATAATAGGCATAAAATTCATATCCTTAAAATATAAAGATTTCATCTAAAACAACAAGAAATACACAAAGACAAAAACAATAAGTGAATGGGGTCATGAACAGAAAATTCCAAAAAATGAACTGTGAGTAGCTAATAAACATTTCAAAACATGTTTAATATCATTAATCATAAAAGTGAAAATTAAAGAAGTGAAGCACATTTTGCTTATGAAAAGCTACTGCAGTTTTAATCTAAAATAATATTTCACGGACGGACATGTGAAAATGGACAATCTCTGCTTGGTTGTTAGGAATGCTTTTTGGGACACAATTTGGCGATATGTACCAGTGGCTTTGACCAGGCTGGTACACTTTGACCTAGTAATTTCACTTCTAGAAATCTGTTTGAAGGATATAATCAGAGATGAGGTCAAAGATGAATATTCACAGATGTTCAGATATTCATACCAGAGTTATTAATAGGAAGTTTTTGAAAACAGAAATCTAAATGGCCATGAGTAAAAGAATGCTTAAATTTGTATGGTGCCTCCTTAAAGTGGAATTGTGCAACTCTTAAAAATAATATTTTCAAAGATAATTAATAATATAATGATTATAATACAATGCTTGCTCATAAGTAAGATATAGCATTGCATAAACTGTGTAATACCAGTTTTATACAGCTATATTTATTTACACTTACATTGTATGTCATTGGAAAAAAGACTGAGAAACAATCACATCAAAATGTTATAATAGTAATTTGAAAGGTTGTGCATGATGTTATTGTCTTTCTTTATGTGATCTATATTTTTCCACAATAAACAACTGTTACTTTTAAAATCAGAAAATAAAACTGTTATTTAAAATCACAATTACACAGTTTGACTCAATGACTTCTCTTCTTCAAATCTATCCTAAAAAAAGAATCAGAAATTCAGAGAAAGATGTTGGTACAAAGATGTTATTGAGCTATTATTTATAATTTCAAAAGATAGAAAAACAGATGTCCAGCAGTTGGGGAAAAGTTAAAAAGCTAGTTGTATATCCATATAATGGGGCATCGTGAAGACACTATAGATGCTTTTTTAGAATTTTAATATTTATGAAAATATTTCTGTTATACAGGTCAATAAAAAAATAGAAAATTGTATATACCATGTTATATCACATGTTTAAAATGAATTTTAAAAACTGTAATATACACACACAAATGTTAATCATCTGTTGTTGCATGACAGATGATTTTTTTTCTTGTACTTTTTTATTATTTTCATATACCATGTCTATAATGAACACTAATTACTTTATGACCAGAAAAGAAAAAAAACAAAACAAAACAGGAAAAAGAACAATGGAGAAAGGGTGTGAGAGGAAATAAACTCCTGTGCTGGGGAATGCAGCTAATGACAATTATCTCACAAGATCGCAGGGAAGATTAGATGAGGTAACAGATGTGAATGTGACTAGCACAGTGCCTGGCACACAACAGGTGTTGAATCAATACAGATTCATCCCTTCCTCTCCCCCTATCCCCACACCCATCTTTCCCATTCTGCACTCTATGTGCCATTGGCAGCCTGTCCTGCTCTCCTTCACTCGAGTAACATTTGTCTCCCCCGTGGTCTGTTGGCCCAGCTCCAGGCAAGGAGCTCCAGGCAGCCTTACAGACCAGAGACAGAGGAACAAGGATGACACCTGCTTCCCTCTGCCCACACAACCCACACATGAGGTCTCTTCTCAGGGATGACATCTAGGGAGGTCAGGTTTGCATGGAGTAAAGGTGTGAGAGGTGAGTTTCCTTGTAAATGGATAGTTCCTTTCTCCTCTTTCTACTCCCCAGTCTAGAACTGGCAGGCAGAACACCCAGGCAAAGAAGGTAGGGGAAAAGGGTATTGGTTGAATGGCTCCAAGAAAGGTTCCCATGCCAACCATTCCTCCCTCGCCCATAATGCTGTTCCATCATTAGACCTAAATGATGGTTCAGTAGTGCTCTTTCCGGGCACCTCTTGCAATGCAGATTCCCTTTGGGGGACAAATATATTAAGTCTCTAATCCCCTAATATGCATGTATTTATCAGCTCCCCTTCAGAAGGCACATGTGTCACAGCCTCAACGTATGGCGGCTGAGCGGGGATCTACCAAGGACAGGCATATGTGGGGATGGGGGTCTGGAAACTTTCCATCAGCAAACCTGTAACGAGTCTCCTGCCATGTGCCGGGCGCTACTATATCATAGAAGATACAGGCTGACAAAGGCAAGGTCTGGTCTTCAAGTCTCTTACTCTAAAAGTGAAGAAGGAAGACAAATTTGTGGAAAATAACAGCAAAAACACATGGTCAGAATAGAACTGCATGACTGATGGGACCTTCAAAGCTCTCAAGGTCGACTGTCTAAGTGATTACTAAGTGACTGTTATAGGTAGTAAGCATAAGTGATACAGGGCTCAGAGCTGGGTTGAGCCAGGACTGTCTAAGCAGGCTTCACATACGGAAAGATTTGTTAGCACTGGATGGGTGGAGAGGCTGGGCCTTCGAGACAAGTGAGGCACAGAGCTAGGCAGTTACTTGAGAGGAGGGGCAGCGAGCAGACTGTTGCAGGAGGTCGGTGAAGGGGAGGTGGAAGGAAAAGTGTGCACAAGTGAGTTGGGGTCAATTTTCAGAGGACCCAGGACACCAGGTTTGGGTGTCCGGACTTTGTCCTTGGACAGTGAGAGGTGACTTGGAAAACAGAAGTTTCTGAAGATGATTCTAACACTGGTGGGACAGGGTAGGAACTGATAGGAGGTGGAGACAAGGCGATGAGCCAGGAGACATTCCAGGCCCAAGTGTGAAGACAGGGGAGTGGATTAGGACTGTGGACGTGGGGGGGAGAAGAGAAGGCCGGGGACATTCAAGGGAAGACTGGCAGGCCTTGGGGGCTGAGGAGTGGCTGGACAGCCAGTCCGCTGCACCCTTTGTAAGTGCCGCTACCCCAGGAGGACTCAGAGTCCCCAGGGGCTGGAGAGGAAGCACACTTTTGACCAGGGTTTCCAGGAGTTGTGTAGCCAAGCCATAGACTGGCACCCAGGGCAGGGGTGGAGTAGGGGAGAGGGGCGGCCTCTCCTATTCTCTTGGACAACAATACTCCTCAGCCAGCCATTTTCTGTGGTTGAAATGAGGGCCCTTCTCCTGCCAGTCCCTCACCCACAGGAAATCTGAGTCCCTGGAGCCCACAGCTGTGAATACAGTCTGTTAAATATCCAAGGGTATATTTAACTTAGGCCCCGTGGGAACCTCTCAGGGGACCAAGGCAGCCAAGCACTGCTCAGTCAGTCAACATGGCTTTATGAGCACCTACTCCGTGCCAGGCAGGTGCTGAAGGCTGAAGACACAGGGCCATAACTGCAATGCAGCCAGACACCTGCTAGTCAAGGTCTGTGCCAGGTGTCACACAGCAGAGGATGGGGCTGGAACGTTCAAGGGGAAGTGAAAAAAAAAAAAGGCTCTGTGGAGGAGGTGATGTTGAATAGAATCTTGAAGGAAGAATAAGGGCTTGTCAGGTGGACACAGGTAGGAGGAAAGTGGATCACATTCCAGGAGATGCCACATGCCCAGGCCTGAAGCGGCACAGTGAACCCGGGGAACCACCAGTCCTGGGTCAAGCTGCAGGGGCGGAAATGGGACTGGAGAGAGGAACAAGGTCCAGATACAGAGGATACCTGTGGGCGAGTAAGTGTTATTCTGCAGATCCTGGGGAGCCACTGGAGCACAGACGTGGCCACTTGTTCTTGGACCTGCCTCTGGGAGACTGTTTTCCCTCCAGCTGAGCTCTGGGAGTCCAGGTGAGGCACAGGTGGATGAGGGAGAAAACCATCTCTGTACAACTCCCCCTCCACCAGGCAGACTTCAGGGCTTCACACTGCCTGTTTCCTCCACCTATAGAACGCTCTTCCTCCAGATAGCTGCCCCTCCCCCCCATTATTGATTTTCTCACCCCTTCTACTCTTTCTTTCCATAGCCCTTATCATCTCTTGCATAATAGACTTCCTTATCACATCCATTATTCATTGTCTGTCTGTTTGCTAGAATGCAAGCTCCAGGAGGTAAAGATCTTTACTTTGTTCCCAGTCTGCATCCCAGTACCTAGAACCGTGCCGGGCACACGCAGCCGCTCAATACGCGGAACCGGTGAATGAGCGAATGAATGAATGAAAGCAGAATCTGTCTTTGTAATCCCGACGTCCAACACAGAGCTTGGCACTAAGAGGAGCTGTGATGATTAGGAGAAAGATGTAAGGAAGGAAGGGGCCAAGGAGTGAGTGCACCCGGGTTTCCACAGCAAACCCCAAGGCCTGGTTTGGACCCCAGCGTGGCGCCGTACCGGACACCCCCATCTGCCCAGCGGGACACTTGGCAGGGCCCGGGGCGAACGTGCCACTCGGAGAATCAAGGCTTCCTCGGCGGGGCCGCCCTGCCAGGCTGCCCAGTCTTGCATCCCAGAAAAGCCCCTCCACCCCCACCCCGCCGAACGCTGGCCCCGCGGGTCCCAGCACGGGCACAAAGGCTCGCAGCAAGGCCGCGGCAGCGGAAGCCTGGGCGGGGTTTTAGAGGAAGCAGCCTCACCTCGGGGCCCCGTCCCGATCCCGCCCTGAGAAAGAGAAAGAACTTGGGGTCGACTGCACCCGCCACCCACCCAAGCAGCTGCGCAGGCAGGCCACGCCTCCACGGCGCTGCCGCTCTCTCTCAGACGCCAGGGACCCCCTAAATAGGGCCCCTAGCCCTGGAAATAGCACGGTGTCCCGGTGCCCTTTTGTAATTTTAGAGCTACGTTATTTTTATTTAGATAAACAGTAAGCTACATAAACTAAACAGAAATGTAAGAATAGGCTTGGGGCACGGATAGAAGGGCACGTGCCTCTATCTGAAATGTTTATTCCTTACAGAAAAATAAATGATTGGAAGCAAAGGTGAAAGAACTCTTAGCTTCAATTAAATTAGGTGGTGAAAATGTGGGTACTGGTTATATTATTCTTTTTACTTTTCTGTAACTTTAAAATATCTCAAGATTCAAAATCAAATAAACATAAAGAGGAGCAACAAGATTCATATTTTCTTTTTCAGGATGATTATTTGGAGGTTTGCTGAATTACTGAGTATCCTGGATTCCAGCCTCGGCACTGCTGTTTCACCAGTTGGGAGATCAAGGCACCTGGTGTGGGTAGGGTGGGAGGCCAAGGCACTTTCTTAGGATCTTTCAAGTCTCCCCGCACAGGGAACCAACTTCTCTTCCCACTGAAAGGGCAGACCTACTTCCTTGGCTTCCTGCATGTTTTATTTTCTGCATCTGAGCTAGAGGTCAATTGTTGCCACATGAATTAGAGGGTGGAGGAGTTTGCTGAACAGAAAATGACACCTCAGAGGTGGACTCCTGCAGGAGGGGTGCAGCCAATGTCATCACTCAGGTCTATTTCTGTCACTGCAATCTCTGAGTGAGTGGAGAATTTACGAGGATGCTCATGGACTCCTCGGATAAGGTGAAACCCAGCACCCCTAAATAGCACCCTCCAGCGCCCAGGAAAATACGTGAAAAATTTGCACATTCCTATTCATCCACAATCCATTGAAAGTTTACAAACCACAGAAAGTTTTCTTCCTGTGTTTTTGAGGAGATAAGGGAGAAATCTTTTCTTTCCTTTTTATAATGTTCTGAGCATCTCACAGGGTCTCAAGGTTGGTGTAAACTCAACCCCCATCTCTTGAATCTCCATGAAATCAATGACTCTCTGGTGATGTCTTAGTCAGTTTGGGCTGCTGTAACACAAACCCATAGACAGTATGGCTTAAACAACAGAAATTTATCTCTCATATTTCTGGAGGCTGGGCAGTCTAAGATCAAGGTGCTGGCTGATTCAGTTCTTGGTGGGTGCCCGTTTCCTGGCTTGTAAATGGCCACCCTCTCGCTTCGTGGCAGAGAGAGGAAGCTCTGGTGTCTCTTCCTCTTCTTATGGCACTAATCCTGTCATGGGAGCTCTACCCTCTCTAAATCTAATTACCTCCCAAAGGCCCCACCTCCTAATACCATCGCATTAAAGTCAGGGCTTCAACATATGCCTTTGGGGGGACATAACCATTCAGTCCACAACAGGTGGGAAGTGACTTGGTAGCCGACCCTCATGGGTACATAAACACCCCCTCTGACTGATGCATATGCAGCCTCCCTTTGAACTTGCCTAGTGGCTGGAAGCTCACTACCTGAGTCCACCAGACACAGTTCTGCTCTTTGGGGTGTACTACATTTGGCCTTTATCCACAAGGCATCCCTTCCCATATTTATAGACTGTGTGTTACTTTCTCTAGGCTAAATGCCCTGGCTCCTCCCATTGGGTCTCCCACTCTCTGATTGAACAGGTCTGTGCAATGTGAATGATGCTTCCAGAGTACTCTGAAATTCCAAAAGATTGTTAAGTGATCCACTAGCCATGGAAATGATGGCTTGAGGTTCACTGGGCTATAAAATAACCCAGGGCTGTTTACTTCCTGGTCAGCTGGGTCATGGAGTTGGTTGAAGATAGAGTGAGACCTCCTAGAATTATTTAACTTGGGCCCCACATTGGGTTCAGAAATTTCAGCACTTCTTTACGGGAATATTCATCCAACTACCGCTCCATGAAAGTTGTCAACTGTCAACTCCTCAGGGCAATAGAAGGCTAAGGAATCCTCCACAATGAATTCAGAAAATGGACAATTTAGTCTGACCTAAATCCTTAAAATACATGTATCTTTTAGGTTCAGGTGGCCCTCCATATGTCACCGTTTTAGGGGTTGGGCACAGAATTCAGCTGAAGTGAATGTTTGCTGTGAACTGGAGGTATTGGCCAGTACTCCTGATCTCCAGGGAATTGGGCCAGAGCAGAGAGCTACATTGGGGTGGGCAGGGCAGGGGGAAACTGCAATAATGAAGGAGGAATAGGTGCTGGGGCGCCCTGACTTTCTTCCTGAAACACATCATCATCCTTCCTGCCTCACCCAGAATCTAGGCCAGCTCCCTGGTGGCTCTTCACTGTTTCCCCTCCCCTGCCCCCAACTTTAGAGATTTCCTTCAGAAGGCTGTGGGTACAGTGAGTGAGGGCCTGAGTCAGCAGCCATAGTTTTTAATCTGGGTTGCCTGCCGACTCAGCTTTAAGCTGGATAATTACACTGGGCAGGGCACAGTGTCTAATTCAACATTTCGCAGCTCCTGGGACCCAGCCAGGCATCTATACATGACAGGAGGCCCTAGGGACATAGAACAACAGGGAAGGGATTTAAAGACCCAAACAGCTACTCTTTAAAATGGGGTGCTAGGCTCTGGGCACCCAGCTTACCATATGCCTCTAGGGCATGAGACACTTCTTGAAAAGGCCTGGGTGGTTTCTTTCTGGGCCTGATGGGGCTTGAGGAGGTCCATAGACAACACCCGTGTTTTCCCCACCCAAGTTCTGAAATACAGACTCAGCAGACAGAGGGGGAAATGTCAGCTCCATTACCTGCCCTCCTTCTGAATTCTTTTCTCAATTCACACAGTTCCCCTCCGTGGGGAGGGACGATGGGTGGGGAGCAAGCAGCCAGGAAGGTACAGAGAACTAGTCATTAATTTCTAAGGAAAGACGGTTGAGATGCGGGGTAAAGCATTTTGGTTAGGAATTGGCTGGGGAAGTTGGAAAGGAGTTGAGGGAGGCCATTAAGTCTCCTGGGCAGGGCAGGGACAGAGCATTTGATTTAATTCCACCAAATTTTCTGAGCATCCGCTTGTAACAGGCACCATGCTCGTGTTCAAGGTCCCGCCTTCTATGTTCCCCACTGCCATACCGTGCTGTCTGGAATGGAGACGTGAACAAGTGCAAAAACAGAGGAGGGACCCACATTTCCTCAGGGGGACATTCTAAAGAAGGTGAGCAGATAAATTGTGGCCCTGATCAGAGGAAAAGTAAGGAAGCATTAAAAAAAAAAACAACCCACATAGCATAAATGACATCCTATCCAGAGGCAGGGGACTGCGCTAGTTAGAGCACACTTTAAAATCCCAAATGAACTGTGGCGGTGTTTATGTCTGGAGAAATAATTCCCCAGGGAGAGAAAAAAAAAGAATCTCAGAAAAGTCCCAAGTCGACCGGTTTGCCTGACTTATACCTCTGCACCGGCCACAGCTGCTTTCTGCCAGGCTGGAACTCTGCTTGTGTTACGCTGTCGCTGGCATTCTAAGATAATCTTCTCCCCAAGTGTCCCTGCAGCAGTTCTGGGAGCCTTACATCAGCCTCCAAGGAGCCAAGGTTGTTTTACCTACCCCTTTGTAAAACTGTTCCACACGCGAGATCTTGAAACCAAATGGCAGGTCAGGGTTAGAGAAATTTCTCAATGTATTATTAGTCTTCCCCCGTGAGTATTAGAATTGTCTGCCCTTTGGGGCAACAGGTGCTTTCACCCTTGAGAAGGGACTGACCTTTTCCAGCAGCTTCTCTCCATCACAACAGTCCCACCTGCCTGACAGCGTGACTGACCAGATCTCCCAGGTCCTGACAGCTGCTCTGAGCTACCACTGCTGCCACCGTGCCCAGGCAAACCAAGGTGCTGGCTTCTGTACCCAGAAAATGATTCTGCCTGGCTCTGCAAAGGCATTACCTTTACCAGCACTCACAGGCCAATTACGGTCCACCCTGATTTAATAAGACATTAATGCTAAACAATAACAAAGGATTAATTTAGGCAAATAGAGAAGCCCACAAGCTTCAATGCTCCGTGTGTCAGATTGATTTGGCCCCTTTGGGGGCAGGGCTGGGTCCCGCAGGCCACAGGGTTGGCAGAGGGAGTTGTATCTTTTAAGGATGACTTCCAAGGGGAGGTGTGTACGGATTGTTCACGGGGCCAGGGCGGCAACTGCCGCTTACATCTGCCCAGGGATTTGTCTGGTAGAGTAAGTCTGAAGCTGGACCTGAGGCGGTTTCAGCCAGGGGCATGTGGGGCAGGGCCAGAGGCCTGACCTCTCCGGGGCTTAGTTTCCATTTCTGGTCTTTGGGCAGAAAGACATACCAGAGAGTGTCATGCAAATGAAGATGACCTTCGGGCCACAGGGAGTAAAGGGTGCTAATCTTTCCTTGAATCTTCTACACTACTTATCAGAGTATTCAGCTCTTAGAAACCACTCAGCAAAACAAATATTTGTTAAACAAATGAATGAATCTGTCTCCTCCCTGCCAGAAATCCCCCAACCAAAAAGGGAAGCAAGTTTTGGGTGAGTCACAAATATTCCAATTGTATCCAAGACCTTCCATTTCCATATTGTCTCTAGTTCTAGGAATTTGCTGAGAAACAGCACAGCAAGGCTTTGCTTTATAATGAAACAATGCTCCCAAAAAGTTGCATGTAAATCAGATTTTTGGAAAAGAATTAGTATTTTAAATGCACAATGGGAATTGGTTATTTTTAGGAATGTTGTGAATTTACATAGAAAGTAATTTGTTAAATTAGCATAAGGTGAAATCAAGCTAAATCACAGAAATTAGGCACACATGTGGATACACACTCACTACACACTCCCACATCTCTCTTTGTTGCTAAGGGAGCAATCTTAAATAAAGATTACATTACTTAATTCAAAAAGAAAAAAAAGAGAAGAAAAATCAGTGGTACTACTGCCCTTAAAAATGCAACCAAGTGATAGGGATTCTCCTTATCTTCCAGGATTACAGCCACTGATTCCCAGTAGGAGAAGAGGGGGAAATAGGCTGGTGCATCACCAATCACCAGTTGGCTGATTAGATTATGGGAAGCCAGTGAGTCACACTGTGGCCCCTGTGGGCAACCCACATGTGTCCTCATCAATGACCATGAATCTGCTCTCAGAAGGAGAGGGTGGAACCCTTGAAGCCCTAGGGGCAGACCCAGCCTGGAGCAGGGGAATGGAATAGGAAATGAACAGACATGGAGAGGACCAACTCCAAATCCCAGACAAACTCCACTTATTGGGCTTTACAGCCTCATCCGCAGGAGGTAGAGGCATTGAGGGTTCTTTCGGAGGGCAGTGTGTGTGGGATGTGGATGGAGGTGGGGATGGAGTTCCTTCCAGCCCCCAGATTTCTTCCTCTAGTGGTGAGGGAAGTGCTGGGGGGCTCGGTGAGTGTGGTAGACTAAATTACTCTTTCCCAATAGTTAATGTTCTCCCTGCAGGAGGATTTTAAGTCACGATGGGCCATCCCACATGCTTTAGACAATGAAATATGAGCGGAAGTGACCTGGGTCATTTCCAGGCAAAGGCTGTAAGAGCTAGCACCCATGGTCACCACAGTGTTCCTGATAGTGACGGCGGTATCATCCTGGATCCCAGAGGGACCATGACACAGAGCAGAGCCCAAGCCAACCTGTGCTAGACGTGCAGAATAAGCAAGAAATAAACATCTGATGTCTTAAACCACTGAGATTTGGGGATTGTTTATTACCATGGCATAACGTTGCCTATACAGATGGGTGCACGTATAGATACAGATGGGCGAGCATGTAGCCTGTAGGAAGATCCCACAGAACCAAGGAACACACATAATTGGGCCGACCCCTCAAGGAGGTGGGGAAGGAAGATGGAGGGCGAGTGTGCAACTCCCAGGTTTACTCCTGAGCCCTGAGGAACCAGACCTCAGAGATCTGAGGGCAGGCTTGTCTTGTCTCTGGGAGATTAAGATAACTTTCAATGGAACCTTGCTAATAGTTTTCCCCAAGCGAACAGAATTTTCGTCTTTGCACTCTGACATTTCCCAGCTGTCCATCCATATCTGTGGATTAAGCATGAACTAATACCCAGTCCCGGGGCTCTGCCTCTCAAAACAAGCTGTGTTCCAGATGCAGATCACACGAAGCCCTGTTGGGAAGAAAAGCCTAACCTCCAAGAAATATGTAGAAGCGAGAAAGTGCAGAACCGAATGATAAACACTGCAGTCCTTGTTTTGGTTTTAATTATGGTAAAAATATACACTACATAAAATGTGCCACCTTAACCATTTTTTCAGTGTACAGTTGTGGCATTAAGTTCATTCAGGTTTTTGTGCAACCACCACCATCATCATCATCACAACCATCATCTCCAGAATGCTTTTCATTTTGCATAACTGAACCTCTGAACCCATTAAACACAAACTCCCCATCCCCCTCCTTCCACCCCCCAGCAACCACCATTCTGCTTTCTGTCTCTGTGACTTTTGACCACTCGAGGTATCTGCCATCTTTTTTGCTCAGGTTGAAGGACAGTGGTCTCCAAATCTTTTTAACCACACACTCCCATCAGGTAAATAAGTTGGCACACACACCACCAATGTATCTATCATCATTAATTTATAAATTAATACATTTATATCATTCTCCTAACGCATTAGATGTATTTTGGGGGGGGTTGTATTTTTTAATTTTTTAATAGCTCTTTATTGGAGTATAATTACTTCACAATACTGTTAGTTTCTGTTGCACAGCAAAGCAAATCAGCCATGTGCATACACATGTCCCCACATCCCCTCCATCTTGAGCCTCCCTCCCATCCTCCCTGTCTCACCCCTCTAGGTGGACACAAAGCACCTAGCTGATCTCCCTGTGCTATGCTGCTGCTTCCCACCAGCCAACTATTTTACATTCTGTAGTGTATATACATTGATGCTACTCTCACTTCCCCCCAGCTTTGCCCTCCCACCCCATGTCCTCAAGTCCATTTTCTATGTCTATCTCTTTATTCCTGCCCTGCAACTAGGTTCATCAGTACCATTTTTTGGTTTTTTTTAGATTTCATATATATGCGTTAGCATACGGTATTTGTTTTTCTCTTTCTGACTTACTTTGTGTGACAGACTCTAGGTCCATCCACCTCACTAGAAATAACTCGATTTCGTTTCTTTTAATGGCTGAGTAATATTCCATTGTATTTATGTGCCTAAACATATAGAGAGCAGGAAAGCTTTCAGTCCTTCTTTTTTTGTTTGTTTTGTTTTATTTTTTGCGGTACACAGGCCTCTCACTGTTGTGGCCTCTCCCATTGTGGGGCACAGGCTCCAGACGCACAGGCTCAGCGGCCATGGCTCACGGGCCCAGCCACTCCGTGGCATGTGGGATCTTCCCGGACTGGGGCACGAACCCGTGTCCCCTGCATCGGCAGGTGGACTCTCAACCCCTGCACCACAAGGGAAGCCCCCAGTCCTTCTTTTTAAGAAAACATTTACACGATCTGGGTGCCAGGTGTGTTTATTTCTGTAGCTATCTATCTGTACATATATTTTTAAAAAAAGTCACAAGTGCCCATTAACAAATAAATGGATCAACAAAATGTGATATATACATACAATGGAACATGATCCAGCCTTGAAAAGGAATGAAATTCTGATAAATGCTACAACATGGATGAACTAGAAAGCAATATGCTAAGTGAAATAAACAAGACCCAGAAGAACAAATATTGTATGATTCCACCTACACGAGGTACCTAGAACAGTCACAGCCATAGAGACAGAAAGTATAATGGAGGTTAACAGCGACTGGAGGGAGGGGGTGATGGAGAATTATTTCATGGTTACAGCGTTTCTGTTTGGGTTGAAGAGAAGTTCTGGAAACGGAGAGTGGTCATGGTTGCACAACATTACACATGTAGTTAATGTCACTGAATTTTACACTTAAAAAAGATTAAAATGGTAAATGTTATGCGTACCACGCCACAAGAACAAACAAACGTGTTTGCGCTGATACCTCTGAATGCAGTCCAACACCACAGAGTTCATTTGAGCCTTTACTCTGCCTTGTTTGTAACTTTTTTCTCTGACAGCAAGAACACAGGCTTTCCTTATCTATAATGTGTTTACTTATTTGTTCACCCCAAGTATCTCCATTTTCAGAATTGCTAATGCAGACCCCTGTGAGAAACAAATTGTCTTACCACATTATCTGTGTGGTTTATTTTTTCTTTAGCCTTATGATATCCACTCAAAGTACTGTTTTCCAGAATTATGTGGGTTAGTTCTCTTCTTCTCCACCCCCCTTCAGTGTGGTGATCTTAATCATTTGTAATACAGTTACATTCATGTATTACAATTTGTATTTCATTTTGAGTTCACCCCACGTCCTGGTTGGCTTTTTTCTTAATTTACATACTGTAACATTCACTTTTTATAACATTCTCTGCTGTGGGTTTTGAAAAATGCATAGAGTCGTGTATCCACCACCACAAACACATGATACAGAACAGTCCCATCACCTCCAATTTCCCTCATCAACTCCTGTCATCAACTCCTCCTAAACTCTGGCCACCACTGATCTGTTCTCTGCCCCTACCATTTTGACTTTTCTGGAATGTCATATAAACAGACTCATATGATATGGAGCCTCTTAGCTCTGGATTCTTTCACTTACAAAATACATTTAAGGCTCATCCATGCTATTGTGTGAGTCAGTACTCTGTTCCTTCTGTTGCTGAGTACTACTCCATCCATATTATGGATGTACCATAGTTCATTCACCAGGACATCTGGGTTGTTTCCAGTTTGGGGCAACTAGGAATCAAGCTGCTGTAAGCACCTACACACAGGTTTTCACGTGAACATAGGTTTTTGTTTCTCCTGAGTAAATACCTAGGAAAAGAGTTCCTGCAACATATAAGTATACGGTTAACTTTATACAAGACTGCCAAACTGTTTTCCAAAGTGGCTGTGCCATCTGCATTCTCACCAGAAACATGAGGGTTCCGATTGCTCCAAACCCTTACCAGCACTTAGCGTTCTTAGGGTTTATGGGTATTTACATTTTTTGTTTTTGTCTTGTTTTATTCTAATGTGTGGTGGTATCAGAACGGTTTTAATTTAATGGTACTGACTTGAACTTTAGCAGTCAGGAATATGGGGCCAGGCAGAGACCAGCCCACTGCATTCGGAATCTCAGCTTCTGGGGCCCCCTACTCAAAGTTCTTCAGGTAAACAGGAAGACAGTAACAAGCCTAAGAAACAGCATTGTGTCTTTACCAATCCTTGCCTGATTCTCACAACTAACTCCCACCTATAAGGTGCTTGTACATTTCACACTCATGATTTCTAATCTTCGTAACCATCCTTTTAGGTAAATAATCATTAGGATTGCTCCCACTTTACAAATGAGAAACTGACTTGGAGGTTAAGTAACTTGGCCAAGATTCCCCAGTTACAAGCAGCAGAACAAGGGCTCATGTCTGGATCAGCTCATTCTAGATCTTGGGCTTTTACCATTATCTGTGCAGGAGGGAAGGGGGATGCCATTGTTTTCACAACTCAATCCTGATTTTACTTTCACAGACAAATATATCCACATATTCTATAAATATTTACTGAGTCTCTACTATGGGGAGGCAAGCCACTCCTAGGTGAGGTGAGGGTTCAATGATTAATAAGATGTAGGTTTTGCCCTGATGGACCTACCCAAACACATATAATATAAATTTGATGACTCTCAAATTTAAGTCTTTGGCCTGGGCCACTTCCCAAAACTGCACTCACATATCCAACTGCCTACCTGACATCCCCACCTGGATGCCTAATAGAAATCTCAAACTCAAAATGTGGAAAACCAACCTCCTTTTCCCCAACTCTCACCAGACCTCACTTCATGATGACCCCACCCTTCTGGTTGCTCAGTCCTAAAGGGTTGGGGTCATCCTCGACTTCATTCTTTTTTTTACATCCATGTTCAAAGACTTGTGGGCTTTGCTTTGGAACATATCCAGAAGCTGACCTTGTCTCACCAGCTACAACACAACTACTTTGGTCCAAACTGCTGTCATCTCTCCCCCTGCCCCCTACAGTCTCTCCTGAGCACAAGTGACCCTGTTAAAATGGAGTCGATCAAGCCACTCACCCTCTAAGAAAAATAAAAGCCAATGTTCCTACGATGGCCTCTGGGGCACTGCACGATGTGGTTCCCTATGGCTGCTCTGACCTCATCTCCCACTAACCCACCCCACTTCACTCCACTCCAGCCACACTGGCCCCCACTGCTCCCGCTGGCTTTTCTTGCTTTGGAGGCTTTGCACGTGTAGTTGCCTTTGCCTGGACCACTCTTTCTCCAGATGGCCAAGTGGCTCACTCTGCAACCTCCTCAGGGCTTTCTCAAACCCATCCTCAGTGAGGCCCCCCAACCCAGCCCCCGTCCTCCATACATACACACTTTTGCTCCCCTTTCCAACTTTGCATTTCTCCATCGTACTCATCACCATCTGACACGTTATAAAAATAGGATGTTTTCTTTCTTTCCTTACGTGCCTGTCTTTTCCCACCAGAATATAAGCCATATAAGGCTTATATTCTATACCTGTTTTGTTCATAATGTATCCCTAGCCCGTGCCTGCCACATGGCATGTCCTCAATAAATAAACACTTGTCACATGAAGGAAATAACTAATACAAGAAGAAAGAGAGTCTTGTCACACATGAGGAGCAGAATAGGTGATTTAGGTTTGCCTCAGAGAAAGGATCCCATCAGAGCGGGTCAGGTGGAGAAGGGGGAATGGTAATTATTTGAGGAGTAAAGGACTTATTTTGTAATTTTGCATGCATACCGACACAGCCTACAGGTTTCTACTACTTCTTCCCAACTCTTTGTTTTTTTTTTTTTGTGGTACGTGGGCCTCTCACTGTTGTGGCCTCTCCCGTTGCGGAGCACAGGCTCCAGACGCGCAGGCTCAGCGGCCATGGCTCATGGGCCCAGCCGCTCCGCGGCATGTGGGATCTTCCCGGACCGGGGCACGAACCCTTGTCCCCTGCATCGGCAGGCGGACTCTCAACCACTGCGCCACCAGGGAAGCCCCCTTTGCTTGTTTTGAAGCATTTAAGATTAGGATTTTGACACTTACATGTGGAATCTAAAATACAACACAAATGAACATATCTATGAAACAGAAATGGATTCACAGACATAGGGAACAGACTTGTGGTTGGGAAGGGCAGTGGGGGATGGAAGTATTGGGAGGTTGGGATTAGCAGATGCAAACTATTATATATAGGATGGATAAACAACAAGGTCCTACTGTAGAGCACAGGGAACTATATTCAATATCCTGTGATAAACCATAATCGAAAAGACTATGAATAATAATATATATATATGTATAACTGAGTCACTTTGCTATACAGCAGAAATTAACACAACATTGTAAGTCAACTATATTTCAATAAAATTTTTAGAAAAGATTAGGATTTAGAAAAAGTAAACTTGAAAGTAAAATCACTCTTATCACAAGTGTGTGCTTACCTACGTGCAAAAAAGTGTTCTTAAAAAAGCTCATTTCAAACAACCACCATC
>NW_020174013.1:9517366-9518219 GCF_003031525.2 Neophocaena asiaeorientalis asiaeorientalis | reverse complement strand
GGGGGTGGGGGCTGGGGGAGGGGGCTGGGTTAGGAGAGCCTCTTTCAGCACCCTCAGTGCCTGGTGCTACCCCCGAGCCCCACGCCGACCACTCATTTTCTCATCTGTTTCTCACCTCTTTTCTTGTCGCTGGAGTGCTTTGCGGGCTTGAGAGTCTTTCTGCCTGTCCACGTCTTTTCCACACCAAAGAAATTTCAAACAAACCTGAAGAGTGAAATTGAGCGGCTTTAAGGTGAAGCTTTTTTCATTCCGCCCAGTGAATCCAAGAGTGGTGGCTGCAGAGGCCCCTCCTATCAGGCCACAGGGCAGGTGAGGGGCTTCTTAATGGCCTGATTATAGACCATAAGGAATCCACTCTATGCTGCTCAGCTGGCTCCCAGGTCAGCAGGTGTGAGAGGAGAGAAGCTGCCCAAACCAGAGGCTTCTCCACACGGCAGAGTGGAAGGCCTCTCTGCCCTTCAGCCCCAAATCCAGAACCTTCCTCTCTACCCTCTGCTGTGCAGAGCGTGGCTGCTGGTTCCTTCCTGCCTCCTTCCTTCCCCAACTCAGGCAGGGCCCACCTACATCCTTGAGTCACTCACTTATTCAGTCAACAAACATGTAATATGCTCCCACTTTGGTGCCTGGTCCATGGCAGAGTCATGGGCTGGAAAGACAGGTAGGCCCACTCCTGCTCCTGTGGAAGCCTGAGGCTCAAGTGTCCTGGCCTCATCTGTACATGTTTTGGGGCTACAGCCTTCAAGGAAAGCCATTCCTGAAAGTTTCAGGAACTCCAGGATGGAACAAAGAAAAGTTTGAAGGAGAGACAATGGCAAAAAAAAAAAAAAAAGGACTGGGGGGGGAGTGGGGACAA
>NW_020174013.1:9429978-9517186 GCF_003031525.2 Neophocaena asiaeorientalis asiaeorientalis | reverse complement strand
GGAGAAACAATGGAAAAAAAAAAAAAAAAAAGGACTATGAGTGGAGTGTGGACAATGTCTCTAGGGATAAAAAAATTACAAAATATTCCCTAAATAGTAAATAAATACATCTCAGGACTCCTATTTTCCAAAACCTTCCTACCTATTATTCTTTCATCACAACATCTCTGTGAAGTAGGCAAGGCAGGGACAATTATCTGCAATTGATCGATGAGGCATGTGAGGGCTCAGAGGGGTTAAATGCCTCACCCAACCTTGCAGAGTGAGTCAGTGGTGAAGCTGAGACCAGCATCGGGATTTTCTTTCTCTTCCACCAGGGTCAAGGACATTATCCTATTATGATGATGTCACATGAAGCATGTATATGTGTCCCCTAATTAGATTCATCTTAGCCAATTAAGTGTCATAATCTTCTGTGAGGACAGGAGGTGTTGCTCTTGCCCCAGCCTGCTTTGATCTGTGATTGGTTGGACAGGATGATGGGCACCATGGTGATGGGTTGGCTACCAATAGCCCATAGGCTTCGGAGCAATATATTTTATTAGGAGTGGTCATTATGGATGTTGGTGTGAGATTCCTGTTGAGATTTTAGTTGGGTGCCTGCTGTCAAGGCTACATGCCCTTATTTCTCTGGAACTAACATAAAGGCAGAAGCCTATGGTCTCTGCTCTCATGAAAACCCCTCATTTGGTAAGGAGAGGGCCCTGAGAGGGCCCCCAGTCTGAAGGAGGAGGCTCAGCCCCCATCCTCCATGAATCATCTGTCTGGGATGAGGGCCATGATCATGCTGTTAGGGGGCTCCTGGTTTGATTGGCTGTGTTGGCAACCCAACCTGCTGTGTAGGTTTCTGAGGGCTTTGGTCCAGAACCCCTTCCTTCCCCATGTACACCTTGTTGTGCAAATTCCCCAGCATCAAGGCTTTCCTGGTCAATGTCAGGGAGCGTAAGAGCCTAGGCATGTGTCCTTGGAGTGGGGAGACCCTTTAAAGTAGAAGGAAACCACTCAGCAGCACCAATTTCTGCCCTGTTGAGAATATGGGCTTAGTGTGACCAGATTTGATAGTTCTTTAAAAGAAACTGGAAGTAAAAAATTTTAAGTGAAATTCCTCAATTTTTAAGTACTGGCTCAATTTTTTAAAACACACTGCAAAGTTCACTTGTACCTTTTTACGGGCTAGATTAAATGATTTTTTAATTTTTATTTTTCCCAACTTTACTATGTTGAAAAATTTTAAATCCAGGAAAGTTGAGAGAAGAGTAAGATGAATACCCATATTCCAGCTTCACCTAGACCCACCTATTGTTAGCATTTTACATTTGTTTTATTTCGCTCTCTTTCTCTTTACATACATACATGCTTTCTTTTTTGCTAGATGTTTGAGAATAAGTTGCAAACATATGATCCTTCATCCCTAAATACTACAGCAGGTATATCCTAAGAACAGGCTATATTCTTATGCAAACATAATATGATCATCACATTCAAGGAATTACACATGATATAATAGTATCTAACATTTGGTCCATATTCAAACTTCCCCAGTTATCTATCCTTTGTGACTCTTTTTAAAAAAAAAATCCATGATCTAATCCAGACTCAGACACATCTTTAGTGTCCTTTATTCAATGGGTCCCCTGCCTTCTCTGTCCATGACAGGGCAGTGTAGAAGGGTCCCAGGTCCGTCGTTTGGAGACGGTCTTTGGGTTTGCCTGATTATATATCTTTATGAGTAGAAGGTCAGATATTTTGGGTAAAAATACTGCATGGATGACACTGTGTCCTTCTCAGTACATCACATCAGGAGGCATGTGATGTCAGTTTGTCCCATGCTTAGTGATGCCAAGCTTGACCACGTTGTTAAGGTCGTTTCAACCAGGTTTCTCCATCATAAAGTTACCTTGTTCCCCTTGTAACTAATAAGTACTATGTGGAGTGATATTTTGAGACTGCCATCTTTGGTTTATTTAGCATCTTTGCAGGTGTTTTGGGAACACAGAAAGAGACAATGGTACAGCCTGGGTTCTCAACACTAGTCTGAGGCCAGCAGCTTTGGAACCCCTGGGGAATCCTGCAAGCTGCTGGCCTCTGGGCCTGAGGGTTGTCTGTAATTATTGGAACTGGGGACTATATTTTTCACAAAAAGCAGAGCACTGTCAGTCCAAAACACACATGCAAACTAGCATAAGCTTGAACGCAGCTACTTTCTCCCACTTGGCCTTGGTTTCCTCATCTGTACAATAAATAGGTTGTATTACATTATTTCCAAAAGTCCATTTCAGCTGTGATACTTTTAGTTTTTAAATTAGTGAGCATCTACTGTGTGCCATGAGCTTTCCCCTATTGTATCTCATTTAAGTCATCAAGAGCTCAGTTTTTTACATATGAGGATTCTGAGGTTGAACAAGGGTAAGTAACCTCCCTACAGTCACAAGCCTAGTCAGTGGGTAAATCAGGCTTTGAATCATGACATTTCTGAGTACAAGGATAGTGAGCTTTAATCCATACAGGTAGAAAGAAGATTAGTGGTTGTAGAGGTTGGAAAGAGGCAGGGATGGGAAGTGACTGAGTAATGGGTACAAGGTGATGAGAATATTCTGGAATTAGATAGCGGTGATGGTTGCAAAACTTTGTGCATGTACTAAAAGCCACTGAATTCCACACTTTAAAATGGTGACTTTTATGTTAACACAAATTTTTCTTCAATAATTAAAGAAAAAGAAAAGAAAAAATCGTGTGCTTTTCTCTATACTATGTTGACTTCCTGGTCAAAATCAAACTAAAAATCTATCAGAAGTGTGAGCAGATCTGTGGACGGTTGCTAGTCTCATTATTCTTCATTAAAATGAAAACTTGGAAATAACCTAAACATCCAACAATAGGAAATCAGTTAAATAACTTATGAGACAGCCAATGAGGGAACGTTATGGAGCCATTCCAAATTATGTCTTAAAAGAATTTTTGATGACATAGAAATGTGCTCATGATATAATGTTAAGGAAAGAGAACAGGATGCAACACTATATATAATTACACACGGTGCACGTGTGTGTTCTTAAAAAAGAGTTCTCTATGGATATATGCCAAACTCTTAACATTGGATAGCTCTGGATGGACTCTGGGATTATGGGTTATGTGTTTTCTTCTCTGTACTTTGTCGCACATTCTTAGTTTTCTCCAGTAAGCATTTGTTACTTTTATAATTAAAAAAAAGTACAGTAAAAGTTATTAAAACAAATTTAGCAAGTTTTCCCTGTACTCTCTCTGGCTCTGGGCATAGTTCCCAGGACCTCTGCTCTCCCCCGCACCCTGTCCAGATAAATAACAAGCAGATAAATATTTCAAAAGGTCTTGATCTCAGATGCTGCCCGATTCCAGCAGCAAATTAAAGGGACACTGCCCCGCTCCCAGGCCCAGAGCTAGTTATGGCCCCGGAATGCCCTGTTTTTCTGGTTGGAAGGCCTAGAGCGCCTCTCAGGAATCCAGATGGTCTTATAGGGGGCAGCTACTATCTGGAGAGATAGAATGGGGCATGGAGGCAGAAGGCCCCCAGCTCAGGTTGAAGGCAAGGGATGTCCTGCCTAAAGGCTAACTAACGCTTGATTGTTATCAGTTATCGACACCTCAGTGTGACTGAGCTTGCCAGTTTCCTGAGAATAGGTGGATGAGAAGAGAGGACAAAACCCCAAGAAAAATGACAAAACCCAAGTCAAATTTCTTTAGCTTCTTGGACACTGACTCTGAGCAACGACTTTTATAAAAATACATAATGAGCAAGGATTGAGGTCATTTCAGGGGCAGAGACACTTAGCTCTAGCTGCTCACAGAAACAGCTGGGAAGCTTTTTAAAAAGGGCAATGCCCAGCACCCTCCCCCCTATCCCCAAGATTCTGATATGATGGGTCTCAGGTGCGATTGGGTCATCAGGATTTTCTTAAACTCCCCTAAGACTCCTGCCAGGCTTGAGAAGCACGGGATTTAGGGATCTTTTTCCAATGGCTGTTTGCTGTTAAAAATAATGTAAAGAGGGCTGCTAATAAAAGTATTCACAAGCACCCAACAATAAGTGATGGCTTCTCTTCTGAGGAGTAATTCAAGAAGGGAAAAAACAAACACCTGTCTCACACTAGGGCATCATTGGGATTCACAGCCTCAGACTCAATCATTCTGCTGTTAGGAAGAAAGCCAAAAGATATGATCAGAGATGCAAAGAAAGATTTATTTGAAAAGATGTTATCTGTAACATAAACATTTGGAGACAACGTTATCATCGGTTGTTTTTGATTCCCTGAAACCCGGTACAAGTTGAGGTTGGTCAAGAAGTTAATCAGGCAAATAATTTTAAACTTAAAACTGAATTTTTAGACTTGGCATGAGGATGGGTCTATACCTCTCGGTATGTTAGGTCCTCTATTTGCAAAGAGAGGAGACGTGTTTAGGCTCTTCAAAAAACCTAATAGGAAACAACCTTAAATGTACTAAACAGCCAAGTCTCTGGGAGCCTGAACCATCTGCTGGAAAAGATTTCATTGTTTAGGATACAACACAGCTGTAGTGACATGGTCATTTAGCCATCTCCTTAGCAAGGACGCTGAAGCTACTTCTGTCAAACTCCATCATTACGGTGACTGGGCCATTCTCTGTCCTCTGGCTGTATTGAATTTCTGAGACTTTCCAGGGCAGATTCCCAGGAAGGAATCTAATTGGTTCTAATCCTTTTTTAACTCATCAATTCAACAAATATTTATTAAATACATATTTTGTACCAGGCTCTTTCTAGGCACCAGAGATATAACAGTAGGCAAAATACACAAAGTCCCCATGTTCAAGGTGTTTCCATTTTAGTGAAAGAAGACAAAAAAATTACACACACACACACACACACACACGTAACAGACACATATATATGTGTCAAATGTCAGGCGGTGCTATGTGCAGAGAAGAATAAAGCGCTGTAAAGGGAGAGAGGGTGAGAGAAGGTGCCATGCTTCACAGAGCAGTAAGGGAGGACTTCTCTGACAAGGTGAACTTCAAGGTGAGATCTGAAGACAGCAAGGGAGTGAAGCAAGAAGACAGCCGGGGAAGAGCTTTACAGGCAATGGGAAGAGTAGGTATTGATCCCTGGGCTGGGGAGGCAGGGAAGTGTGTTTGCTGTATTGGAGGAAGAGCAAAGAGGCCACTGTGACTGCAGCACGTCAAAGGGGTGAAGGAGAGGCTGATGGAGGAGGTTGGAGACCCCATTATGGGTGGTCTTGTGGGTTACTGAAGGGGTTTGCCCAACCCTCCCCTCGCCACCCGCCCAAGGTGAAGTGGCAGCCTCTGGATGGTTTAGAGCACAGGTGTGATTTACTTTTCTCCCCAAATTTAATAGACTACTTCTTAGAGCAGTGTTAGGTTTACGGGAAAATTGATTGCCGGTTACAGGGTTCCTACATATCCCTTCCCCAAATTTCCCCTATTGTTTACAGTTTATATTACTGTGGTACATTTGTGACAATTGATGTATCAGTATTGATACATCATTATTAACTCAAGTCCATAGTTTATAGTAGGGCTCACTCTTCCCGTTTTGACAAACGTATAACATGATCTACATATTCTAAAAGGATCTCTCTGGCTGCTGTGAAGGGAGGAGGGGGACGGGGGGTGGCGGGGAGCAAGGAGAGCAGTAGGGAGGCTGTGGCAGGTCTCTGAGTGACCTGGGTCAGGGTGGTAGCTGTGGCGTTGGTATAAAGTGGTCAGGCAGATCTGACAAGAGGTGCTGATGAATTACATGCACAGAATGAGAGAGAAGACTCAAGGGTGACTGCAAGGCTTTAACTTGAGCAATTGAAAGAATAAGGTGGCTAAGGCAGAAAAATAAGAGAGGGCATGGGGAATGTCAGGAGTGTGGTTTTCAACATATTTAGTTTGAGATGCCATCCAAGTGGATATTTTGGATGGGAACTGAATACACGAGTGGCATTTAGGGGAAAGGTCTGGACTGAAGTGTACATTTGGGATGATCAGCTTATTCATGATTGTTGATGGGACTGAATGAGCTCAGCTGGAGAGCAGGTATAGACGGTGAAGAGAAAGCACTGAGGGTTAAGCCCTGGGATCTTTCAACATTCAAAGATCAAGAAAATGAAGCAGATCTTACAAAAGAAATCAAGAAGGAGCTGCCAGTGAAGTTGGAGGAGAACCAAGAAAGAGTGGTTTTGGACATCAAAAGAAGAAATACCTCAAGGAAGAATGATCAACTGTGTCATATGCTGTTGGGATGTAGAGGATGATGGGGATGAGAATTGACCATCAAATTTGCAACACAGTGGCCATTGGTGGCTCCTTCCAGAGTGGAAGGATGGGAGCAGAAGCCTAACTGGAATTAGTTTAAGAAATAAGGAGAGGAATTTATTCCCAGGTATTTTATTCTTTTTGATGTGATTTTAAGTGGGATTGTTTTCTGCTTTCTCTTTCTGGTAGTTCATTATTAGTGTATAGAAAAGCAATAGGTTTCTGTATATTAATCTTGTTCCTGCAGCTTTTCTGAATTCATTTATTAGTTCTAAGTTTGTTTTTAAACATCTTTATTGGAGTATAATTGCTTTATAATGGTGTGTTAGCTTCTGCTTTATAACAAAGTGAATCAGCTGTACATATACATACAGCCCCATATCTCCTCCCTCTTGTGTCTCCCTCCCACCCGTCTAGGTGGACACAAAGCACCGAGCTAATCTCCCTGTTATGTGGCTGCTTCCCACTAGCTATCCATTTTACATTTGGTAGTGTATATATGTCCTTGGCACTCTCTCACTTCATCCCAGCTTACCCTTCCCCCTCCCCGTGTCCTCAAGTCCATTCTCTACGTCTGCATCTTTATTCGTGTCCTACCCCTAGGTTCTTCAGAACCTTTTTTTTTTTTTTTTAAGATTCCATATATATGTGTTAGCATACGGTATTTGTTTTTCTTTTTCTGACGTACTTCACTCTGTATGACAGTCTCTAGGTCCATCCACCTCACTACAAATAACTCAATTTTCTTTCTTTTTATGGCTAAGTAATATTCCATTGTATATATGTGCTACATCTTCTTTATCCCTTCATCTGTTGATGGACACTTAAGTTGCTTCGGTGTCCTGGTTTTTGTAAATAGAGCTGCAATGAACATTGTGGTACATGACTCTTTCTGAATTATGGTTTTCTCAGGGTATATGCCCAGTAGTGGGATTGCTGAGGGTTATATTATATTCTGAGGGTTGTCTTTTTGTCTTGTTTATCATTTCCTTTGCTGTGCAAAAGCTTTTATGTTTCATTAGGTCCCATTTGTTTATTTTTGTTTTTATTTCCATTTCTCTAGGAGGTGGGTCAAAAAGGATCTTGCTGTGATTTATGTCATGGAGTGTTTTGCCTATGTTTTCCTCTAAGAGTTTTACAGTGTCGGGCCTTACATTTACCTCTTTAATCCATTTTGTGTTTATTTTTGTTTATGGTGTTAGGAAGTGTTCTAATTTCTTTATTTTACATGTAGCTGTCCAGTTTTCTCAGCAGCACTTACTGAAGAGGCTGTCTTTTCCCCATTGTATATTCTTGCCTCCTTTATCAAAGATAAGGTGACCATATGTGTGTGGGCTTATCTCTGGGCTTTCTATCCTGTTCCATTGATCTGTATTTCTGTTTTTGTGCCACTATCATACTGTCTTGATTACTGTAGCTTTGTCATATAGTCTGAAGTCAGGGAGCCTGATTCCTGCAGCTCTGTTTTTCTTTCTCAAGATTGTTTTGGCTATTCGGGGTCTTTTGTGTTTCCATACAAATTGTGCAATTTTTTGTTCTAGTTCTGTGAAAAATGCCATTGGTAGTTTGATAGGGATTGCATTGAATCTGTAGATTGCTTTGGGTAGTATAGTCATTTTCACAATGTTGATTCTTCCAATCCAAGAACATGGTATATCTCTCCATCTGTTTGTATCATCTTTCATTTCTTTCATCAGTGTCTTATAGTTTTCTGCATACACATCTTTTGTCTCCTAAGGTAGGTTTATTTTATCCTAAGGTATCCTATCCTAAGGTAGAGGTATTTTATTCTTTTTGTTGCAGTGGTAAATGGGAGTGCTTCCTTAATTTCTCTTTCAGATTTTTCATCATTATTGTATAGGAATGATTTGGATTCCTTTTATTTCTTGTTCTTCCCTGATTGCTGTGGCTAAAACTTCCAAAACTATGTTGAATAAGAGTGGTGAGAGTGGGCAACCTTGTCTTGTTCCTGATCTTAGTGGAAATGGTTTCAGTTTTTCACCATTGAGAACAATGTTGGCTGTGGGTTTGTCATATGGCCCATATTATGTTGAGGTAAGTTCCCTCTAGGCCTATTTCTGGAGGGTTTTTATCATAAATGGGTGTTGAATTTTGCCAGATGCTTTTTCTCCATCTATTGAGGTGATCATATGGTTTTTCTCCTTCAATCTGTTAATATGGTGTATCACATTGATTGATCTGTGTACATTGAAGAATCCTTGCATTCCTGGGATAAACCCCACTTGATCACGGTGTATGATCCTTTTAATGTGCTGTTGGATTCTGTTTGCTAGTATTTTGTTGAGGATTTTGCATCAATGTTCAACAGTGATATTGGCCTGTAGTTTTCTTTTTCTGTGACATCTTTGTCTGGTTTTTGTATCAGGGTGTTGGTGGCCTCATAGAATGAGTTGGGGAGTATTCTTCCCTCTGCTATGTTTTGAAAGAGTTTGAGAAAGATAGGTGTTAGCTCTTCTCTGAATGTTTGACAGAATTCACCTGTGAAGCCATATGGTCCTGGGCTTTTGTTTGCTGCAGGATTTTTAATCACAGTCTAAATTTCAGTGCTTGTGATTGGTCTGTTTATGTTTTCTATTTCTTCCTGGTTCGGTCTTGGAAGCTTGTGCTTTTCTAAGAACTTGTCCATGTCTTCCAGGTTCTCCATTTTATTGGCATATAGTTGCTTGTAGTAATCTCTCATGATCCTTTGTATTTCTGCAGTGTCAGTTGTTACTTCTCCTATTTTCATTTCTAATTCTATTGATTTGAGTCTTCTCCCTTTTTGTCTTGATGAGTGTGGCTAATGGTTTATCAATTTTGTTTATCTTCTCAAAGAACCAGCTTTTAGTTTTATTGATCTTTGCTATCGTTTCCTTCATTTCTTTTTCATTTATTTCTGATTTGATCTTTATGATTTCTTTCCTTCTGCTAACTTTGGGGGTTTTTTTGTTCTTCTTTCTCTAATTGCTTTAGGTGTAAGGTTAGGTTGTTTATTTGAGATGTGTCTTGTTTCTTGAGGTAGGACTGTATTTCTGTGAACTTCCCTCTTAGAACCGCTTTGCTGCATTCCCACAGGTTTTGGGTCATCGTGTTTTCATTGTCATTTGTTTCTAGGTATTTTTTGATTTCCTCTTTGATTTTTTCAGTGATCTCTTGGTTATTTAGTAGTGTGTTGTTGAGCCTCTATGTGTTTGTATGTTTTCCAGATTTTTTCCTGTAATTGATATCTAGTCTCATAGTGTCGTGGTCAGAAAAGATACTTGATATGATTTCAATTTTCTTTAATTTACCAAGGCTTGATTTGTGACCCATGATATGATCTATCCTGGAGAATGTTGCATGAGTACTTGAGAAGAAAGTGTATTCTGTTGTTTTTGGATGGAATGTCCTATAATTATCAATTAAGTCCATCTTGTTTAATGTATCATTTAAAACTTGTGTTTCCTTATTTATTTTCATTTTGAATGATCTGTCCATTGGTGAAAGTGGGGTGTTAAATCCCCTACAATGATTGTGTTACTGTTGATTTCCCCTTTTATGGCTGTTAGCTTTTGCCTTATGTATTGAGGTGTTCCTATGTTGGATGCATAAATATTTACAATTGTTATATCTTCTTCTTGGATTGATCTCAGTGGCTATGTTTTTTTCAGTGGGTTGTGTAGGCTTTCTGGTGGAGGGGACTGATGCCTGTGTTCTGGTGGATGAGGCTGGATCTTGTCTTTCTGATGGGCAGGACCACATCCAGTGGTGTGTTTTGGGGTGTCTGTGGTCTTATTATGATTTTAGGCAGCCTCTCTGCTAAAGGGTGGGGTTGTATTCCTGTCTTGCTAGTTTTTTGGCATAGGATATCCAGCACTGTAGCATGCTGTTAGGGAAAAAAAAAAAAAAAAAAAAAAAAGAAGAAAAGAAAGAAAGAAAAAAGTAAAATAAAATAAATAAAGTTATTAAAATAAAAAAGTATTAAAAATAAAAGTAATAAAAAGAAAGAAAGAAGAGAGCAACCAAACCTAAAAACAAATCCACCAATGATAACAAGTGCTACAAACTATACAAAAAGAACCAAAACCAAACCAAAACAAACAAAACAACAACAACAAAAGATGGACAGACAGAACCCTAGATAGAACCTTGGGACAAATCCCAAGTCTACAGTTGCTCCCAAAGTCCACTGCCTGAGTTTTGGGATGATTCGTTGTCTATTCAGCTATTCCAGAGGTGTGGCATATATCAAGTTGATTGTGGAGATTTAATCCGCTGCCCCTGAGGCTGCTGGGAGAGATTTCCCTTTCTCTTCTTTGTTTGCACAGCTCCTGGGGTTCAGCTTTGGATTTGGCCCCGCCTCTGTGTGTAGGTCGCCTGAGGGCGTCTGTTCTTTGCCCAGACATGACGGGGTTAAAGGAGCAGCTGATTTGGGGGCTCTGGCTCACTCAGGCCAGGGGGAGGGAGAGGTATGGAATGTGGGGCGAGCCTGCGGTGGCAGAGGCCTGCGTGATGTTGCACCAGCCCGAGGCGCGCCATGCGTTCTCCCGGGGAAGTTGTCCCTGGATCACGGGACCCTGGCAGTGGCGGGCTGCACAGGCTCCCGGGAGGGGAGGTGTGGATAGTGCCTTGTGCTTGCACAAAGCCTTCTTGGTGGCTGCAGCAGCAGCCTTAGCGTTTCATGCCTGTACCTGGGGTCCACGCTGATATCTGGCTTGCACCCATCTCTGGAGCTCGTTTAGGTGGTGCTCTTAATCCCCTCTCCTCGCGCACCCTGAAACAATGGTCTCTTGCCTCTTAGGCAGTTCCAGACTTTTTCCAGGACTCCCTCCCAGCTAGCCGTGGCGTACTAGCCCCCTTCAGGCTGTGTTCACGCAGCACAACCCCAGTCCTCTCCCTGGGATCTGACCTCCGAAGCCTGAGCCTCAGCTCCCAAACCCGCCCGCCCCGGCGGGTGAGCAGACAAGCCTCTCGGGCTGGTGAGTGCTGGTCGGCACCGATCCTCTGTGCAGGAATCTCTCCGCTTTGCCCTCTGCATCGCTGTTGCTGCGCTCTCCTCCGTTGCTCTGAAGCTTCCCCACTCCGCCACCCGCAGTCTCCGCCCGCAAAGGGGCTTCTAGCGTGCGGAAACCTTTCCTCCTTCACGGCTCCCTCCCACTGGTGCAGGTCCCACCCCTGTTCTTTTGTCTCTGTTTTTTCTTTTTTCTTTTGCCCTACCCAGGTACGTGGGGAGTTTCTTGCCTTTTGGGAGGTCTGAGGTCTTCTGCCAGCGTTCAGTAGGTGTTCTGTAGGAGTTGTTCCACATGTAGATGTATTTCTGATGTATTTGTGGGGAGGAAGGTGATCTCCATGTCTTACTCTTCTGCCATCTTGAAGGTTCCCCCCTCTAACAGATTTTTTTTTTTTATGGAAACTTTAGGGTTTTCTATATATAGTATCATATTATCTGCAAATAGTTACAGTTTTACTTCTTCCTTTCCAATTTGGATGCCTTTCATTTCTTTTTATTATCTGATTCTTTTTCCTTTTTTTTTTTTTTTTCTTTTTTTAAGAGACGGGGTCTCGCTATGTTGCCCAGGCTGGAGTGCAGTGGCTATTCACAGGCGCGATCCCACTACTGATCAGCACGGGAGTTTTGACCTGCTCCGTTTCCGACCTGGGCCGGTTCACCCCTCCTTAGGCAACCTGGTGGTCCCCCGCTCCTGGGAGGTCACCATATTGATGCCGAACTTAGTGCGGACACCCGATCGGCATAGCGCACTACAGCCCAGAACTCCTGGGCTCAAGTGATCCTCCTGCCTCAGCCTCCCGAGTAGCTGCGACTACAGGCACGCGCCACCGCGCCTGGTTCTTATCTGATTCTTGTGGCTAGGATTTCCAGTATTATTAAACAGAAATGGCAAGAGTGGGCATGTTTGTCTTGTTCCTGATTTTGAAGGAAAAGCTTTCAGCTTCTCACCATTGAGTATGAGGTTAGCTGTGGGTTTGTCATAAATGGCCTTTATTATGTTGAGATATGTACTCTCTATACCCACTTTGATGAGAGGAGAAGATCTCCTCCTCACAGGAGACAGCAAGTTTAGACAACTCTTTCAAGGTGTTTTGAAATAAAGTAGAACAGAAGAATGAGGCCATGGCTGAACAGGGTTGTGAGGTGGAGGGAAGATTTTAAAGATGAGGGATAGACCTGCATGTGTCGTGGATCACTCAGTCAGCATCCAGTAGATCACACCACTGTGGGGCAGAAATTTCGTACTTACTACTTTGCCAGCCTAGGTTTGCCTACACTTATTTCTTGTCCTTTTAGCTATAGCCAAAAGGAATGTCACATGGCACCAAGCCTGATGACCCTGTAGATGGGAGTCTCTCAGGGTGAATACCTAGGCTTCCCTGTAGGGGACAGTATTTCTGACCAGCACCTTGTATGGCTAGTCTGGAATGATCTCTTTCTTTAAAGGAAATGATATATTTTTAAATTAATATAAGCAAAACACCTTTTGTGTCCTTTCTTCTGGGGTATTATAGTCTCCTCTTCATAGCTGTATAGCAATATCAGTATTGATCATAATGCCTTGCTCTTTATATACTTCCAAGTCCCTTCACAGTCATATGCCATTCAAATCTCTCAACCTCCTTGAGGTTACAAGGGTAAATATTATTTTCCTCATTTTACAGCTGAAGCCCAGACACGTTAGAGACTTGACCAAAGTCACAGAGGAAGCTGGTATTAGGGCTCAGGTGTCCTGATTCAAGGCCAATGATCTTGATCTTGTTGGGTTGCCTGTGTGGCCAGCCTACTCCAAAGTCTGAGGTGTAAAAGAAGATGTTTTGTCTACACTGAGGTTCCTGACAGAGTCTGGGACTCAAGAACCCTGTGTATGATCCATACACGGTGGCGTGACGGATGTCGTTCGGGGTCAAATCAGTCATCATCAGGAAGCTTCAACCCAGGCAGAAGACCCTGCCCAGAGAGCAGTCAGACCAAACATCATCTGCCCCATGGGAACTCGGAGGCTAGAGAGTAGAGTGACAGCCAGCCCGGTGCCTCCATTCCCAATCCACTTGCCTCTTTTCACAAATTCTCCTCACTCTTACTGTGGAGTTTCTCAAAGTTTTGATAGCAGTGGTGGTGAGACCTTGACCAGTTTTTGGTTCTTTAGGCCCTGTCACTATCTCAGGCCTTGAATCCCACCCTAGGGAGGTTTTCTCCCTCACAGGGGTCCAGCCTCCTTAACACTCTACGCTGGATGCAGTCCAGCCTCTGGTGTTACCTTCACCCTTCCTCTCCTTCCTAGGCCTTTCCAGCTTGCTTCCCAGGACTCTGGGAACTCAGGACCTGCCTTATGCCCTGAGGCCCTCCTGCACTAGCAAAGGGCAGCTGCTTTTTCTCTTGGGGGAAATCAGCACTCAAAAGGGAAAAGCTCAGAAAGGGCATCCTTTCTAATGAGGGCACTTTGGCAAGCTCCCGGGGGCTCTCTGCGGGTAGAGGGCCTTCACTGTAGGCTTGCATACTCTCTCTCTCCTCATACCTCGTGTACCGAGCTCTCCTTTCCAGCCACCCAGTCGTCCTTTCTGAGCTCACTGTCTCTCTCTCCCCTTTCTCAACCTTTTCCTGGCACATCACCAATCAAACTAACTGAGTCACTCGGAAAATGTGAGAAATCACTTCATAAAGAGCTGCCCTGGGGAAATGGACAGGTAAAAAGGCTTTAAGTGATTTAATCTCATGCTTAATTTAAGAAGAACTATGCCCACAGTATCTCCACTAGTAAGGAAGATAGATGGCAGATAAGTGGACGAGCTGAGCAAGCTGTCAGCACTGGGCACGTAATCTCCATGAGCCCGAGTTTCCCTCTTGGGATGCAAATGGGGCCATGCCAAGGGAGGCGGCTCTCTGCCTGGCCCTGTGGAGAGGAGGAGGGACTGGGAATCAAGCCAACCTGAGGTCATAGAGAACTGTGTGACTTTGGGTAAATTACTTATCTTCTCTGAGTTACATCTAGGAAATGGGGGTGACAATACATGTTTAACTTTATCCATTCCACATATTTTATATATATATATATATATATGTATGTATGTATACACACACACACATACATACACACACACATACATACCAAGTGCCAGGCACCATGCTAAACTTGGGGGATACTCAATAGGACCAGTATGTCAGGAACACCACCGGGTAAAGCGAAATCGCGAGCAGACAGCCATGGTAGGGCACGAGCAGGTTCACCGAGGGGCTGGTCAACTTCCGCCACCAAGAGCAAAGAGGTGCTCTTGGCATTTGATGTCACTGTGGTCAGGAATTCTGGAAAGTCAGAATCCCACTCTGCTGATCATTTCTCCTCTCTTCCTCTCAGCCCCACAAAGTTCCCAATGGAAGGAACAGGAGCCAAACAGGAATCAAAATGACAATTACTAGCTGTACCAGTGCAGATCTTGAATAAAAGCTGGGCTGAAGCATGAAGCTTAGACTCTAAGCTGAAAAAGACTTCCTGCTTCCCTCTAGGCCCAAATCCAAAGCTTGTAAGCTCACCAACTTCTGTCTTCTTCTGGGGCTGTATGGAGGAAATCAAGGACAAAGGGGAGTACATCGGCCAGGTTTGTGGAGTAAGATAGGGCCAAATCTACTAAGCCAACTTGCCTACCCAGCTGGATGGAGAAAGACAAGCGGTGCACACGACCCACGAATGCACAGCACCTCCGCCCGCTTCTCTGTGCTGCTAAAACAGCAGTTCTCCACTTTAGGCTTTCAGGTTACTAACACTCCTCAGAGGAGAGCTAGAAAGAGGGTACACATGGAGGTTATAATTAATTCTCCTTCCTCCTAAACGAGTCAAGTTGGGAATCCAGGAGCCCAATGGGAAACCACTGAACGCTCTTTAGCCAGCTGAGTGGCAAAGTAAGAACTGCATCTCTCAGCAGCACCACTGCTGGCTCTCTTCCTCCAGGATCAGCCCAGGGGAACTGTGAGATAGAAAACAGTGAGAACCCCCGGGATGATAGGAGCTATTTTTATTTGTTGTGTCTGGTGGTGACTTTGGCCTGAGGCTACAAGCACTCTGGCTTCTAGCACTCCCTGGGAGGATCAAACAGAACGGGAAGTGTTGGCAGTCTGCTCTTGCTTCTCTACCACTGTTTCCTTGAGTCAGACAGGGCCTTTCCCTATCCTGGTGCCACAGAGGTGAAATCAGGGCAGTGCAGGAGCCCTGAGCTTGAGAGGAGCTGACAAAACCAGGTGGGGAACAACGGGCCTCCTTTCTTAACCCATCTCCTTGCAACCCCCAGGGCTGGTGAATTACTTTCTAAGGAGTGTCTCCTCCTAATGCACTTCTCTCTCTGGGGCTGGAAGGGAGAGTGAAGACCAGACTTGATCTGAGAGGTTTTTTGTAGAATGAGCAGTGATTGACTGTGTTTTATGGGTTGGAGATGGAGCTGCATTATGACTTCAGTGTGTCCTGGGCATCCTTCCTTCATAAAATATAGTAAATATTATTTGATGACCATATTACTATAAAGATTAATATAATCCAGACTAGATTCATTATTATGTAGTCATTATTATTATATTCATTTTTTTCCTTACATTAAAATAAATTAGAAATAACATATTTTTGTGGGCCATTAAAAGTATCAGGGACCCTGGGCACCTGGCCTGCTATAGTTATGGATAGGGAATTGTGGTTTCCTGGTGCCTGAGGCTCTCTCTACCTTAAGGTTTATTCATTAGCCATCCCTTGAACCTTTTGGAATCTTCCTGGACTAGGGTCTGGCCCACCCCCATAATTATTGCCTGACATAGAAGCCAATACCTCTAGGAGAAAATGAACCCCAGCCAAAAGAGCTGGCCATTCAAAGATCTCATAAAAAAAGAACCAAGTAGAAATATTAGTCATGAACATACAATGTTTAAAATAAAGAACAGAATAGATCGATAAATAGCAGGATGGTTACAACTGAGAAATGAATTCAAAACCAGAAAATGAAATTGAAAAAAAAAAGCCCAAACAGAAAAAGGAAAGAAATAGAAAATATGCAGAAAAAGTTAGGAGATAAAAATTTTAGAGGTGGAAATGCTAAGATCTGAATAATAGAAGATATCAGAAAGAGAGAGGAATAAAGAGGGATAAGAGGAAATACTTTATAAAATAACAGAGATATATAACTTGAAGTTTAAAACAACAAAAGAACTGAGAAACATCAGATTAAAAGGACCTAGAGAGGGCCAAACAGGAAAAAAATGGAAAAGCTTAAACCTATCCAAGTGCAGGAAGATTTAAGGTTATTAAAGACAAAAATTACAAAAGCCTAGAAAGTTGATCGAGGTGCCTGGATATAAAAGCAATACTCAAAATTCAGTTACACTTCTATATACTAACAGCAAATAACTAGAAAATGCAATTGAAGGGAAGGTATCATTTACAATAGCATTAAAGACTATCAAACACGCAGGAATAAATCTTTAAAAAAATACTGTGTACTTATTTGTCAAAATAAAGATTCTCACATAATGCTGGTTTTAAAAAAAATATATTGATGACCAGGGGAATATTATTAAGAGATATTTAAAAAGCATAAATAAATAGAAAAAAATACTACGTTTATTGATAGGAAAGCCGATTATCATGAAGATGTCAATTCTTCCCAATGTGACGTATAAATTAAATATAATTTCACTGAAAATCCATTAAGAAATTTTTATGGAACTTGAGAAAATAATTCTATTTGGAATTTGTTTGAAAAACTCTAGGGCCAAGAATAGCCAGGGCATTTTTTGAAGAAGATAATCAAGGAGGGAATTACCTTACTGGATATCAGGACTTATTTTGAAGCTGTTGTGGTTAGGACAATGCACTTCGCCTGTGGTCCAGGGTTGGAGAGACTGACCAATGTGATAGAACAGAGAACTCAGAAACAGATCCATGCAGCGTGGGACTCTGGTATATGATAGATGTCATACATTCAACCGACAGGGAAAGAGGGCTCGTAAATAAATGAAACTGGAAAGAAATGTATTCTAATTGGAATAGATTAAATCCAATCCCTTCTTTATAATTCATGTGGATTGAGGACTGAAGTGTCAAAAACAAAACTTTAATATGTTTAGCAGAAAATATATGAGTATGTTTTATACCTTGGAGTAGGGAAGGATTCTTAAAACACAAAAAGCATTGGCTAAAATACGAAAGATAAATAAATTTGATTATATTAAAATTAAGAATTTCTGGTTTTCAAGAGGACACCTAAAGAGAGTGAAAAGACAAGTTGTATGCTGGGAGAGGATATTTGCCATATACACAACTGACAAGGATTAGTGTTAAGAATATAAGCCCGTGTGCCTAGAGCCCATGCTCTGCAACAAGAGAAGCCACCGCAATGAGAAGCCCACGTACCGCAACAAAGAGTAGCCCCCGCTCGCCACAACTAGAGAAAGCCCATGCACAGCAACAAAGACCCAATGCAGCCAAAAAAAAAAAAAAAGACTATATTCATATATATAACACAATCATTTAAAATAAGATGTTGGACCCAGTCAACCCTACAGAAAGTTGGACAAGAGACATGAACAGGGATTTCATAGAAAGGAAACATAAATGGTCAATAAACATATAAAGGGATGTTCAACATCACTGGTGATTGGGAAAACACAAATCAAGACCATAATGAAACACCATTTTGAGCCTAATCAACTGGCAACATTTTTTCAAAAGTCTGACAATACCACTTTTGGAGGATGTGTATCCACAGGCACATGCTTGTACATTGCTGGTGGGAGTTTACACTGGTGAAAACATTTTGAAAAAACAATCTTACTCGTTATTTCCTCAAGCTGAAAATTAACATAACCTATGCCCTAGATTTTCACTCACTCACAAATACTCAGGAAACATGTGCAAGAGTATTCATAGCAGCCCTATTCACAATAGCAAAAACTTGGAAACAACCCAAACGTCCATCTACAGAAAGCGGAAGATTATGTTGTGGTATATTCTCACAAAGGGTTAAAATAAAGAAACTTATGATAGACAACGATATGAATAATAGTCAGCAACATGATACCAAGTGAAAGAAGTGAGTCCCCCCAAATTGCATGCATTGTGACTTTTCATAAAGCTACAATTTTTTAAAACAGCATTTTAGGAATTATGTAGATACAGCAAGACTCTTATAAACGAGTACAAAGATATGAAGAATGCAGGATTCAGGACTATTATTTAATGTGGGGGGAAGGAAAGAAAGGTTATTTGTTAAAAGCAACCATATCATTAGACGTAAATTCATAGAGACAGAAGTAGATTCAGTGCTCGCTAGGGACCTGGGGGGAAGGGGAGGGATGAGGGTTATTGCTAATGCATATAGGATTTCTTTTCTTGGTGATGAAATGTTCTGGAATTAGAGAGTGGTGATAGTTGCACAACTTTGTGAATATATAAAATCCATGGAATTGAATACTTTAAAAGGTGAATATTATAACATGTGAATTATATCTCAATTAAAAAACAGGGAAAATCTTATAAAACTACAGTAATCAATATAGTGTGTATTGGTTTAAAGATAGACAAATAAATCAATGAATGGTATAGAGTCCAGAAATAAAAATAAATCCACAGATATGTGGCCGATTGATTTTTGACAAAGGTGGAGAAAGAATAGTGTTCAACAAATGGTGTTGGAAAAACTGGATATATGCATACAAAACAAAACTTTGACCAGTACCTTGAACCAAATACAAAAGTTAACTCAAAATGGATCATAGACCTCGATGTAAAATCTGAAATTATTATGAAAGTTCTAGAAGAAAACATAGGAGAAAGTCTTTATGACCTTGGTGTAGGCAAAGATCTTTTAGATACAACACTAGAAACATGCTCCCTTTTATTTTTTTTTTTTTAAAAAACTATTTTAAAGGGGGAGGAGAATAAATTGGACTTCAACAAAATTAAGAACTTCTCTTTAAAAGACATTTAAGAGTATGAAAAGATAAGTCACAGACTGGGAGAAACTATTTGCAAATCACATTTCAGAGATGGGACTTTTTTTCCAGAATCTATGTAGAAATCTCAACACTCTGTAAGAAGTAAACAAAGAACTCAATAAAAAAATGGGCAGGGCTTCCCTGGTGGCGCAGTGGTTGAGAGTAAAAAAAAAAAAAAAAAAAAAAAAAAAATGGGCAAAACATTTCAACAGACACTCTACCAAAGACAATATATTAGATGGCAAATAAGCATATGAAAATGTTACACTTCATTAGTCATTAGTGAAATGCAAATTAAAACCACAATGAAATGCCACTACTAATTTCAGTGTGCCTAAAATTAAAAAGACTGATCATATCAAGTGTTGGTGATGATGTAGAATAACCAACTCTCATATACTGCTGGCAGGAATGTAAATTAGTAACACCACTTTGCAAAAGAGTGTGGCCATTTTCTAAAATGTTAAACACATCCTACCATATAACTCAGTCATTCCATTACTAGATATTTACCCAAGAGAAATGAAATCAGATGTATATACAAACACTTGTACATGAATGTTCATAGCAGCCTCAGTTGTAATAGCCCCAGACTGGAAACAATGCAAATGTACATCAACAGGTGAATGGATAAACAAATTATAACATATCCCTACAATGGAATACTACTCAGCAATAAAAAGGAATGAACTATTGATACACACAGCAACATAGACGGATTTCAAAATAACTAGGCTGAGTGAAAAAATCCAACAAGAGGAGTATGTACTTTATGGTTTCATTCACGTAATATTCTAGGAAATGTAAACTATGTTATAATGACAGGAAGAAGATCAGTCGTTGCCTGGGGATGGGGTAAGGCTACCTGGGGATGGGGTAAGGTGGGTAAGAGGTAAGGAATAGATTACAAAGGGGCACAAGGAAACTTTCGGTCATGAAGGATGTGCTCATTAGCTTGATTGTGGTGATGGTACCATGGGTGTAAACATATGTCAAAACTTATTGAATTGTGCACTTTACATATGTGCAGTTTATCATATGTCATATATGCCTCAATAAACCTGATAAAAATATTTGCCTGGTTTCATAATTGTTCACCATCAGCAGCTGGATGATGGGTGTATAAGGGCTCACTATACCATTCTCTTTGTTTTTGCAAATGTTTTACATTTTCCTTGTTAGAAAGAAAAATGTCCATAACTGTGATGGCTTGAAAATATTTTCACAAATTCTCTGATACTTCTCCCTTCCATAGGTGAAGACTAATTCCTCTCCCCCTTAAATGTGGGCTGTACCTATTGACTGGCTTCTAATGAATAGGAACAGAGGATGTGATGGTGTGTAACATCAGAGACTAGGTCATCAATGGCAGTGCAGCTTCCTCCTTGCTCTCTCCTTCTTGGCCCACTCCCTTTGAGGGAAGCCAACCACCACATTGTGAGGACACTCAAAGACGCACATGGTAAGGAACTGACGCCTCAGGCTAATAGCATGGCAGTGAACTTAGAAGTGGATCCTCCAGCCCAATCAAGCCTTCAGATTACAGCGCAGCCCATGGCAACTTCATGAGAACTCAGAGCAAGAACCACTCAGCTAAGCCACCCTAGAACTTAAGCCACTATGTTTTGGCATTGTTTGTTAGGTAGCAATAGATAACTAATATACTAACATAAAAAAATCAAAAGATAAGCAGAAAAGTCACCCATATGAAACACGATGGGTTTGGATTCCTTTTATTTCTTTTTCTTCTCTGATTGCTGTGGCTAAAACTTCCAAAACTATGTTGAATAAGAGTGGTGAGAGTGGGCAACCTTGTCTTGTTCCTGATCTTAGTGGAAATGGTTTCAGTTTTTCACCATTGAGGATGATGTTGGCTGTGGGTTTGTCATATATGGCCTTTATTATGTTGAGGAAAGTTCCCTCTATGCCTACTTTCTGCAGGGTTTTTATCATAAATGGGTGTTGAATTTTGTCGAAAGCTTTCTCTGCATCCATTGAGGTGATCATATGTTTTATCTCTTTCAACCTGTTAATATGGTGTATCATGTTGATTGATTTGCATATATTGAAGAATCCTTGCATTCCTGGAATAAACCCCACTTGATCATGGTGTATGATCCTTTTAATGTGCTGCTGGATTCTGTTTGCTAGTATTTTGTTGAGGATTTTTGCATCTATGTTCATCAGTGATATTGGCCTGTAGTTTTCTTTCTTTGTGACATCTTTGTCTGGTTTTGGTATCAGGGTGATGGTTTGACCTTAAAAAAAAAAAAAAAAAAAACATGACTGGACATCTTAACCAACCAAACGTTCTATTCAAGTGCCAGCTTCTACAGCAAGTGTCTCCTGCCTAATCCAGACCTCAGTGGTGCGCCTTTGACAAGCTGCTGCAGCCCCTGCTGTCTGGCCCATGAAGTTAGTCCACACTGCCCTGGACTGTGCCAAGGCACAATCTTGTCTCCCCAGGGCCAATGTCCGCGTCTCCAGGGAGGCCTGACCATTCCAAAGGCCCTGCTTCCCTTATGACACACAACACTGGGCAGAGCTCATGGAAATAAATTTTTTTGTGTGTGTGTGCCGTACCCGGGCCTCTCACTGTCGTGGCCTCTCCCGTTGCGGAGCACAGGCTCCGGACGCGCAGGCTCAGCGGCCACGGCTCATGGACCCAGCTGCTCCGCGGCATGTGGGATCCTCCCGGACTGGGGCACGAACCTGTGTCCCCTGCATCGGCAGGTGGACTCTTAACCACTGCACCACCAGGGAAGCCCCCTAAATAGATATTTTTTGATAGATAGAAGACAGGGAATCCAAACAGTACTGTTCTTCACTTCATTCAAATTAGAGAACGAATAGACATTCCCTTTGAGAATACTCTCTCTCTCTAAAGAATGATGAAACAAAAAGTCAACAACCTTCAGAGGTTAGAATTTTCATCACTGTTTCACAGATGAAGAAACGGAGCCTCAGAGAAGTGAAGTAACTATCCCACGTTTGCACATCTAGAAAATGGCAGTATCAACACTGGAGTCAAGTCTGGGCACTGGTGGATTCTCCACGCTGTTGGGGGAGGTGAAGCCCACCAGTTATGGACTAGTGTGTGCGGTATCATCCCTCTGGTCGTGTTGCTCCTCTCCACCAAGGATAACCTACCCGATCTTCTGAGCCTCTCCCTGCCGAACTGCCATCCCCACTTCCTCTCACTGCACTGCCTTCCGGGACCCCTCTGACCCATCACGCTCTTCCCTCCTGAACGTAATCCAGCACTGCTTTCTGAAGGTATTATCCCTTTCCTTGTGTGGGCAGACTGGGTATATGTAGCCCCTCCACCCATGGAGCAGGAAATGCATCTTGGAGATTTACCCCCAGTGGCAAGTGCTTACTGTGCCCTGGGTTATTGGATGACACTGTGGAGAATATGGTCCCACAGCCCCCCTCATAGACGGTAGGACTCTGATTTCACATAAGTGGAGACGTCACAGCCCAGACCCCGTGGCTGCAGTCAGGCACCTCCAAGGCGGCTGCCAGGTCCAGACCATCCGGCTAGGCTGCCCGCAGGGCGTCGGTTCCACCTAGTCCATGCCTCTGTGGGGATGGGATTTCTGAACATACTGGAAGGACCACATAGTTTTGCACCAGAGCTGCAGAGGCAGGGTGGAAGGCCCCCCTCCTACCAGCTTCCTCTCCACCCAGGCCTGCAAAGCCCAGGGCCCTGGGGAGTCAGGGGTGGGGGATTAGCCAGAATGCAGGCTCGAGTGGGAGCGAGGGAGGTGCCATCTCTGCCGCTGTCCTCAGGGCTGCAGGAGCCCTTTGGGATCCCCAGGCCAGAGGCACAGACTGCCCAGGGCTTCTCCTCCCAAACCAAGAAACTCTCCTACAAGGGACACAGTTCCTCCAGTTCACACAAAGGAGGAAACCACACAAAGCCACCACTGTGACCTTGTGGCCCAGAGACAGGCAGGGGGGGGTCACTCACCATCATCCTCAACAGCATCACCTTGTAGGTGGGAGGGGCTGGAGAAACAAAGGCATAAAAGGACACAGTCGCTACCCTCAGAAACATGATCTAGTCAGGGAGGTAGGTGCAATGTTAAAAAAAAAAAAAGAAAAGTATATATTTTTAAGACAACAGCTAAGGGTATAAATTCAGATGGCCACTGTGCCCACGGGGACACCAGGAGCTCAGAGCAGGGAGAGTGACAGTGGGCTACAGAGGTCAGAGGCTGACCTGAGGTTAGGAGCATGGGAGCCTGAGGTGCAGGCAGAGCTGAGTCCAGCCCTGATTGCCTCAGGCAGCTAGTGAGGCAGTGTGACCATGGGCAGGTTCGTGGACATTTCTGTACTTTGGTTTCCTTGTCTCAAAAACTGGGATGTGAATAATGCCTACTTCATTACACCGCTGTGAGACTTCTGTGAGATCGTGTGTATGATAAGCATCTAAACAGCAAGGTCCACAATGTGTGCAATCCACCCTTCTACCACATTGGTGCCAGGTGAGCGCTCTGTAGTGGGTCGCTGCTGCCACTACTTATAGCACAGGTGGCCCTCGGTCTTGAAGGATGGGGGAGCACGCCAGGAGAGTGGGCTGAGCAAAGATGCAGAGGCAGGACGTATCTAGCAAAGAGCAAACAAGTACATCATGTTCCACGTGGGTAAGTCTTCAGGAGGGGTTAGGGATCTGCCTGGGATCTCCCAGAGATTCCCAGGCAGAGGGAGCCTAGGCCCTCCATGTAACAGCTGTGCCCTTTTCCCTGGCCCATGCTGGTACGAGAGGGCCCCAGTCCTTCCTTCCAGAGAAGGGAAAAGCAGAAGCAGAAGGTTAGGAGGAAGGCTGGGCCCAGCATTGGTCCACCGACTCCTGAGGCTAAGCTCCACCTTGCTCTGCTGAGGAAAGACTTCACAGAGCCTGGGGTCCAGTTGGGGAAGATGAACAATTAGGTAAGCAGAGAAAGCCAACCGAGAGATGTGCAGGATGGTGAGGAAACAGCCATCAGGGCCGCGGGTGCACACGTATACAGGCTGATACCCACACATATGTATTCCCCCCCATGCCCAGACGTGGCTACAGAGAGGTCCACCAGAGCAGGGACACGAGCACAGAGGAACACACTGGCATCACGTGTGCACACAAGCAGTACGGAGATGCACACATCTTCAAGATGCTCCTTGAAGGAGCTTGAGTGCTACCTTCAAGGGTAAGAAGGGCTTTCCTGGGCTGCCGTCTTGAGATGTGGGTTTTGTTCGATGCCCAAGGGTGGCTGGCTTAACCAAGGGAGGTGGCGTGGGGCTGAAGTCCAGCCCCTATCCCTGCTTCCCACTGTGTCCACCAGGGCTGTGTCCACCAGGAAGAAAAGGCTCCTTTTTCCTTGTGTAAAAGCATCACTTTGGGCTTCCCTGGTGGCGCAGTGGTTGAGAGTCCGCCTGCCGATGCAGGGGACGCGGGTTCGTGCCCCAGTGCGGGAGGATCCCACATGCCGCGGAGCGGCTGGGCCCGTGAGCTATGGCCACTGAGCCTGTGTGTCCGGAGCCTGTGCTCCGCAGCGAGAGAGGCCGCAGCGGTGAGAGGCCCATGTACCGCAAAAAAAAAAAAAAAAGCATCACTTATTCAGCAAGCCATACAGCCCTGGATGGGACTGCATCTCCTGCTAAGGGTAGCTTTTTCCTATTTGTACAGATTCCCAGTGCGCCAGTACTGCTTCTGCACCTGCCTTGTTCACAGCTGAATCCCCAGCACCCAGCGTGATGCCTGGCAGGTAACAGGTGTTCAATAAATACTTGTTGAATGAACAAAAGGTGCATTCAGAGGGTAGACCCAAGTGCACACACAGGGGCACACACATAACACACACACACAGACTTACAAACAGGGATCCTCCCAGAAGCAGGAACAGAGAAGGAGAGTTGCAGGCAGAGGAGCACTGACGGGGGGAAGCATGGGCAGAACCTGACTCTTCAGAGGAGGCAGGGAAGGCAGTCAGGGAGTGGGGATATTGGGACAACAGGAGGAGAGGCCCAGAGTGGGCTATGCACCCCAATTCCAGGAAGCTGCAGGAAAAATCCCTTGCTTGTGTGTCATGCTTTACAGTTCGTAGATGACTTTCCCAGCTCCCTTCACGTTTGACAGAATGAAGCCCGGAGGGGAGGGAACGAGCCTGAAGTCACAGTCTCTCCTGTCTGCGCCCAGTAAGTGTGTACGATTGTGCCAGAAAGGCCTCCGTGTGCCAAGCGTGGAGGACCTTGAATGCCAGGCTAAGACATTCGCACTGAGGAATAAGGAGCCATGGGTAGCTTTGGAGCCCTGTGGCCACCACACCCACAATTCACAACATAATCCTTGTGCCTCCAGAGGCCTAGAGACTAAGGTACCCTATTCCCGTGTAACAGACAGTAAATCCTAGATAGCTTTTTAAAAAATAGATGCTCTGTGACATGGATGTACACACAGACACGGATCCACATGAGCCCGCACAGAGGGACGCATACACAGAGAATCCCAGGAAACGGTGCTGTTGACCAGAACCTCCTCTGCCATCACAGAGGGGCCTCTGCTTGCACCCTAGAGCACAGACAGGTGCTCACAGGCAACACAGAGGCCCACAGGCAGGCCACAGACAGCACAGCAGGGGGCCCTTTGGTTTGGGTGGATGGGGGCATAGGGGTGGATTGACCGTCTGTCCTTCTGTCTCAGAGGTGTCCATGAGAAGCTTATAAGGCGGTCAGTGAGCCAGACCCTTGGCCCTGAGCTCTCTTGGGCGAGTCCAGGCCCTTCCCTGTAGCATAATGTGTCTCAATCCCTTGGGTTGAACTTCAGCTTCTGCTTTGCCAAGTCCTTTCCCAGTCTTGGTATCATCCGAGCCTCGGCCCAGCCCTGAGAGGCAGTAATATTATCTCCCCTGGAAGCGGAGAAGACAGACCTGGCCTGACCAAGGGCAAGCGGTGAGCTAGCAGGCCTGTACCCCTGAGCTAAGCTCCCCGGTGCAAGGCCTTGCTCTTGAAGGGCTCTTCCAGACCCTCCACTCTCCTGTCTCCCAAACCCCTCCGGTGACAAGCCTCACAGAAATGCTACAAGGACGTGGGGTGAAGTCTGTGGTGGGTGGAGGATTTGCAGGAGAAAGACCCATACACAGGGGTCTCTGAGGGAGCTGAGAAGAGCAGAAAGGAGGGAGCTCAGACGCCCTCTCTCCATCCCTCCGTTCTACTCCTCCATCCCCTAGGACTCACATGCTTAGGACTGGGAAGGGACTGTGGTGACCTGCCCCCCGCAGGCCTCAGCACTTCGGGGTGTCCTGCAGGGTGGAAAGGTGATTAGCACCTACATGCACATCGTTTGTATAAGGCCAGTGGTCAACTTGATGTTGGCTATACTCCAGCAGGCGAGACTGAAGTTAGATGTGAAGAAGGACTTTCTGTCCCTGAAGAGGAAATAGTCTGTGGGTCCAAGGAGAAGAGGCAGGAGTCATGATTCTGAAATTTATTAGGACAGACCAACTAGGGCTGGGGTGGGAGGTGAGGCCTGTGGACTGTCATCTAATTCTCTGGCTCTCAAAACTTGCTGATAGAAATGATAACAAGCACCATTTGCATTGCACATCTCTGTTAACAAGCTGCTGTCAGCTATAGCTCATTTCTGTCAATTAATGGATCCATCTGGGAAAAAGAATGGTATAGAGGATCAAGAGACTGAGCCGTGAGTGGCTGCCTACAGGCAAATGTAACTCCATCATGTTCTCATTGTTTGGCTTGGGGCCAGTCTTTTAATTCCTCTGAGCCCCAGTTTTCCCGTTTGTAGAATGGGGATAAAAAGTGGTACCCACCCGCCGGACTTGAGGATTAAAGGAAGTTGTTAGCAGGATGCCTGGCCCCCAAGGGAGTTCAGTACCTGCATCAATCAGTTAATTGATTGATGCCCTCTCTCCAAATATAACGTTGGCTGCAAAATTGGCTTCAGTCCTCTCAGAGGCCCTGGGGACGTCGGTGCCCGAGGGTGACCGTTACCATCCCCAGTGCAGAGCTACAGATCCCAAGACTCCAAAAGAGCGAGTGACTGCCCCGATCACATCGCGTAAACCCAGGGCCCTCGCCCGTATCCTCTGTTCTTTCCCTGTACTGTTTGTTGATCCTGCTGTCCTGTCATGCAGCACCTGGGGCAGGTGTGGAGTGGGGCTGCTGGGAAGGAGGGTGGGAGGAGGCGCCTTAGCTTCAGAACTGGGTGGTGCTCGGCAGTTACTATACTCACACAACACAAAGTCTGGTCACATCTCCTCTGATGCAGATTTAAAAGCGGATCTATGGTTACATAAATGAGAAGGGGGTTGAAAGGGGCGTGAGGGAACTTTCTGGGGATGTGGGGGAGATACTGGACCATTTGGGTGGTAGCTGCACCCAAATTGTCAAAAATGGTCAAACTGAGATGTGCATTTTATTGTATGTTCATTTATCAAATGGTACCAAGTTTTGATATGGGGGCTCTTTGAGCTCAAAAGGGGCTCAACTTGCTCTGCAGTGGGTATAGGGACCCCCGCTGGAGTAGAGATGTCACCCGCATCCGCTGGCAGAATGCACACACAAGCACCCACGAACACACACAAACCCAGATGCGGGAAAGTGATGGGGAAAGGGCTGGGAAGCGTAGGACACTAGAAGCTGGCCTCCCAAGGTCTGCTCCAGGCTCCTGTTTGCCCCGTAGAGCCCAGCACCGTTGAGGGCACCAGAAGCATGTGGGGTGGGAGTGGGGGCGGAGAAGAACATGCCCTGAGCTGCAGCTGGAGTCAGCTGGCCGTCACTCCAACTTCACTGCTCCCCGGCCATTTTCTGGGCCTCCCCTTCCTGGGAGCCCTCCAGAAACCCTGCTGGGCTGAATCGGCTCTCTGTCTAGGACCAGGGCATCCATCCACGAATTGAGATGCTGGAGCTGAGTCAGAGGACAGGGGAAGCTTCAAGGACGTGAGGGCGAGCACGCTGGTGCTGCCCACGCCTCCCAGCCCGCCCAGGCCCCAGCAGCGGTCCAGCCACATCCCGGGCTGCCCTGGCAGGCCCTCCATGCAGAGCCCATGACCACACAGGCTCCTGGGTGGCCCACGCTGCCCTCACCACGGCCTGCCCGCTGGGACAGAGGGAAGGACCCTGGGCCTGGCTAAGGAGGAGCTGGTGCAGGGTGAGATGCTGCCGGTGGGGGTGGGCTGTGGGGGTGTGGGGACTGAGCTCTCAGGGTTTTAACATCTGTTCTTGGCATTTAAAAAAATTTATAAGATGCATCATGGAGAAAAAAAACCTGGAGAATCATCTGCTATGCTGGCTTATCCAGACTGTTTATTCACTTATTTTTCCAACAAAGTATTTAACTGGAAGCTTATTCTATGCAATGTTCTGTACTAAGCACTTAGACTCTATACAAAGACGGATAATAGAATCTTCATTTTCATGGTGTTTACAACCCAATTAGGGAGACAGACAGGTAACAACTCACAATAGTGAAAGAAAAGGAAATCAGTGCTAACAAGATGTTATAAGCAACTAGCAACAGGGGTCCAGTATTGGGTCAATTCGAGCTGGAGGACTTCAGAGAAGGCTGAGAAGGGAAAGAAAGTCTGGGTAGTGTGGACCGGAGCTGTGAAAGCTGAGTGTACCCCGTGAGGGGCCCAGCATGAGCAGAGATGAGGAAGGCTGGAAGGGTGCACTGGGATCTCAAATAGCTGAACCTCTACAGATGGTGGGTCTGGCTGATGGATGGGGACCTCAGGAGGTCCACCAGTCCGCTCCAGGATGAGGAGACCAGCTTACCTTGGGACCCCCATCTCCCTGTTTGCAGTTGATTGGATCAGGTTAGGTAGCTGCTCCAAGTCCTGTCCATGAGATGGGCTGGCAAGAACTCTGCCCAAGGAATATTGGGACTGATTGGGTCAATAGATCCTTTCCCTGTGCCAGGGGGTGGTGAGTGTTAAAGTAGCGACAGAAAAAGGAAAGGTTATTGGTTTGCGGTGAGAGTGAAAGGAAGAAGGCCAAGAGGGAGGAGAAGGAGGGCGAGTCCTTCTGTGGCAAAAGCTGAGCTCAAGTGCTGAGGAGGCCATGAGGTGGCCAGGCTCTGAGCCCCTAAACTGTACTCCAGCCTCAGGAACCCTGACCCTGTGTCCATCCACCTTGGTCTTTCTTGGTGGCTTTTCCTGGCTTCTGCCGGGTCTAGCCGCGTGGCTGAGGTTTGCGTTGCCCAATTTCCCTGTGTTCCTACCCGCCTCCCCACCCCTGTTGCAGGAGGCCACCTGATCTTTACAACAAACACCGTAATGAAACAAGCACCTTGGAGAGCAGGCTGAGAAGCTGGAGTTCTGTAGGCAGCGAGGCACTTGGAATATATTTTGAGCTGTTTAGGAAGCAGTATGGAGAGTGGGATAGAGCAGGCCAGGGCTGGAGGAGGGGACAGCAGTCTGGAGTCTCTCTCTGGGCCCGGCAGAGAAGACCTGAAGGGGAACGGCGCAGTGGCTGTGGGGTAGAGCCCCGTGCATGGACTTCACAGAGACCTTATGGAGGTCAAATCAATCAGATCTGCAGTCAAAGACCCCTGGGTATAGAAACCATGAGGAGGAATGGGTTTGGGAGAGAGACTGGGTTGAGTGGCAGCACCTTTTATGACATTCAGACGGAGCTCAGGAGGGAGATCTGCATCAGGACATGGAAAGATGGCAGGTGTGACGAGCATATTTTCAACCACGACGCACGACCAACCTCTCAGGTGGGATGAGATGAAGCCGTGATGCTGTTTGGAACTCTGCCCCTCCTCCTGGGTCTAGATAAGGAGTTCCCAAAGGGTAGAGGCACAAAGATATCCAAATGTGATTGAGATGACCCCGCAAAAGAGTGGGCAACAGACTCGAACAGGAACTTCACAAAAGAGGACATCCCAGCCAGCCACCAAAAAACACATGAAAATGCACTCACCAGGCCCACCTCTAACATTTACGGGACCCAGAGCTCATAAGTCTAGTGACAGCCCAATTAACATAAATTTCAATATTTCAGTTATAAACTGAGTCAACAAACTATTAAGTGAAATGTATTTTATCCTCCTAACTCCACAAACGCACATTCACAGTGACCTGGAAGACCAGGTTCAAACTGAGAACTTTCAGATTCCTGGGAGCTCATGCCCGAATGTGGTGGCCTGAGGCCCCAGTCCCAGGCCCTCAGTCCACTCTCGTCTTCTTGCTACTCCCAGCAACATCCTGCATTGCAGAGGACCTCACACGCATCTGGGGACACTCCAGCCTACATGTCCAATGTCCACCCACAGCCAGCAAACTTGTGCTCCGCAGCCAACCTTGAGATTAGAGATAGTGTCCATGCCTGGTACAGTCCCCCCTGGGAAAACAGGCCTGGGGACGCGGCCCGTGCAGGTTCTGGAACCTGGTCTGGGGACACTGGGGCAAGAAATTCGAGTCCTAAGCACCGGCTTTATCCCTAACTGGATAACTTAACCTGTATAGGCCTCAGTCTGGTCATTATAAGGACTCAATAAAACCTCCTCTACTAGGTCGCTATGAGGTAAGAACATTATGTAACTCTAAATCCTCGTTCAAATGTTAGTCCAATAAATTTAACGGTGCTAGACTGGGCACTAACCTGACAGCTTGGACCGGGCCTGTGGGGTGTCACCCGGCATGGTGACAAGCTGAGAGGGGGCAGGGCTCCAGCCGAACGCCTCTTGCAGCCCCACTGGGGAAGGGAAGGAGGCAGCTAACCGGCACCCGCCACAGCCCGAGGGCCAGATGGGCAGGAGCCTCTGTGCCCCCCGCCCCCCTCAGGCCCCAGGCCGATGCACGGCCTTGGCTAGGAGGCCTGACTGGACTTGGAGCTCTGGCCCTGGCCATGTGTTTGGTAACAGGATTCTGGCCCCCGCAGCGTATCTGCCAACTGGGCTGGCTTACAGCTTGGGGAGGGCGGTGTGTGTGCCAGAAGCGGGGAGACCTATTTTTGCTTTAGCCACAGGCCAGTGGGCTGAAAAAAAGGTTAAATTAAGATGACTGTTTTTTTCTTAGCATCTGAAGAGTGCAACTCGTCTACTTTTTAACAGAAGTGATTAGAGAATCTCTTCAGGGAGAACGAGGAATCCGAAACGTGTGTAGGTCTGCATGAGGCAGGCGAAGTGGGAGACAAGGTAAAGGGTTGTGGACGGAAAGAGAAGGCAGGGAAAAGGGAGGGAGAAGGACAGAGGGAGAGAGGGAGGGGAAAAGGGAGCGAGGAAGAGAGAACCGGGACAGACAGACAGAGATACACGGAGAGAGAGGACAGAGGCAGAGACCAAGGGAGACAGCTGGACAGAGAAAGGAAAGATTCGGTGGGTCTGAGGACCGCATCGCAAGAGGTCAGGAGGTGATGCGTATTCAGACGTGACGTCATCCTGGCTAGGCACCATTCTAGCTCCTCAGTTACTCCTCTCTGCAGCCCCACGTTCTCAGTGAACGAACCCAAGCAGTCCATCAAAGAGGAAGCTATTCTTTATCACCCCAAATACTGTCTCAAGCCAAGGGGGGCTCACTCTCCTCCACTGTCCCTTTCATTTCCTTGAACAAGGGCAGGAAGAGTGTTAACCTGGGGAAGACTCTGGTAGACGGCACCCAGCCCACCTCGTGGTGAAGACAGACAAGGAAAGGTATCTTCTTCCGAAGAACTTTCCAGAACAGCAGGGTCCCAGGCCCAACCGGGGCAGACCTAACACCTGGGCCCAGGGGCAGCTATTACCCGAGATGAGATTTGAGAAACGCCGAGGAGACAGCCTTACCCCAAAGCATCTCCTCCACTGCCTGTGAGGGCTTTGACCCTGACAGCAAGGTAACAGCCCCCAATGGAGCCAGAGTCTGGAAGCCTAGCTGGGGGTCCCCAGCAAAGCTTTCCAAATCCCGATTTCCCATCCTAAAGAGGGTAACGTTCGTTTCTTGCCCATTTCCCAGCATTGCTGTGAGAACCAAGCTGCCAAAGGACGCGCAAGATCATAGCCCGGAGTTTGAATCTGACTCTGCCACTAACTAGCCAGGTGAGTCTGTTCCCTTACCTATAATAAGAGAGAAAACAGAGTTGTTGTGACAACGAAGAAAAGTAATGTTTGTAAATATCTTGCACAAATTGGCAGCCAATAGAAAGTACGTCGGTACTTCCCCTAATGTAAGCTGTAAAACGAAAACATTATCATTCCTTTATGTGTAGGGACTCATATCACCCTCTGGACCCCAATGCATACATTCCTGGGAGGGAAACACACCTAACCTGTGGTTAACATCTTTTCACAAATATTTTCCAATAGGATGGGCAGTTGAGAGCAAGTTTCTGATTTTTTTTTCAGGAAATGAAAATAATTTAATCATGAAATATCAGCTTGGTAGTGATTATCAGTATCGACTGGTAATTAACTGTGTTATCCCAAAAGCCCAACAAGTCCTAATTAGTATGAAAAGGATACTGAATTCATTAATGATTTATACAACTATTCTGAGCATACAAATAATCTCTGGTTTTATACCCACGACATTTCAGAATTCTGTAAACCGTGAGGCATTCAATGCGATTAATGTGGCAGTAATGTGTACTACAACACAGCACAGGGAAAGTTTGATAAAGATGGGTCAGAAATTGGTCCAAGGCTGGGCACTGTCTGGGTTCAACCAGGTAAGCAGTCAATTCTTCGCCTGGCAAAATCTAACACATTCGTTAAGACTCAACCCAAATGTCACCGTTTCAGTGATGCCTTCCCAATCAGAGAGTTGTCCCACCAGTCTTCATCTATAACCATTCTATTGCATTTCTCACATTTTACGGCAATTATTAGTCGCATCCTCTACCAAACTGAATTCTTTGAGAGCAAGAATTGCATCACACTCGACTCTGGATCACCAGCCCCTGGCATGGTGCCTGGTCCAGAAAAGGCACTCTAGGTTAATTGAATAAATACCCAGGCTTGCCTCCCTTCCGGGGAAACCAGAAAATAGAAAGATGTGACCTCTGAGAGGATCCCCTCGTTATCAAAACAAAAGCCCTTTCACTTTTGTAGTCTTTACAAATTATGAGTTTGTATGCCTATCATTTCATTTACACGTCAAAATCATCCCATGCGGTAGAGAAGAAAGGTACGGTGCCCCATGTGACAGCTGAGAAAAAGAACTAAGAAAGGCTAAAGGATTTACTCAAGGTCACACAGCTAGTGAAGAGCTGAGCCAGGATTGGCACCCAGGTCTCCTGAATTCTAGTCCAGCATAAATCTGCTGCGGTCATATTGGGTCAGGGAAATCCAGGCCAGCTGGGGAAAGAAATGGGAGAGATTATTTTCTAGGTTTTTTTTTTTTTTTTTAAGCTAAAGAACTACATACTTTTTTTTTTTTTTAAAGAAAGCATGGTTAAAAAAAAGAAAGTCCAATAGGTGAAGCATACAAAACATCTAAAAGCACATGGGAATGTTCCAGGAATTTCTTTTTTTAAGTTCAAATGTATTCTATTTCATCATCAAGTCGATGAATGAGGACAGCAAAGCTGTTGTACGTCACACAAAAATGTAAAGTCAAGATTAGACATGACCTCTGCAGCCAAGTGAGCCTCATTATCAAATGAATTTTGTATTGTGTTTTGAATCACAATCAAAAGCCGTTTACTTTGACAGCTTACATTAGAGAAGGTAGCTAAGTACTTTCTAATGACCACCAAGTAGGTCCCAGATCATTACAAACATTGCTTCTCTCCATTTGTCATACAATGGACTCACACTATAAATACTGCTAGAAACTTTTTTTTTAATTAAAGTATCTTGCCCTCTTTGGTGTGAGCACACACAGAGCAGTCTCTCTTCTTAATGGTGCAGAGTAGTGCATGTGCTTATATGGATGGAATGTTTGCGTCCCTCTAAAATTCACATGTTGAAACCTAATCCCCGATGTGATGGTATTTGGATGTGGGGTCTTTGTGAGGTGGATCAGGTCATGAGGGTGGAAACTTGATGAATGGGACAAGTGTCCTTATGAAAGAGACCCCCAGAGAGCTCCCTTACCCCTTCTGCTATGTGAGGACCCAGAGAGAAGACAGCTGTCTGTGAACCAGGAAGCAAGCTCTCACCAGACACCAAATCTGCTGGTGCCTTGATTTCGGACTGCTCAACCTCCAAGTTTGTGAAAATAAATTTCTGTTCCTTATAAGCCACCCAGTCTATGGTATTCTCTTACAGCAGCCCGAATAGACTAAGATACCATGAGAAGGATGTATCATTATTTGTCTAGCTAGTCCTGTACCGAGAGACATTTGTGTGATTTCCAGTGAACACCTTTGAATACAGAATGTGTACTTGTGACCTATGTATGAACAATAAACCCCCAGAAGAGGTGATGCTCAAAGAGCAGGTGCATTATACATTTTCATAGATATTTCCAAGTTAGCCTTCAACAAATACTGCCCCAATTTGCACTCCCACCTCCTGCTGATCTACACCCACCTTCACCAATGATGAGTACAACTTTTTTTTATTCTGTGCCAATATGCTACAAAAATCAGCATGGCATTGCTTTAATTTGCATTTCTTTAATTATGAATGAAATGGAGCATTTCTTCGTGTGTCTACTGAGGATTACATTTCTTTTTTCTGTAATGTCTATTCATATTCTTTGTCTATTTTCCTCTTGGTCTTATCTTTTCTCCCTTTTGTATTTATGCATCTCTTTGAATATTAAGGGGGTTTCCACCCCTCCTGTCAACCAAGACCTCTATATCCAGCAAAACTGTCCTTCAAAAGTGAAGGAGAAATCAAGACATTCCCAGATAAATAAAAGCTGAGGGAGTTCAGTGACCATCTGAGGGGCCGTCTTGTGGGCAATGTCTATGTCAAATTCTGGCATGAGGAGGATGCAGCTCAGGGAGTGGCTGAACTCAATAACCGTTGGTTCAACAGCCAGACATGTTCCTGTTCATGCCAAGCTGTCTCCTGTCACTGACTTCTGGGAGCCATGCTGTCGGCAGATGGGGGAAGGTATCTATGGTGGCTTCTGCAACTTCGTGCACTGCAACCCATCTCCTGGAATCTCTAGCAGCAGCTCCAAGGGTAGGGACCCAGGCACAGGTGCCTCAGGACCAGCCTTCCAAGACTTCTCTTACCTTAAGGTCCTTATACCCAGAGCTGAACCTAATCCTATGCCTCAATAACAATGTCTCAAACATTTTGTACTCTAAGACTAGCCCTGAGCTCCATCCCAAGACCAGCACCTAAGTCCAAATTTAAAAAAACCCTTTTAAGGTTTTCTATCTCTTTATTGATATTTCTATTTTGCTCACACATTGTTTTCTTGACTTCCTTCAAATATCCCTTTGGTTCTTGAAGTATCATTAAGTTGGTTGTTTTAAAGTCTTTGTCTAGTAGATCTGCCTTTAGGTCTTTTTCAGGGATGGTTTCTGTTGACTTAATGTTTTCCCTTTGAATAGGCTATACTTCTCTGTTTCTTTGTATGCCTTGTGATGTTTTTTTGTTGAAAATTGGACATTTGACTCAAATAATGTGATAACTCTGGAAATCATATTCTGCCCCCTTCTCCAGAGTTTGCCACTTTTAATTATTATTTTTGTTTGTTGTTTTTCTTTTTTAAGCAATTGAAGGCTGTCTCTGTGCCAGGGATCTGCCTGAGGTATAAACTTAAGGTCCTCTCAGGTCTCTTCTGAGCCTTCACCTTTCCCTGTGCATGTGTGGTCACTTTCTAACTTTTCTCATTTACAAAGTTGCTTTTTTTTTTTTTTCTCTTTTGCAGTACCCGGGCCTCTCACTGTTGTGGCCTCTGCCGTTGCGGAGCACAGGCTCCGGATGCGCAGGCTCAGTGGCCATGGCTCACGGGCCCAGCCACTCCACGGCATGTGGGATCTTCCCAGACCGGGGCACGAACCCATGTCCCCTGCATCGGCAGGCAGACTCCCAACCACTGCACCACCAGGGAAGCTCCCAAAGTTGCTTTTTAATTTCATAGTCTTTAACGTCTCTGGCGCCCAAGAGGGGAAAAGAGAAACACGGAAGGGAGGAAAAAGAGGATGTCAGCCCTTCAAATCTCCTGGAAGTAACTTCAGTTGGAGGGAGAGGGGCTTGCAACAATGGGAGGAGATGCAACGACAATGGGTGGCAGCCTCTTTGTCTGCACTTCTATGATCAGAAGCAGCAGTCAGCTATGAGGCACAGAACCCTGATATCTGGAGGACACAGTCTTTTTTTTCTCACCCTGGTTCTCACACGCTGCATGCAGGCTTCTCCTGGAATATGTGTTCTGCTGCCTGCCATGGGGCTGGGAGTGGGGGATGGGCCACTGCAATAGCCCTAAGAGTTGAACTTGACTGAAATTAACAGTAATTTACTGTTCAACCTTTTCCTGGAAGTCGCATGCCTTCAATAGACTCCAGAGTTCCAAAATAGTCACATCAGGCAGATTCTGCCAGTGCAATTGTTGTCCAGGTGGGGAGACAGATTCCTGGTGCTCCCCACTCTCCCATCTTCTCAGAATCCTTTCTATTAATTTTATTTTGATTAAATTTACATGAACATATTTGGAAGATTACACTAGTTATACAAAGCTTATTATGAAAATTAGCACCTCTACCCCCATACCTTCCATGAATTGCTGCTTCCCAGAAGCAACTAGTTTCAAACAACTTTAGTTGATTCACGTGGTATTTACTTCCACATTTCTGAGTAACATTCTTATAATGCTGTTTATTGATTTTTCAGTTCTAGATATTACCTGTTGATTTCCCACTATGGAAAATGAGGATTTAGCTCTTTTTTAACCCCTGGCCTGCCCCATCACACTTTTCATTCTTCTGTCTTCCCAGTCTAGTTATAGTATCATTTAGTCAGGTCACTATTCTGTGTTTACATTTTTTGTGAGTTTGTAAATGCCAGTTCCAGCTGAGACATAAAGTAAACTTTGATTGCTTTACCTTTTCCTACATAGTGTCTTGTTTTCTCTGGAATTAATACTTGCCTTATTTTCCTATTATTTTACTTTTTGACAAACTCAACTTCAAACTCTCTCCCAGTGGTGTAAATCCCTTATTATGTTCAAACACATTTTGTGTTCTATAGATTTAATATTCTCACGGAACAACATTCTGAGTTCTCTGATCTGTTTAAGTCAGTCCTTTTTGCCCTCTGCACTTGGCACACAGCTGTTGTTCTTGGAATTCCTTTCTCCATCATTTTGGGGATTTCCTTCTCCTTTTCCTTGTATTGAATCCCTTGCTTCCTGGATCTTCTGTTTTCCCAAAGTTTCTGAGAAAGGGTGGGTGGGAGACAATTTTTTAAACTTGAATATCTAAAAATGTCTCTATTCTACATTAAAACTTGATTGATGGTTTGTCTTGGGTATAAAATGCTATATTTAAAATAGTTTAATAGAATTTTGAAAACATTATTATATTTTGTCATACAAACTTGCTTTTGAGGATTATGAAGTCATTCTGATTCTAAATGTTTATATGTGACATATTTTTTCTTCCTTTCCAGAATCTTGGGAGATTTTCTCTTTGATGTTCACTATTCTGAAATTTCATGATATGCATTGGAGATGGTCTATTTTAATCCATTGTGCTACAAACTTGAAAAGCCCTTTAATCTAGACTCTCATGAGCTTCCTATCTAGGGAATTTTCTTCTATTAGTTATTTGATTATTTTTGCCCCTTCTCATTGATCATCATCTCCTGGTATTCATGCTCTTGTTTAGTCCCTCCAAAACTGAAAGGCATGACTTGTGTGACCTGCTGGATATTGTAGAAGTGATGAGGGATGATATCCAAAGCCAGTCATGAAAGACATTTCAGCCTTTTCCTTGGTATCTTGGATCACTTGCTTAGTGAAAACCAGCTGTCATCTCAAGAAGACACTCAAGCTACCCTATGGAGAAGCTCACATGGTGAGGAACTGAAATCTTCAACCAACAAGGACCACAAACTTGCCTATCCTATCAGGGAGTCACCTTGGAAGCAGATTCTCCAGCTATAGTCAAACCTTAAGAAAACTACAGCCCTAGGCAATATCCCCACGAGAAACCCAGAGCTAGAACCATTCAGCTCCTGAACTCCTGGCCACATAAACTAGGCTGTTCTCATTCATGGGATAAAGTTTGAAAAGTCTCTATATTAGACATCTATCGTTTCACTTGTTCAGCATTTCTTCTTCTGATGAAAGAATATCTCTTCTCCTCTGGGGAACCATCTTTGTGGGTTGCAGGGCTTTCTCCCTCCCCTGACTGCAGCTCAAAGGATGAGTCAGACCTGATCAATGAGACTCATTTCCAGGACTTTGCTGGAACTATCACATAGTGAGTGATTACTCAACCCACAGAAGGTAAAAGCTTGGAGCTGCTGGTATCCACCCCAAACTGTGTGGAGAGAGCCTGCTCAAAAATGAAGTCAATAGAACAAAGCAGAGCCAGTAGAAAGGCAGTGTCTTGATGAACAGCTGGAGGCATGGAATCTAGCCAGTACTAATGTTATATCACCTCTTGAGCCTCCCAGTTACCTGAACCAATACATTTCTTATTGTTTAAAAAAAAAATAGGAGATCTATGTCTTTGAAGTGCTGTATCTGCCTCTTTCCTGCCTCACTTGTTAGGTGTTTTTTTTTTTTATCATAACTGATGTTTACTTTTAACAAACATTTTTCTGCATCTATCAAAATTATTATATGAGTTTCGCTTGTAATTATTAACATGATGAATTATATTGATTGATTTTGTAATGTTAGTTTTCAACCATGGATAATTTTACAAGAGACATTTTTGCTTGTCAGAAATGGGGGTGGTGGTGCTACTCGTATGTAGTGACTACAGGCCAATGATGCTGCTAAACATTCTACAATGAACAGGTTGGTTCCCCACAACAAAGAATTATCCAGCTCCAAATGGCAATAGTGCCCAGGCTGAAAAACTCTGGGTTAAATCAATCTCACATTACTAGTATAACCCAAATTGTTTGATATATTTATTTGATATATACAGCTGGGTCCAGATTGCTTTTATTTTGTGCAGAACTTTTGCATCTGTATTTCCTGAGTGAGATGGGCCTGTAATTTTCTTTTTCCAACTATGTTTATCTTACTTGGATATCAAGATTTTGTTAGTCTCACAAAATAAGATGGAGAGTATATACTCTTCCTGTTTTTCAGACGTATCTATAAGATTGCAATTATTCATTCCTTAGATGTTAGGTAGAACTCACCAGTGACATCCACAGTTTGGAGTCTCTTCTGTGGAAAGATTTTAAACTGCTGATTCAATTTATTTTATAGTTCTATGATTGTTCAGAATTTCTATTTTTCTTTAAGTAAGCTATATTTTTCTAGGAATTTAGTTCGTATAATTTTCAAATGTAGTGAAAAAAATTTCATAGTATCACTTTATTATTTTTATAATGTCTACAGAATATGCAACGATGCGCCCTTTTTAATTTATAATATTTGTTATGTATGCTTTTATCTTTTGTTCTTGATTGGCCTAGCTAGAGGCTTATTATCTTTATTAATCTTTCCAAAGATCAATCTCTCCACTTCTAAGTTTTTAACTCTTCTCTTTTGCATGTTTGTTTTCTATTTCATTAATTCCTGCTCTGATTCTTATTCTTTCTCCCTTCTACTTTCATTGTGTTATCTTGCCATTCTTTTCCTGACTTCTTGAGATGGATGGTCTATTTCTGTTGTCTGTTGTTTCTTTAAGTTTTCATTCACTCGTTTCCTTGTACACCTGATTATTTCTTTTATCAAAGACTCGTAGACTGTATGTAAAAATTATTTTGAGGAACAGTTTTACTCCTAGAATGATGCTATCCTCCTATACAATGGATCTTTGCTTGTTGATCCTGTCAAGGACCACCTTAATCCAAGTTAAAGACTTGAGGTATACTAACCTCCAGATAATGGGAAGGAGGGCTGCAAGCTGGTGCCAGAGCTGAGTTATTTCTGGTTTATTCTACCCTGAAGACACAGTGAGGAGTGCTTTAAGCAGAGCTCCTGATAACTTCTGATAAGCTCTTGGCTCTGACTTTTGTCCCCTTCTCCTGACTTCATGAGGCAACTAGGAGTTCAGGTTGTCTTTATAGCTGTTTACCCAGGTATATTATCTCAAGGCAAACATGGCTTAAAGTGGCTTGTCTCAACTCTCTGGGTTGTCCTTGTCTCCCAACAATTCTTTAGTATTTGTCAAATTCTTTGATGTTTCTAAGATAGTTTTTAAAAATATTATCTTACTTCTTCAGCTGTTCTCAGCAGGAGGGTAGGTTGGAGACGTCTACTTCATCATAAGAGGGGAAGTCTTACCATGTAACTCTTATACCTTTTGATTTGTAAGCCTTGTGAATGCCTCATCTATATAAAAAACTTTTAAAAATAGAGATTGCCACTTCTGGTGTCCTGTTTTGCATGTAAGGAGCTTGGAAATTGACACTCAATCCTAACAACAAACCAATCCTTGTTGGATACATTAGAGAGGTGAGGGCACAGGGCAAACCACTGCCCACAGATTAGAAGGACAGACAAGTGAATACAGGGAGTCTCTGCTTACCGGAATAGAGACTCATGAATGGAAACATAATGAGACCCAACGCTGGGGTAGGAAAACGTGAACTGTAATGAACAAATTGCTAGAATCTCAGTGCACACAAGTTTGAGGGTTAAAAAATCCGGGGGGATGCAGTCATGGGGTGATCCCACACTTTTGTAAATTTTATTTCCAGGAGCTTGACCAGGTTTTCATAGTAAATATCAGAGAAAAAGAATATAGGTCAGAAACTCTGACCTACAGAAAGAAAGGAAGTGCACTGAAGAAGAAATAAGTGAAAGTAAAATAAAAACTTACATTTTTCTCATTCTTAATTGAACTAACAGATAACACTTTGTTCAAAATAAAATTATATATAGTATGTATAATGTATATGTTACTCATGTATGCTTAAACATAAATGAAATGAATAACAGCAATGATACAGGGGATGGGAAGGAGAAAATAGGGCTATTTTTTATAACATGTTTTGTTATAACATGGTTCTCATACTACCTGTGAAGCAGTATAGTGTTATTTAAAAGTGGAATTGGATTAATTGTAAATGTATATTGCAAACTCTAGGGCAACAACTAAAAAAAAGCATACACACAAAAAAGGGTGTGCTAAAAAGGGAGAGAAAATAAAATAATATAAAATGCTCAATTAAAAGCACAGAAGGCAGAAAATGAATAGAAGATAAAAATAGGGAAAAAGAACAAAGGCAACAAATAGAAAATAGTAACAAATATGACAGATATTAATCCAACTATAGCAATATTCACTTTGAACATTAATGATATAAATGCATCAATTAAAAGACAGAGATTGTCAGAGTGGATCAAAAAATATGAATCTATGTTGTTTGGACAACTATATGTTGTCCAAAAGAAACCCATTTAAAATACAAAGATACGGGCTTCCCTGGTGGCGCAGTGGCTGAGAGTCCGCCTGCCGATGCAGGGGACGTGGGTTCGTGCCCTGGTCCGCGAGGATCCCACATGCCGCGGAGTGGCTGGGCCCGTGAGCCATGGCCGCTGAGCCTGCGCGTCCGGAGCCTGTGCTCCACAACGGGAGAGGCCACAACAGTGAAAGGCCCGCGTACCGCAAAAAAAAAAAAAAAAAAAAAAAAAAAAAAAAAAAAAAATACAAAGATACATACAAATTAATAATAAATGGATGGAGAAAAATATACCTTGCTAACACTAATCAAAAGAGAACAGGAGTAGCTATATTACATTCAGAGAGAGCACACTTCAAAGCAAGGAAAGTTATCAGGGATGGAGAAGTGCATTATATAACGATAAAGGGGTCAACTCTCCAAGAATAACAATCCTTAAAACAGAGTAACAAATGATGTAAGGCAAAAATTAATAGAATGGCAAAGAGAAATGCGGGAATCCACTGTCATAGTTGAAGATTTTGATACCCCTCTATCAGAAATGGACAGAACCAGCAAGTAGAAAACCAGTAGGACACAGTTGAACTCAACAACACCATCAAGCAACTGGATATAATGGACATCTATAGAGTACTTTATCCAACAACAGAATACACATTCTTCTCAAGCTCACATGGAACATTCACCAAGGTAGACCATATTCTGCACCATAAAGCACAACTTAACAAACTGAAAAGAATAGAAATCATATAATGTCTACTCTCAAACCACAATGGAATTAAACTAGAAATCAATAACAGAAAGATAACCGGAAAATCCCCAATTATGTAGAGAATAAACAACACACTTTTAAATAGCACGAGTCAAAGAAGAAATCTCAAGGGAAATTTTAAAATATTTTGAACTCAATGAAAATGAAAACCCAGATATCAAAATTTGTGTGATGCAGTGAAAGCACTGCTTTGAGGGAAATTTATAGTATTGAATGCACATATTAGAAAGAATAAAAAATGCTAAAAAAAATTGAAATCGAATTCATGTCTAGAACAATATAAATAGTAATAACTGATTCATGAAGAAATGTTTTTAAATAAAGAAATAAGCCAATGAGACTAAAAGAAGGTGAATCAGTAACAAAAGCCTCCTTCTCTCAAAAGATACCAGGCCCAAATGGCTTTATAAGGAAGCTTTGTTCCAAAGAACAGAAAATATACTATTTGTTTCAGACAATAGAAAGAGAAGAAAGGGACTTCTCTGGTGGTCCAGTGGTTAAGACTCTGGGCTTCCATTGCAGGGGCCATGGGTTCTATCCCTGGTTGGGAAATTAAGATCCCACGTACAGCAGGGTGTGGCCAAGCACATTAGTCAGATTTTGCTGTGATAGTGCCATGCAACAAATAACACCTCAAATTCCAGTGATTTACAGTTATTTCTTACTCATTTGTCTATGGTCACTATATACCATATAGTTCTATCAGTCAATATAGAAAACATATTTAATGAAATCCAACACTCACTCCTGGTAAAACAGACAAACAAGCCAGACCTCATAGCAAACTAATATTAGAAAGTAATATGAAAAGAGACAGCTTTCAAAAACCGATAGCAATCATTATATCTAATATGGAAACTATAGGTTTGCTGGTAAACCAGACAAATCATGACTGTCCACTACAATGAACTCTATACAAATTGTCCTAGTTGTCTTTACTATGGTAGATTTGAAGGTGGGAAGATAAGGAATTCTTTGACTAATGGCTTTTATTTTCTCCATGAAGCAATAGGCAAAGTCATCCGCTGTAAGTGGTGGGGTAGGAAGAAGTTGTCAAGGGTTTGGTGAGAGGGGAAGGTAATTAACTAATCATTTTCTAGAGTGAGGGAACAAACCTATTTGGGTACCATCCAAGGATTGCCAGGAAGAGTTAAACGCCTACCGTGTTTGTGGTCATGAACATAAAGAGAAATTTGTGAGTCAGAGTTTGTGATTTTTCTCAAACAATTTTCGGCTGCTCAGGGGTAAGCTCAGTGAAATTGTTGGATTTAAGCAAGTTTGGGATTTTGCCAGACAAGTAACACTAAGTCCCAAGGAAGCTGACAGTGCTTGAAAGGTACAACGATGATGGAATCTAAGCTAGGTAGAGAGGATTGGGAAGACAAAAGAAGAATGATAGTGGAAAAGTGATGGGCTCAGTGGACTGGCAGTCGCAGACTCCTTGAGGGGATATAAAAGTAGGTGCACTTCGGCCTAGGAGGTTGTGGTGAGGGTGTGAGGCTTGTAGTTGAATTTCAGAGGTGCTGTAGTTGCCAGTGTTGAATAGGAATGGGGTGACCATAGGGGTGAGGGTGGTGGCTGAGTTGGAGTAGAAGGAAGTTGGAGTTGGCGCCAAGAGGGGCAGGGAATGGGGAGATCAGTGTGTTAGATGTGGTGCCACATGGATGTTAAAGCCTCTTAGAACGAGGGCAGGAATGAGAAACAGTGAGCCAGGAATTAGAGTCTTCAGTGAATGAGGGGAAGAGCTGGGAGGTCAGCAGAGGGACAACGACGGCAGACAATATTGGTGAGATGGATTCAGTGCCGCAGGAGATGGGATTTTGAAGGAAGGAATAAAAAGGCTTGGGAATGTCAGTGGGGGCCAAGGAAAACACCCACCCCAGTTTTAGACCAACGGAAACCTGCCTCCACCTGAGAGGGCTGCAGGGGACAGGCAGAATTCTAAGAGGGCCTGAAGGGACAAAGAGGTTGAAAATGTAGTGGAGCTTGCTAAAGGTGGGTTTCAGGTGATGGAGGTCCAATGCACGGGCTTGGGAAAGAAGGAACAGAAGAGGATTGGATAAAACTGGGCCCAGGAGGGCTTCCCTGGTGGCGCAGTGGTTGGGAGTCCGCCTGCCGATGCAGGGGACGAGGGTTCGTGTCCCGGTCTGGGAAGATCCCACATACCGTGGAGCGGCTGGGCCCGTGAGCCATGGCCGCTGAGTCTGTGCGTCCGGAGCCTGTGCTCCGCAATGGGAGAGGCGACAACAGTGAGAGGCCCCGTGTACCGCAAAAAAAAAAAAAAAACCTCTCTTGATTCCTTGGCTTGGGGGTTTGGAGGCCTGAGGTGATAAGGTCTTTATCAATATAAATGAAGGTAGATGGTGGAAGTTGAGCTGCTTTGGGGGGGATGATCCCCCCCAGTGGGTCCAGAGGGAGACAGTAGGGAGGAAGGGAAGCTTCTTGGAGGTGGTGTGGGTTACAGGCTCACAGCCCAGACCACCTCTTCAGGCTGCGGTGGCTTCAGAGGGCAGCAGCCTCAGGGGCAAAAGTGTCTGGGCTGGCTGTTTTGAACATCCCAGGCAGAGATAAGCTCTAGAGGAGATGGTTTAACCAGCAAGTGGGGTCATGTCCTCTTATCCCTGCTCATAAACAATAGATTCCAGGAATGCTGCTTGCTTGGGATGGGCCCAGAGGAGCAATCTTGGTGGGTCACATAAATAATAGTTCCAAGGAGCCCCCTTAGGCCAAAGCTGGGGAGGAAACGCACTTAGAAATGGTGGATGCTGGCTCTCCCTAGGTCCTGAAGACAGGCGGACAGGTTTCTCTTTGCACACCGTTCTTGGAGACTCCCCTGTGTCCCATGAGGGACCATCCTAGGAACGTTTGGCATCGCTGCCCTGCCAATAATCCTGTGAGGCAGGGGTGTGTCTCTACTTGGCCTATGCAAGAAACTTGCCCAGTGTCCCACAGAAAGTGGCAGAGCTCAGAACCCGTGCTCCTTGCACTGTTCCTCCCTGCCTCTCATTCAATTCTTCGAGCATTTATGGGGCACCTACCACGGCAGTGACTCAGCTAGAAGTCAGGACACCCTGTCCACAGGAGGACAGTTTCACAGCCCTGGTTGTGCACCAGACCACCTTTAAAACCCTCCACCCTCAGATCTGACTTCACAGGTTGAGGGGTGGAGCCCAAGGATCCACATTTTTACTTGAATGATACTTGGAAATGACAACGTCACTTCCCATTTATGTGGGGGCCTCTCGGGCCACCTTGGGGGTTGGAGGAGACTGGTTTCCCTTTCTAGGCAGGCAAGAAAAGCGGAGTGGCCTGGCTTTCATCTCTTGCAGCTGGCTTCAGCCTTAAGCAGGAGTGAAAGAGGCAGCCACCCCCCATCTCCTCCAAGGTGCCTGGAATTCCACAGTCAGATTTATTCCTTTGGGTTAGGTTTTATCTCCAGCTAAAATGGTCATCTCTTTGTTGGGGTTGCGGGGAGCACATCAGCTATTACCAGTTGAATATGGGTGAGTTTGTTGAATCAACGCACTGGGAGAGTAAACAACAAGAAAAACAAATCCTTAGTCAGGACTAATTGTGCCAGCTCACAGCCCAGACAAGTAACAGCGAGAAAACCAGACTGGGACCCACCCTTGGGAGCATCTAGAGGAAAAGTGGGGAGAAAAGAGGAACAGGCTCAAAACCCAGGGGACTGCGCTGGAGTCTCAGGGGAGGGCCCTGCGGCAACTGGAGACCCACTGGCGCACACAGGGAATCCAGAGGGTTAGAACAAGGATGGTTCAACCCCCGGACTGGCTACTGGGGCAGGTGATGGGAGTCCTGAGGAGGCGGTCCCAGGGGAGGGGCATTGTGGACAAAGCTCTCCCCTTGGCCTGGGAGTGCCAGGGAAGGCTTCCCAAAGGCCTTCTGAAGGCAACTTGAAAGAAGACTCTGATTCAGTGGCGGGTGGCTGGGAAAGGAAGGGCAGGAGCAGAGGGTCAGCCAGGGCACAGGCAAGTCTGTGCAGAGGCCCCTCCATTTGGGGGAGGGGGCCGCCTTGAGGTGAGGCCGGGCCTAGCCGCTGTCTGAATTCTTTGCTAGCTGCACTCCGCACTCCCTTCTGCCGCTTCAGAGGTGGCAGGAAAGGCGGGCGGAGGGCAGAAGTGCTGAATCACTGACTCTGCAAACCTGGGGCACTGCCCTAGCCGGGCCCTCCCTGACCCTCAGAGGAGTCTGCCCCGAGGCTGCAGGGCCGGGAACCTTCTCCCTTCTACCCTTCAGGTTTCTGTGACTGGTCTAGGAAGGACACTGATGTTAGACGGATTAACAGGAGAAGAAAACACTTTAATTATGCTGGTACCTACACACAGGAGCCCCACAAACATAGGAGACTCACGGCACGGACAACTGAGGCTTCTATAGCATCCTGAGCTAAGGAAAGGGACAGGGGCCTGGGGCTTTTTGCGGGAGGAGGCAATCCGGGAAGGTGAGAGGGGAAATGTAAGGAAAACTAAGTTTGCCCTGCTCTGCAGTTTCTCAGGTGGGAAAATCTCTCTCTGGTAAAGGCTCTCTTCTGAGAACTGACAGTGGACACCCTCACAAAGGGAGATTTCCTATAAATTTCCCTACCAAAGAGTAACTTCTACTCTGTTTTTACAACTTCTCCCATATCTCTGTTTCTCAAACTAATCAGCTCAATGTGATCCTGGTGCCGAAGACACAAATTTTGGGGAGGCCGATTCCATTCCCCTTCAGGCCTCTTTCCCTCCCACCACCCCTCACTCTGAACATCTTCTACAAAATCAGCTGGGGGGTTAGAAGGATTAGTTTGTCGTGATGGAAAGAGGAGCTGATTCCCCAGTCCCAACTCCTGGGCGCTTTTAACTCCAGCCAAGCACCTGGCCTGCCCTGGCAGGTTATTTTCTCCCCCCTCTCAGAGGTAGCTGGGGACCACAGTGCCTCCCCGGGCAAAATAAAAAGGTAGGTTAAAGAATTACAACATAAAAAAAAAAGTCTAACTAAAAAAGAAAAGTCCAAGAACAACAGGAAGCTGATCAGGAAGTTCCCACAGAAGATGATAATATTTGAGAGTCGTGCTGAAAGCAGAGGCTAAGGACAGAGGGCGTTACAGGGACACACAGCCATGGTGGTGGTGATCGTGCCACCCAACCCTCCACTGCCCCTTCTCCTTTCGCAGGGTGTCCCTGGGCCTGCTGGCCAGGCCCTGCCCACTCCCAGGGGCCCCAGGCACACCCCTGCTTAAACAGGCACACGCACACAGGTACAGGCACACACACGACAACTCCTACACATGCTCGCGCAGATCCACCCGTGCACACGTGTGCTCACGCCAGCTAATGCTTGTGCATGGGGAACCTAGCTCTGCACACAGACGCAGAAAGGGCAAACCCTCAGAGGGGCACAACTAAAGAAAGTGACAGTTAGACGGTAGCCCCTTCCTCTCACTTGCTCTTTTTTAACCACCCCTTTCCCAGGCAGCCAGGCCTCTGATGGCGTTTGGCTGAGAGGCTTCTCACAGTGTCCTCCATCCCCTCCCCACCCAGGGCAGCCCTCCTTGGGCCGTGTCCTAGCTCCGTCTTCCCAGACCTGTAGTTCTCAAACTTTTTGATCTCAAGTCCTTTTTATGCTCTTAAGAAATATGACGACCCCAAAGAGCTTTTATCAATGTGGGTTATATCTACCACTATAGTGGCATTGTTTTCTAGTTGTACAAGTTTCTTTACTGTGAGCTTAATACAGGACAGCTGGATTCTTCTTTTCTTTTTCTGCGGTACGCGGGCCTCTCACTGTTGTGGCCTCTCCCGTTGCGGAGCGCAGGCTCCGGACGTGCAGGCTCAGCGGCCATGGCTCACGGGCCCAGCCGCTCCGCGGCACGTGGGATCTTCCCGGATCGGGGCACGAACCCGTGTCCCCTGCATCAGCAGGCGGACTCTCAACCACTGTGCCACCAGGGAAGCCCCAGCTGGATTCTTATATGTGCTTCTGCATGAAATCTCTTGTGTGTTTTGGTTGAAGCATGGGAAGAAAGTCAAGTATCCCAGAGGTAGGTAGCTGGAAAGAAAGACTCTCGCAGATGCCCTGTGTCAGGCAGCCCGTAAAGTGTCTCCCAGGGCTCCCCACTGCCTGATCTTCATACCCTTTGTAATCCCCTCCCCTTGGGTGTAGGCTGGGTCAGATGACTCACTCCAAGGAAGTGAGTGGTACAAGTGGTATGGCAAAAGTGATGGCATGACACTCTGAAGATTACATCCCAGAGAGACTGGGGCTTCCGTCTAGAGGGGGCCCTCTCTTGCTCTCTTGCTCGGAGAGAAGTCAGCTGCCATGTTCCAAGCTTCAGGATGGAAAGACCCACCTGACAAGGGACAGATAGAGGCCTCTGGCCAAAATCCAGTGAGGAACCGAGGCCCCAAGTGAGGAAGCTCCTCACTGAATCTTGCCAACAACCACGGCCTTGAGCTTGGAAGCTGAGGCTCCCCCAGGTGAGTCAGATGAGACTGAAGCCCCAGCCGACACACCCTGACGGTAGCCCGGGAGAGACCCTGAGGGGAGGCATCCAGCTAAGTCCTGACTTACTGTGAGATACTGTGAGGTGATAAATATTTGTTGTTTTAAGCTGCTGAGTTTTGGGGGTGGTTTATGACACACCAAGAGATAACTAACACATTCCCTGAAAAAAATCTTAGAGAGCCTCAGGAGTCGTCAGACCTCACTTTGAGCACTGCTACTCTAGACCTATCTATCTTCAGCTGCTCCGGTGGATTTTCCCAGTCAGTATCTGCTCTTCTTTCAGGGTCCTGCTCTCAGCTGATTCAAGGAAGAGTGCTGGTAAAGGACGTAGGCCAGTGACAGGTGATACGCAGGTGATGTGCATGTAGTTCCTGTTCTTGACGTTGCTACTTCTTCATAACAGTAGACTTCCAGGCAGTGGGCAGTGCATGACAGATTATGACGGCAGGTGGGGACAAGGTTTGAGGTAATAGTCTGTTCCCTCCACAGCCATCCACACTCTGCCCACCCCCATCCCAGTGCCCTCTGGGGAAATCAAACCGTGCCAGGCCCTAGGTGATCTTAATCATAAATCATCCTATTTCCTCTAACATTTAGGTTAACGCAAAGACAGCCAGAATCTTTGCTTTCCAGTCAGTGAAAAGTCTTCTGTCTGAATCACCACATGTTCATACAGGCCCCTCTGTTTGCCTCCAAAGTTCCCAAACTGCTGGTGTCACAGGTCGTTTTACAGACGGAAAAGCTGAGGCAGGAAGAAGAATCAATGGTGTCCAATCAGGGCCCCACTGTCTGTAGTGGAAGCAGGAAACCAATGTTCAAACAGAGGAGAATCCCCATCTACCATGCGGAAGGGAAGGTGCCTGATTGCCTGTATCTTCCTGAGTCTGGCTTTCCTACTCGCAAGAGTAACACCAACCTTAGTGATGATGCCTCACATCCTAGACGCTTAGGGTGGTCTAGGCTTCCACCATTGGCATGTGCTATTGAGGACTTGAATCCTGGACACCATCTAGACACACCAGCCCACTGCAGAGGAAGGCAGAAGACCCTGGCCCAGGAGGTGATGTGACCAACCCAAGGTCACCCAGCAAAGTTGGAGACAGTGCCGGGGTGTCCGACAAGCCTCTGCTTACCCTTCCCCCCAGCTCACAATCTGATTAAAGCTTGTGTGGGGCCCACCTCCTCCCCCAGGCTGTAGGGTCTGTGAGGACGGTGCTGGGCTCGCAGCACATGGAACTCCACAGAAGCTCAGTGATGATTGTGAATGGATGAGGAAGCTGGCAAGCACTTGAGTTTGGTCTGTGCCCAGGGTTAGAAAGCTTTGCTGTGGCTAGTATTAAAGGTTAGCTTCTGGGCTTCCCTCGTGGCGCAGTGGTTGAGAGTCTGCCTGCCGATGCAGGGGACACGGGTTCGTGCCCCGGTCCGGGAAGATCCCACATGCCGCGGAGAGGCTGGGCCCATGACCCATGGCCGCTGAGCCTGCGCGTCCAGAGCCTGTGCTCCGCAACGGGAGAGGCCACAACAGTGAGAGGCCCGTGTACCGCAAAAAAAAAAGGTTAGCTTCTGACAAGGTCAAGGTTAGAGGGTCAGTCTAGAGCCAGGATGAGGTAGTCAACTATAGGAGAGGGCTAGGGAGTCAGGCTTTGCTGGGGGTCAGCCAGTCTCTGGCAGGGTTTAGAGATCCATCTGGCGGGGATCAGCGGTCAGCCTTTGGCTGGGGTGAGAGCTCCGTCCATGGTCAGAACCTGCTCCTTGCAAAGCTAATGATCCTCTGTGGTGCTTCGCGCTGCATCCCTGGAACCCCGAGCCCTCCTGCCTGGTCTAGAATGTTCAGTGTCCTGAGCAGCAGATGACGTCAGCTCTGGCTCCAACAGTAGAGAGGGCTTTTGAGTGGCACCAAGGATCACACTCTCGGTGCTGGGGGTTGGGATGACCTTGCTTCTAGGGCGTCGTCCTCAGCAGCTGGCCTGGGATGCAGACCCTGCATGGAGGGTGCAGGGACTAAAAAGACTTCAGACCCTTGGAGGCATTTCCTGTTTTCCAGTGAACTGAAAACTCGGCTTCCTGCTTAGAATAGTCCATAGGGATGGTTTCTTTTTTTGGTGGTGGGAGGGGTGTCTGAGGGTAGAGGATGTAGGCTTTGCTGGGCTTGAGGACCAGCTGCCAGGGCCCTGCTAGGAGGTGGCACAGGGAAAAAGGTGGGAAAGGAGAGTAATAAGAGTCCCCAGATGCTTCTGCCCGATTTCCCAGCCGCACCTTCCTTAGTGCTCACGTCCATAGTCTTTAGAGAGAGCAACACAGTGTAATGCCATCAAACAATCGTATCATTTCACAAGGAGGTGGAATTTCTTAGAAGAGGGAAACCAAAAGCACGCAGGACCTGTGTTGGGACAACGGCCAAGAGCCCAGTGGGAAGAGCAAAGTCTTTGGCCCCAACTGGAGGCAGATATAAATCACAGGCTTCGACCTGGATCTGCCAGGGGCTGCCTGCATGGCTTGGAGAATTTCCTGACTTTGCCTCAGAACCCTCACTTCTCAAACGGGGGACCTAATAATGACCACCTCCCCAGTGGAATGGTGCCCAGCTGGCCCAGGGAAGGCACCTCGGCAGCCAGTCTCCTTCCCTCCGATGCAGGGCAGAGGGGTACCTGGGCAAGAGATAGGGGCACATCTGTTCCCAAGCGATCTAATCAGCTCCACTTCTGCCAAAATAATTCTCCTAGCAGCTGCTGCTGGCTCCTGCCCAGGCCCCTGCCTCCCCTCCCTTCTACCCCTGCAGGCATATCCTGGTCTCTAGCAATCACCCCGCTCTCCTCGCTTCTTTAACTGCCTGTTGCCTAGTGATTTGGTGATTTGGGAGAACAGACTCTCCTGCTCGGCCCCAGCCCCCTTGCCTGTGGCGGCATTTATCCTCACCAGGCTGGACTCTGTCTTCTTCCCCTGCCAGGGATCACCCAGGAGCCCTCACCTCACCCCAATATCCACATGAGAGACAGTTTAAACACCCCCAAGCACAGCTGCGATGGGTGCAATGCAAAGCAGGGCCATTTAAAGAAGGACATGAGCATGGACCACGATTTTGAAGGAGGTATTGACCAGAAAAAGGCCCTCTGATCCCACCCCTACGGTGGGGCTGAGCTCGGGGGGAGGAATTGGCCTTGGCTAAATGGGAGGGCTACAAGGGAGGGACTACCCAGTCCCCCCCTTGCTCTGAGTTCATATGCTGTGTTGTGGGTCACTACTGTTGCCTCTTAGTGAACAGTGCCCACTAGGATGGGCCTTTGGGAGTGGGACCTCCTTAGAGCGGCTGACACGGCTGGGGGCACAGAGTCACGGACTCACGTTGCCAGGGCAGTGAGCCACTGCCCATTCCTCCCTCCTGGTCTTTCTCCTCCTTTACGAGTCCCTCTGCCCCCTTGTTCTCTCCTCCCACTCTCCTCCTGCTCTCCAAATTCACACCTGGCCTTCCACGTTGTTAGGATGGTGTCTTTGTCAAGGGACAAGGCTAGAGCATATTTTATTTAACAATAACTTGATTTATAACAAAAAATATTCAGCCCTCTGGTCTGGACCTCCATGTGTACCTTTGCTTCAAACCTTAGGGGTGGCCTGGATCTTCTAACACATTATATAATTCACACTAATGGTCGTGTTTCTTGCTTACTGTCTGTCAATAACCCACCCCCACGTAAGATTTGTAAGAATGCAGATTTTTGTTTAGTGATGTCTAGATGAATGGCTGGCATGTAGTAGGAACTTTATGAACATTTGTGGAATAAATTTATTGAATGAGTGGATGAATAGTTCTGTCACCTGTCCTATGTGTAAATACTATGTCCTGTCCAAACAGCTTCTACTGGGTCTGAGAATTTGGGCAATTGATTTTATTGTAGAATGGGCATAAGAATACAACAGTTTCCTGGAGTTGTAAGGACTAAAGTTATATAATTTCTGAGCCTCAGTTTCCTCATCTGTAAAATGGGGATAACTAGAATATCTATTCCACGTGCTTTTTTTGTGAGGTTTTAAATAGATGACTTACGTGAAGTACTTAGCACAATGTCTGGAACAACGAAGATAATACATGTTACACTTAAGTGATTAACAACCTAAAGACGGAAGCATGAAGGGTGAAAATCTACAATTGGTGCCCAGAAAGGGCCCTTTCAGAGCCTCTCACGACAGCCAAAGAGGGTAGCTGCTCCAAAGTGCAGAAAGCCTGAGAAGCAGTGAGGTTTGCAATTGTTTACTCAGCATTTGGGTCCTAGAACTGAGGCTGGTCTGATCTCAACCCTCAGGCAGTGTCTACCTGACCCTGAGAAAGTAGGCAGTGAAAGCTGAACTCCCCCATCCTACACAAAGACAAGGGGGTCTTTACTCAAGAGGAGGGTTGGGCCCTCTCAGAGATTGTACCACCTGCAGAGACCATCACACTACTTTAAAGGATTCCGGGACCTTGACAATCCCCTGCTGAGACATGATGTGAGGGTTACCGCAGCACTGCCCTTCTCGATCAGAGCCCAGCCCGCATCCTGGGAAGAGCGATCTGGTATAGACAAGAGCCACCTTTCTTTTTTCTCTCTGACTTGTGTTCCCCTCCTCATTCCGGCGTCCTGCCCCTCAGCACTCCTGGGCCACCTGACACACCCCACGCCATGAAGGACCCTCTCTGGGGGCAGCAAGGGAGCACAAGCTGCAAAGACAAGGTCCCGACTTTCAAACTTACAGCAGGAGACGAGACCGGGCCTGATACAGAAGAGCAGCGTAAGGCAGACGCAAGGGACAAAGCCCTGCAGATGAGGCCAGGGAAGTCCGGAGAAACGGGTCAGGTTTGTGTTATCCAGGTAGGCTTCCTGGAAGAGGCAGTGGTGAGAGGGCACTGAAAGATGAGAAGGATGTGGGGAGGAGGAGAAATAGTAGCAATGAGACAGACAGGAGGGGAGGGATCAGGGCACAACCTTGAAAAGAACGACAAAGCCTTTGAGGACACGACATAAACTGGTTGGAATCAAGTAGGTCCAAGATGGCTGAAGGTTCGACCTCCTGCAGACCTTGAGTCTCATGATATGCTCACCGTAATGCATTAGCATATGCTCGGCGACACCCTCCCAGGTGCCACGACAGTTCCGAGGCAGAAAGTGGGCAGTGGCCCAGTTCCTAGAAATCCTTACTCCCTTCCCCAAAATAGTGGGAATAATCCTTCCATTCGTTAGTCTATGAAATTACCCAGCCCATAAAAACTAACCCCATATTTCGGGGCCACTCTCACTTTCAGGGACGGACCACATTCTGTCTGTAGAATGTATATCTCTCTAAGGAAACCTGCTTTCACCTTTTACCACTATGACTCGCTCTTGAATTCTTAACCCTTACCTGGTGGCCCATCCCAGGGGCTCACCCAAGACCTGGGACATGACCATCCTCTCAAGCCCCATTTTTTTTTTTTTTTCCTGCAAAGGCAACAGTACTAGGCACAGCGCTCTGGAGACTTTTATCTCACTGACATTTCAGAACAGGTCTTTGAAAATTCAGTCTTGTTATAGCCATTTTATAAACGTGGAAACAGGTTTAGAAAGGTAGTTACCTGCCCAAGGTGAAAGCAATGAAACCAAACCTTGCTTGTTGTGGACTGCCTAAGCCAATTTTGTGATGCACACCCTGGGCTCTTTGGGGTAGATCCCAGTAGCTGCCAAAGGGGAAGCCTAGCTGCCCCCTAATGACCTCACAGACCACATTCAGAGATATGTAGACATTTTGTCAGCAAGCAGGCCCTGAAGAGTCTTGGGGCCGCTCTGAAAGCTCCATGAAGTTCCAGCTGTCTGTCTGGATGTTTCCAATAGTGTCTCGCAGGAAAGGTCCACCCAAGGCAAATGCCACTCTATTCCAGCCATAGGATCAGGCTGTCTACGGGAGTAAGAGAACCAAGATGCCTCCCGGACAGCAGGGAGATGCGGACAGCTTACAGATCCAGCCTGGGTGCCAGCCCTAAGGGTGACAGAACAAGGGCATTCTAGATTTGGGGGGGGGAAACTTTTTTACTGACATACAATACATACACAGAAAAGTGCACAGATCGTAAGGGGACGGCTCAATGATTTATCACAAAGTAAACATACCTGTTTGCCAGTTCAGAACACAAAACTAAAGAAGCTCTCCAGAAGCCCTTTCATGCCCCCTCCTAGTCATGGCCTCTCCTCCCCCAAGGGCAACCACTAGACTGATTTCTAGCAGCACGGATTGTCTATTTTGTATTTTATGTAAATGGAATCGCACAGTCTGTACAGTGCCTGGCTTCTTAAACTCAATACTGTGTGGTGAGGTTCATCTATGATGTTGTGTGTGGTTGTAAATCATTCATTCTCATGTCTACCTAGTGTTCTATTGTATAAACATCCCCAAATTCATTTTTTCACCGGATAAATTTTCTGTTGCGTCAAGGGTATACATATTTAGCTTTAGTAGATACTGCCAAAGTTTTCCAAAGTAGTTGTACCACTTTATACTCAAACGTGAGACACTGAAAGTTTCGGTTGTTCCACATCCTTAGTAAACCTTGGTAAGTCTGCCTTTTTGATTTAGTCATTCTGGTGGGTGTGAAGTGGTATTGCAGTTTGATTTAAATTTGCATCTCCCTGATTACTAGGGAAATTGAAGGCTCTCTAGTTTCTTATATCCTGGTTTTTTTTTTTTACTATGGAGATTTGTCTTAAAATATCTTTGCCAATCTACTTACCTCATACATCACTAATGTCACCTTTCTGACATCCTTTATGCTAATTAACAAGCTATGGGTTTCCTTAAGAATCCTTTTCTAGCATTCTTTATGCTAATAACAAAACCCCCAGGAGTGGATGGGAGTTAAAAGAGAGCTGAAGCACTTGTAGTACCTTCTGAATAAACACTGTCTACTTATTCAATCAGCTGTCCATCCCTGGAGGGTGTATTCCTGATTAGGACAGCTGATCTTCCTTCAGGTCTAGCTTAAGGCATACCACACGAGTTGTATCACTGTCTGGGCTAAAGAACTTCAAAGTGAAAAACAGACTTCGTGATGTGGCTTCTATGCTTTCTTTTCACTCCACCTCTCTGTGACCGCAAGCACTATGGCGACACATGCCTTTCTTTTCACTCCACCTCTCTGTGACCGCAAGCACTATGGCGACACATGCCTTTCTTTTCACTCCACCTCTCTGTGACCGCAAGCACTATGGCGACACATGCCTTTCTTTTCACTCCACCTCTCTGTGACCGCAAGCACTATGGCGATGCATGCTTTGTGGTTCAGTAATTTTATTGCATGGAGATCTTCAGGCTCCTAGTAATCCAAGCACTGGACTGTACTCAGGTACGAGGAAATAGAGAAGGACCAATCTTCCCAGAGATTCCCTCTGCAAGAAATCTGTTAGACCTGCCGTTTCTCAGCTCGGGGGCAAAGCCACACAGACAGGCTCTCCTCAAGGAGCTCCGGAGCCACCTAACAACACTTGTCAGGGACCAGTGGCCATGGCTTTCCTGGAATAGGCATGGCAGTGCTTGGCTTCCTCTCCCAGAACATGGCTGGGATTGAGGGAAGAGGTTCCAAACCAGGGACTCTGATCAGCCATTGACCTTTCTTATAGCTTCTGTGTGACTTGTGGAGCACACAGATTTTGGGAGGATGGATTTCCTCATCTCCGGGACTTTGGAGCTGTCTCTTCTGGACCACTAGACAAGGGAGGCGTAGACTGGTCATATTTCATTCAGTGAAATGCTTGGAGGTGTCTTCTGACCTTGTAAGAACAGCATCTTTTAATTCAGTTCTTTTTTTATTTAAACTCAGACACACTGGCGGGAAGCTTGCTTCTCCTGGGATGGTCACTTACTTAGAAACAGCTGCCTGAACCAGAGAGAAAAACAGATAAATACAACCTTCTTCTTGGAGTGGGTCTGGAGGTCCATGCTTACATCTCCAGGTAGGCAGACGATGTTGCTGGTGGGGGTGGGAGAGGGGACTGAGAGGCGAGTACCTTCAGGATGACATAGCAAAGTCGTGGGAGGGCTTCTGAAGTGATTGTAAGGGCTGAAAGGGTGATAAGTTAGTCCATCTCCTTAGGATGGCCTGAGGATGACAAATCGTAAAACTGCAATCATGCCCATAGCTCCTAAGAAACAGGGAGTTCTGGTTACTTGAAATTTCTGGTGTACTCCAGAGCATCCTTTTGGGTTTCAAACGTTCTTGAAAATTCTATGCTGGAGAAAGAAGCGGAGGAGCCTAGCAGGAGCAGCGCAACATGAGTGGAGTGTGAGAAAGGAGTCCCAGCGTGAAGGAGGAACCTGGAGAGCTCAGAGTCACTGTGATGGCCATGAACGCTGGTTGAGTGGCAGGGAGGGTGCAAGCCAAGCATGGAGCCCCACTGGCTAGCCTGTGCTCCAGGCCCAGCCTCCAAGGGGCTCCCAGCCTCGCATGGGTTTCTAGGACTCCCAAGGCCTAAAGTTCTGAGCAGCCGGTCAGAAACTGAGTCCTGAAGAGGCTTGAATGGGTTGCAAGGAGATCCAGCATTTGCTTCTCTAGAAAGATGAAAACGAAGTGCTCCTGTGTTGCTTGCCCAACTGCTGGCACTCCAGGGCAGCTCCACACCCGGACAGCCCAGAGCCACACCCAGTCTGCTCAGGCGCCCTCCACGCCTCTGGCTGGCAGTCCCCGAAACAGAGGCCAGGCAGGGGTGGGCGTTGGGCATTGCCAATATGGTCATTTGCATCCTTTGTGCATCTTCAAAGGGTAAGAGAAAAGCTGAAACCACATCTAGGTTTGGGAAGTTGGAATCCCTAATGTCTAAAAGGCAGTAAGCTTCACTAGTGCCACCTTGACGCTCACCAAGGAGATAAAGATGTTCATCAGGACTGAGAAGTAAGATTTAACGTCATTGTATTTATTAGGTTCTGAAACAATACACGTTCACATCCTTTTGAATACAGTACATTTGGCACAATAATGTTTACAATGAAATAACACTAATGAATGGCAAGAGATTAAAATTACATCCAGAAAGGGAAAAAATGTACAAATAAAGCATCACAATACAAAAAAAAATCCCTAAAATTGAATACATTTTATATTTAGCCAGAATTATTTTGCACATAATTTAAAAAGAGGTAATTTTTTAGCCTTCTTCTTTTTTTTTTTTTTTAAAGCAAGAATGCATTGTTTTTTCACCTTTGGAGGAAAAAAAAAATGTTTCCACTTCACAAAGTCCATTATGAGAGAACACAGGAGAACAGCTATCCTTCATATATTTTTGGGGCATTTTTTTGCACTCCCGTCCCCCTTTTTTTCTTAAAAAAAAAAAAAAAAAAGTGAGCGAGCGACCTGGAAAGATTAGAAAGAACTGGCAGAAACGAAACAGTGTATCTGCTTCCAAACTCTTGTGAAAGCTAAAATGAAACAATGACTACTCACGGAACACACAAGCCTTATTCTATAGACTACATGGGATTTGAATCTGCCTGTGTGAGAACTTGATGAGCTCCAGCCCCAAACAGGAGGCATCCCAGCCAGCCCAGCTTTGGGGGCTGGAAGGGGGCATCTCTGGGCCAGACAACCCGCTGAGTGGCTGCCTGGAGCTGCCTGGTGGAATGTATTATTATTTGACTTCCCAACGAAAATGCCAGTTGTCCTTTAGGAAGGCCCAACCCCTGCTGACATGGGAATGCCTTGGACAAGGCCAGTTGGCATTATAGTTAGAGTTTGCTTGGTGTTTCAAAGTCCATCAGGGTGAAGGAAGCAGAGGAGAAGACAGAGAGCAGTGGTGATGCATGAGTAAGATGGGCAGTATTGTCATGTCTTCCTAAAGAATGAGATGATGCCACCATGAAGATGTTTCCGTGCTTGTCCTCAACTCCAGAAGACAGTCTCTCCCCAGTACGTCAAGTTACCGAAGATCAATTAACCTACTGTTCTTCATCTCTTCACACAAATTGATACAGCATAATATTTGAAATTATCATAAGAACAGTTAATAATTACACCTGAGTTTTTAAAAAAATCAGAACAAAAGAGAACTGAATGGCATCACTAGTAACCAAGGCTACGTGACCAGCCAGATACACATATGGACACCAGCTCATGGGCCGCAGCCAGTCACCGACCAAACTTTGAAACCACCATCCAGGACATTCCTTTCTCTTTCCCATCTCTATCAGGGCATAACAGAGCGCAGGAGAACTCTATGTGAGTTTACATCTTTTAAAATAAACCAAAATGAAATAAACAGTACAAAGAACACCCCTCACCACCCTCCCCGAGAAAAAAAAAAGAAAGAAGGAAACACACCTTATCTCTCGGTAACTTGAAGCAATACACTCAGAGACTATTGCACCTGGACATTATTATAATTATTCTTTCATAGACTAAAGTTTTATAATATGCCTGAACATGCAGCAGTTGATACCTCTAAATTCAATGAATTAATTCCACAGGCCTTGCAGCAAACACTATATACAAAAGTCTCAAATGTACAAAAGGCAAAAAGCTTCATTAGTGCCACTTTGCCACTCACAACTATATATATTTAGGGGCAGCTGGGAAATCCACGTGCAACAGTTGGAATGGATTCCATTCCCTGCTAAATCGGTTCAGTAAAATAGATAATCAAACGACCTCCAGGAAACATGTACACAAAGCCACAGAGAACCCTTGGAAATCAAAGAATGTAACACTGTTAGCATATCTACAGGAGGTAATGTCACATCCATTAAATAGTGTCCACATGAGTCGCCATTCCATGTCACACAGAAACAAAACTCCGAGCGCATCTTGCCACCCTGTCAGTTTTCAAAGAAGTCGCTCTTCCATCTCCTGATACCCTCTGCATAACCCACGTTTAGTCTCATTCTGCATGTTCCAAAAGCAGATATTTCATATTTAACCTTACAAGTTTAATGTCTAAAAACCACAACACAGTAGTACTACCATCTGGGAGAAGTGCGCAAAAATTGCACCCTGCTGCAGAAAATAAATAGACTTGATGCTGGGGACTTAGGACGAAACTGGAAGGAGAATTTGGGAGGCGAGTTTTGCTAGAACCCCAGGGCCTCGGCCATCTCTGAGGTGGCCTTGGAGTTCAGGCAGAACTTGAATGACGAAGAGCACTACTAGTTTCCTTTTCTCTCAATTCACAGAGCCTCGCGTGCCACGAAAGCATTAAGAGCATAAACCTTGGACGATGATTTATTAGCCCTTTAACATATACCTGTATTAACACTGGAATTTATATCTTCTGGCCAATTAGAAAGCAAATTTGATCATCTATTTTTCAAATGTTAATTGAGTTCAAAATCAAATTTCTTTTTCTACGGAGAGCGATTTCTTCCACGAGACACATGCTCACACAACTTTGGCATGCCCCGAAGCTAAAACCAAAGCAAGCGAGAATTAGCCATTCCAGAGAAAACCAACACAGGGAGCCAACCCGGGCATCTCCCAGCCTCTCTCCTTCCTGGGCATGCCTTGAGGGCGCCCATCTTTGGGCTGAAGAAGCACCAGTCTCTTCTACTGGATAGAATGGCAGATGGTGGCAGGCGGGGGGACTGGAGGGATGAGAAACAAGAGTTGTCAGGACTCTGCGTCCATGAGCAGAGCCAGAGTCTCGTTAGCTTTTTTTTGTTGTTTTATTTTTCCTTTTCTTTTCAGTAAAAGGCCTGAAGTCGCTTCCCTGCCAGAAGCCCCCGTGGAGTGAAGCCAGGCTTGCCAACAGACCAGACTCGGCACTGGGTCCAGTGAACTGCTGACGCCACGCGATTCTGCATTACTGGTGAGACAGGAACCAAGAGTGCCTTCTGGTCACCAGGTGGGAAGAGGGAGGAGCTGGCCTGGGGGCAGGGAATGCAATAAATAGAGGGTGGACAAGGGACTGGGGCTCCGGGGAGGAGAAGTAGTTCAAGACCGTCCTACGGGAAAATAGGAATCTTCCCAGCGCCCCTGCTTGCAGCATCACCGAACTCCACCTGGAGCGGCTTCTCAGGGCATCAGGTCTTCACCAAAGTAGGAGAAGCCTTTGAATTCCTCCTGGTTGATCTGCTTCACAATCGCTTCGTCCACGAGCGTGAGTACCGGCTCTTCCCGGGTAAAGTCTTGGTCAAAATTATTGACGTCTCTTTTGGTTTTCTGTGGGAAGATAAGAGAAAGCACTGACTCCAGGCTGACCTTCCTCCCCAGGGCCCCCCGCAGGGAGTGGGCATCGCGCTGACCAGCCTCTCGCCAAAGCAGACCTCTAGCTACTGAGAGCAGACATCGAGCTGTTCCAATGAGGTAACGATGAATGGCCCCAGGACCGGGAGGTGATGGAGGACTTGGAGAGGAAGAATGAGTCCAGGTGAGAAGGAAGACGGGGTGAGAGGTATGATGGAAAAGCAGGGAAGTGGGATTCCCATAGACTGTGTGTGTGGGGTGGAGTGTGTGTGTGCATGTCTGTGTGTGTGTTGCGGACACTCCCCCTTCCAGCACCTGCCCTAACCCTCTGGCTCCACTGAGACCTCCCTTCCTGTGATCCGGGAAGTGAACTTGAATCTCCCTCCCACAAGGTCTCCAGTGGTCTTTCTTCCATAAAGGTAAACCCCCCATTACCTTGCCACGTCTGCTCCAGATGTCATCTTCTCTATAAGTAGGAGGATGCATGGGATGGGGGGTGGGACCGTCTTCTGGGAAGCCTCCCTTGATCCTCACCTGCTATTTTGTGTTCCCACATTATTTCTATTATTATACTCAAGACACTGACTTGCAGTGAATTGTTAATGCTTTTGTCCTGACCATGAGCTCCTTAAAGGCAGAAGCCTTGTCTGACTCCGCCTTGGGTCCCCAGCAGTCCCCTGCACTAAGCATCTACTGAGTGAGTGAATACATCAGCAAGCCCACCACTGACTTCCCAGCTCAGAAAGACCCATACCCAGCTGGAGGTTCAAGTTACCAAAATTGGGCTTATGGTCTGTGGAGGGTGGAGGGCATCAATCAAACAAATCCTGGGTTTTGGAGAAAATCAGCAAGTATGAATAATGCTCTCTGCCTTTGGGGGTTCACTGCTGAATCGGGAATCAGTATTCCCGTCTAGAACACACTGCAATCATTAGAAAAACTTTCATGGAGTAGTCAGGGCCCGGCTGAGACTTGAAGCATGAGTTACAATCATGTTGGTAGAGACGGGAGGAAGGCACCTTGGCAGAGAGGAAGATGGTTAAGAAGATGGGAGCAAAGTTCTGCAGAACATCGTTTGGGAAGTGCTGCTTTACAGTTTACAGCATCTTCACGTTTATTTGCTCACTGATCCTTGGAACAGGCAGGTGTCATTATCCTGATTTTACAGATGTGGAAACCGTGGCTCACAAAGGTTTGGTGACTTGCCCAGAGTCACCCAATGAGTTCAGAGCGGAGCCAGACTCAAATCCAGCTCCCAGCACGATGTCTCCCGTGGTGCAGAACGTCTGGAAAGCTGGGTGCTGGAGACGTGGGAAGACACGGCAAGAGTCAAATTCAAACACGAGACATTTAGGTCAAACCACTAGGCTGAAGCACAGCCAGAACGACTTGCTGGTAAGCCAGCATGGTGGGAGAGGTCTGTGGGCTGGGGAGAGTGGTGACATGGTGAGGTGAGCTTGGCAGGGGAGTCTGTTTTCAAATTTCCCCAGATTGAGATCTGAATCAGATGGACAGCACAGAGCGGAGATGAGCTAGTCTCTCCCATCTTTCAGCACCCATCAGTCCTGCTTGGCGTCTTCTCTCTGGCCTTGAGCTGCATAGTTCAGTAGGTCTCAGAGACCTTGGAGGGGAGACAAAAGGGGGACACAGAAAAGCCCAAGGGATGGAAACAGGACTTGCCACAGCAGGATGTGTGTGTCGCCCCTTGAGATGGGAAAACTGAGGAGTGGCTTAGTCTTTTCTACAGGAGGGCTGGTCCCAGGCAAGAGGATGACGCGTTCTCCATCTCCAGTGTGTACAGAGCACGAGGAAAAGGGGGGGCCCTCATGGAGAGGAACTCCAGAGGAGAACCACAGAGCCCAAACCCAAGTGACGCATGAGGGACGAGGGAGGGCAGGTGCCTGGGGAAAGGGTGTGGTGACGCCTCTTCTGAAGATCCCTATCGAAGGAGGGATGGGTTCACTTTGATTGGAGAGGGGTTATAGAGTATGGGCCCGTGGTGCTGGGGGAGCAGCAGGATGGGGAAAAGGTGGCAGCAAGACTTTAAGACTTGGGAAGCACTGAGTACCATCCCAGAAGGCGACCAAGGGGCATCCTCAGTGGGGGCAGGAGGAGAGGGGGACCAGGGACGGGAGTTGGTGAAGAAGATTGGCAAGGAATAGGGCAGGAGGGAAACTCAATTGGTAACACCACCAATGGTGGGCTATGCCCAGGTACTTTCAGGGGCAGGACCATCTCCTTCCTGGCTCCCTCTCACTGGTCACTAATGGGGGAGGGGAGCCGGTGTATAGAGAACCTCAGGAAACCTGTAAACACTCTGGCATCCGCTCCCCTGTTTAACTACTTGTGCTTCACCTTTCAATCATTTGTGTCCATTAGTCATGGAAACTGGTTTCCTCTCCTGAGGTCAAATGAGCATAGTGACGGAGCTAGCTTCCACAGGATGTCTGAATGTCCCAACTTGCTGACTGCTTACCAGGGAATCGGGCTCAGTCAATACAGCTAGGGACGTCATTCCCAGAGGGCCTCTAGCTCCATGGCGGGCTGGCTTGGGTAGCAATCTAGCTCAGCTCTGGGCTTTCCAGTGGTCCCAGAATCATCTGTGGCATTGGAGCGAGTGTGCCATTCTTCAAGAGCTCTACAGAAGAACACACTTGGCTCACGCACCCCTTACGCAACCCGGCCCAGGCCCTAGTTCCCTTGGAGACAGCTTAGGTGCATGTCAGTCACTCATTCCCAATGCAAATAACTAACAATTCCTGACTATTAATTAACCTTAGAGGCTTAGGGAGTTTTCCAAAGCAAGTACTTCCGAGAAACCCCATCCCCTGTTAATACCGCTGGAAGCAGTACAGCATCCTCAAATTGAGAGAGGACTGGGGATTTTATCCTATACTCACTGGTTTTACTCTTTGGAAAGCTGCTGTCTCCCTTACAGAGTTGGCACGAGACTCCACTCCAAGGTTCTGATGGGTAAACTCCTAGAGACACTCCCTGTTTAACTGGATCTTTAGTCACCCCATGTGCCTCTCCTAATATCTAAATGCCTGACTCTCGGCCCCCACCGCACAGCCTGAGAGGTGACACTGGGACAGTGGAAGAGCCTTCTAACTCTTCGCACCTCATCTCCTCCATTAAGTCCTTCCCACATCCTCTGACCCACACGGAAGGAAGGCTGAATGCAGGAGGAGAAAGAGCACCGGCTGACCTCCCATCCTGGTTAGATGACACTGTGAAGGTCACCTCTTTGAGCCTTGGTCTTTTCATCTGTAAAATGGGGGTGGTCACAGGTACCCTACAGATTGCCTTGAGGACTAAATGAGATGCCAGATGTGAGGTGCCTCCGAGCGGACCACAACACACAATGGGTACCCGATAAATGTGGGATCCTACCCTGCCTCCGAGTCTTAGCACCGTGTGCCGTGGGCATGCCTCACTCTCTTCTTGGCTGTGTTCCCCAGCACAGCCCATGTGATCTGCCCACGGGTGCTGTGAGCTTCGTGAGGGCAGGGCCTGAGCCCACAGTTCTCTGGATGCTTTCAAATCCTGAACTAGTGCTGAGCCAGGGCCTGCCTGAACATCCCGTGCTTCCTCCAGCCACTGAGATTCTTCCAACGGTGGCTTACTGCTCTCGGAAAAAGCTTCCGTTTCTTACCCACTTCTGAGGCCCTCTGGGATCTCGTGCCTGTCCACTTGCCCAGCTTCATCTCCTGGGCCCGGGGGAACCACGAAGTCCTCTGGACTCATTGGCTTTGCTCCCGCAACCGAGTCTTTGTTCAGCTAGTCCTCGGCCCGGAGCACCCTCTCCCCTCCTTGCCTCCTGCCTCGTCTTCATCACCGAGCTGACTTCTGCTCACCTTTCCCATCTTGGCTCAGATGCCCTGCTTTCAGGAAGCCTCCTCTGTCCCTCCAGGCCTCTTATGGGGGTTCTATCACCTCTCCTAACTCTCATCACGGCACTTACCACCCTGGGTGTCCGCCTCCTTTTGCGACTAATCTGTGCGCTCCTGGGGGCAGGTACTGGGTTGAACTCGCCATTCCATCCCCGGGATGGCGTACTGCCTGGCACATAGAGAGCGCTCAAGAAATATCAGAGGAAAAAAATAATCGAATGCACGTCTCTTGCTGCTGCTTTATCTAGAGCCACTGAAGTGATCTGGGTTCAGAACCTGTGGCACTCTTGTGCCAGAGGGTGTTTTTGTTTGGAGAAGGTTGAGGTCTGACTCACAAAGAGCCTGGAGCAGGGCACCCCAGCCCATGGCTGCCCCACAGTGCCCTGAGAGACAGGCAGGCTTAGGGCTGGTTAATGGGGTTTCCTCTCCCTGCAGTGGTCAGCCTGGGCCACTAGGGTTCCTTGACTGCTGGTCTGAGAAAGAAAGAGGATGAACCAGGGTTTGGGCAAATTCTACCAAGACAGATGGGCTAAGAGAAGTTTACGGACTTGGTGGGTATTTGCAGTTGGTGTCAGGGGAGAACAACATTTCTCTTCCCTTTGGCTTCATTGAGAAGTAAGGTCTTGGATTTGAGGTCTGGGGCTGACCCTGGGGGGAGGGCACACTTCTGGCACCTGCAGCAGGGGAGTGAGGTAGAACTACGGAAACAGAGATACACGTCACTCCAGATGCCTCTGAGAAACTGCATTTGAGAGGCAAAGGTAGGGGGCCTGCCTTTTAAATCGCCCTGAGGCCACTGAGGGCTGGAGGCTCAGCCGACTGTGGCAGTGTCTGGACCCCAGTGCGGACATGTGCAGGCTGCCTGTACGCTCGCTTCCTGTCTGGCTGGTGCGATTCTTTCATAGCCCTCACTGAACTAAAGTCATAAATACAAGCTTTCAGAGGAGCCAGCGAATTTGTGCTTCTGTCTTTATCTGATTACGAGATCAACAGATGACTTTGTTCTAAAGCACCGAGAAAACTCCCTGGTCTTACAGGCCGGAGCACGGGCCTGTAGTCACCGTGCTGGTCCCACACCACCTCTTCATCTGTGCTTGGCGTGACGGCAAGGGCATAGGCAGGAGACTGACCACAAGCCAGGGTCCCCGGACCCATGTGTGTGACCGTAACTTTCTGGGGAGACATGCTGTCTCCACGTGGTCTCCAAAAATCCAGCTTTCAGGTTCCACCTCCCTCTTGAGTCTCCCTGACTCCAGCCTCCCTCCTGCAGTCCCCCACGGCACTTCCCTCCTTGTCATGTTTTTATGTGTGTCACATTTTCCTCTCGTATCCCTCAAGGTACCTACTGCAAAGCAGGGCACACAGCAATCCCTTAATATTCATTTGCTCAAAATCCTTTTATTTGCGCAACAGTCAAGCTCAAGATTCCTCTTAGCTCTGAAATGTCAATATTCTTATCTAAGCTCTTTCTTCTTTTAAATATCTTCAAAGAAAAAGGGAGAATTTAAATAATTAGAATGCTTGCTTAACATCAGTTAACTGGGTCTTTACATATACACATATATTCATTATACCCATATATTGACAAAGTACGTGTGTGTATGCTTATACACACATGCTCACCCATGAAGTTAAATGAAATGAGAAACACATAACTGCATAGTTGTTTTGCCTGACAAAAACGAGGGTTGGAACAGAAATTCAAGTCAACTATCATTTGCCTAGAAATTTCTCTCAACATATTCTTCTATCCCTTTCCCCCCTTTTGAATTTTGTTAACCAAGAATCGATCATACTTTTGGATTTTCCTTATATAGAAAAACAGAGCGAGACACATGGAGGGTTTGTCTAGGCTGCCGGTGGAAGCTTTCACAGCGCCTCTCTTGCCATGGTGGTGCCCTACCATGTTTTAATCCATTTCCTTCTTAGAATGTGGTGGCCAGAACTGATGGCTCGATCCCTGACTCCGTGGTCTGAGCAATGCCAAGGGAAGTGGCATGACCCTCTACTCGGTGGAAACTCTCAAATTAAATCAATGTCTTAAGACGGTGTCACTGTTTTATCATTTCTGAGGTAACTGTGATAAAACAGTGATGCTCTTACAGTTTTATCAATCCAATTTAACCTTGTTATGTACTGAACTGTGTCTCCCCCAAAAGCTATGTTGAAATCCTAACCACCAGCACCTCAGCCTTATTTGAAAATAAGGTCTTTGCAGATGTAAGGTGGGGCCTATCCAGTATGACTGGTGACCTTATAAGAAGGGGAAATTTGGACACAGAGGCAGACACACACAGCGGGAGGACCGGATGAAGAGACACAGGGAGAACCCACACGAAGAGCAGAGTGATGTTACCACAAGCCAAGGAACATCTGGTGCCACCAGAAGCTGAAAGAGGCAAGGAAGGATTCCTCCCCTACAGGTTTCAGGGGGAGCGCGGCTCTGCAGGTGCCCTGATCAAAGACTTTCGCATCCAGAACCGTGAGACAATACATCTCTGTTGTTGTAGGCCACCCGGCGTGTGGAACTTTATGGTAGTCCTAGGAAACTAATACAAACCCCCAACTTCTGAAATGGATTTTTTGCATCCAGATGTAACCTCTGACACTTAACGTTGATTTCTTCTTATGGTGGTACTTATTTCTAGGTTGTTAAGATTACCATAAATAATGATTCTGTAATTTACCTCTCTGAATCTCAGTTTATTTACCAAGAAAGTGGGGATAATAAATCTACCTAGCTTGCTGAGGACTGCACGAGAGTATATAAGTAAACCTCATGTAAACTCTAAAGTACTATAGAATGCCATTTTAATTCTGTCATCCATCTTTTCTGCCATATCCTTCAGATTTTTGTCATCCTAAAATCTGATTGGCATGCCTCCCATCTCTTTCACAAGATGCATATAAAAATACTATATAAGGGAAGTTCAGGCTCAGAGCCGTCTGACCTGCCCTCTGCAAAGAGCTCTCTCACAAAGCTGACCTACCCAGTCGCACCAGCCCACTTTGGGGGTGTGGGTGTTAAATCCACTGTGAATCAACCAGCCATGGTCACTTTTTCCATCTTGTTCAGGAGGATGCTATCCAAGACTTTCAGTTGTTTTGCTGGAATAAAGATACACAATGCCTGCAGCATTTCTCTCATCTATTAGTCTAGAGGTGAAGTTAATTCGCTCCAAGCAATTACCATTTTCCTCTAAGTGTCCACAAACTATCTTCTCAAAAAACCTTCTAGAAACTTGCTTTAATCACATCCATCTCAGAGTATCCCAAACCTCATTTTCCCTCTTTCTGAATACTGGGAGACTGTTTGCCCATGTCCCACCATTTGGTACCACTGCTCCATTCCATCAAATCCAAATAACCAAATAGTGGGCACGGCTGATTCTTCACTAACCTGAGAGATAACTCACCTGGGCCTGGCACAGTGGCTTTCAAACTCGGCCGTACAACAGAACCACCATGGAACTTTAAATGAGTGATGCTACACCCACCCCAGAGACTCAGTGTAACTGCTCCAGGATCTGGCCTGGGTGAGATATAGCTCCCAGGTGACTTCATTAGATATAATTCATTAGTTCACTTCTCTGGGGTTTCAGTTCACCCAAGAGTGGTTTTTGCCTTAATCTTTGAAGATATTTCTCTTTGGGGAAAAGTTAGAGGCAAAATAACAGCCTTGCTATTTGTCATTGTTTTCAGTCAGTGGTTCTCTATCCTGCCTGTGCATCAGAAACAAACATGCATCTATATGGACACATGGGCCTCAACACACATCTCGTGAACTGGAATGTCCAGGGGGTGGGGCCCAGACCTCTGTATTTTTTTTTTTTTTTTTTTTTTTTTTTTGCGGTACGCGGGCCTCTCACTGTTGTGGCCTCTCCCGTTGCAGAGCACAGGCTCCGGACGCGCAGGCTCAGCGGCCATGGCTCACGGGCCCAGCCGCTCCGCGGCACGTGGGATCCTCCCGGACCGGGGCACGAGCCCACGTCCCCTGCATCGGCAGGCGGACTCTCAACCACTGCGCCACCAGGGGAGCCCTGCAATTTTTTTTTATAGCTCCGTGAGTGATTCTGATATGCAGCCTTGTTGAGTCCCTCTGTGTAAAGGAGCAGTGGATCTCTTTCTTCCTTCTTTTTCTTAGCAGTTTCAAAGGGACTTTTTGTAGTCTGAAAGCCTATTTAAGGGTTAATTGTTCTGGATTCAGCTTCCCCTCAGGGTCACACAATACACTGGTATTCCTTCTGAATTTCATGCCATTCCTTAGTTATTTTATATCGGTCTTTATAAAATCAGGATACCCAAGAGCTCACTGGCAAACCACACTGGTTTCTTTAGATGTCGCCCTCTGAGAGGCAGCGTAGCCTAGTGGTTTAGCATGCACGCTAAACTTCGTGGCCTTGGGCAAATCATGAATTCTCTCTTGTGCCTCAGTTTCCTCATCTGTAAAATGGGGATATTAGTAGTCCTCCCCATATACTTGTTATAAGGATTAAGTGAAATAATACATTTAAGTGATGAGAACATTACACAGCAGAGAGTAAATGTAAATTATTAGTATTGCTTCTTTGTCAATATTGATCACAACAGTATGGTTAGAACAAAGAGCATTGTCTTTGGGATGATCCCTGATCTCAGTTCACAGAATAATCAGTGTATCACCGGGGTGACCTGTGTGCTTTCATCTCCTGTGTACTCCAAATGCTAGGACTAACCAGTCTTCTCTCAAAAGCTAAGAGCCAGGATTGTGACCCACCCAAAAGGCCATTCCTGATCCTTTTACTGCCTTCCTAACCTTGTTTGTCTTTCCTCATTTTCACTGCCACTACATTTACAGTATGTTCTTTGTATATCCTAGTGGGCTGTCTTTAAACTTTCTGGAATAAAGCAAGATAAGAAAAACAAAAAGGAAGAAAGAAGACGAATTTTACGTCTAGCAGTGCTGGCTATGACATCATTTCTTCTTTCCTCTGTAATGAGCCGGAGGGTGTGTGTGTGTCCACAGGGAGCTGTAGAGCTGGGGGCAAAGTGGGCAGCGCATACCTCAGCAGCTGATGTGTTCCTTCAGGGACACAGACCCAGGGTTCCTAGGTCTCCTGAATTCCCAACAAATACCCCAGACGCATTTTCAGGTTAGATCTCCTAATTTTTGCCAACTAATTCAATTAAAAACAGAGCAGCCTGGTTGAATGGGTTGTACGGTCCTCCAGTTTGTGACCTCTATTTAGTAAAGCTGTTTCCACCTTCTAGGGAAAAAGAAAATCAAGACCCATTTGCTTTTTAGGCACAAATGATTAGCTTCATGACATGTAAAAATGGGAAGCCACTTGGTTCCTGGCCATTCCCTGGTCCACAGGAGAGAATCATGGCAGCAGGCTGGCCTCTGCTACTAGCATACAGAGATGGGGAGCCACCCAAGCCTCAGGTCGAATGCCCCCTCCCCCATAATCTGGTCCACCACCTCATCTAAATCATGTCTGAAGGAAAGCCGCTTCACTCCTGAGGCAGTCTGCATATGTAAATGTATTATTATTTTTTTTTTTTTTGCGGTACGCGGGCCTCTCACTGTTGTGGCCTCTACCTGTTGCGGAGCACAGGTTCCGGACGCGCAGGCTCAGCGGCCATGGCTCACGGGCCCAGCCGCTCCGCAGCATGTGGGATCCTCCACGGACCGGAGCACGAACCCGTGTCCCCTGCAGGGGGACTCTCAACCACTGAGCCACCAGGGAAGCCCGTAAATGTATTTTTTAAATGGACTAAGTCCCTCAGACCAAGAGGCATTCTGAACAACCAACTACAGCTGAATTCTGTCAAATCCACTGCTTGATGGAATTCAACTATTCCCCCTCTCTCCTTTTCCCTCGTAATCGTTTCCCAGATTATTAAAAAGTCCACAGTTTTACAAATTCCATTTGAAGAGTTGCTTTGGAAACTCCTATTAGCTACCACTAACCTCCTCCCTCACACCTAGAAGTACTTCAGGGACCAAAGGAGTTCAGCCAACTACAATTTATCTGTAAATCAGTGGTTTATAGGAGTCTATAGACTCAGCCCTCTGGGGTCTCCTTTACAGGGGAGGGCAGGTATCCCTGTTATAAAGAAGCTGTTACCAAACTTGGAACATCTGTTATGGTGCTTTTTAAACAAAATTTTGGGGCTTCTACCTGAAGGTTCGTTTGGAAGGCAGGGCCAGCTTAGAAACCTACAGAAGCTTGAAAGGGGAACCCAAGATACAACTCCCTGTATCCCCTGCTCCCACAGAAGCAGGGAATGTGGTCCCTGATAAAGTGGGGAGCTTGTTGGGGTGATTTTCAAAGCTGCTTCTACCTGTGTATTCCATGGCTCAATCATTTTAGGTACAACTAAAATATTTCAAACAAGACTTCCTGACCTGGGTGCCCACGCTTAGAGCATGGATGGCACGTTTTCTGTGAAAGGCCAGCTAGTAAATATCTTAGGCTTGGTGGGCCACGGGGTCTCTGTCACAACCACTCCCCTCTGCTGTGTGGCACGAAGCAGCCCTAGACAAAGTGTCAGTGACTGCGAGTGGCTGCGTCCCAGTAACACTTTATTTATGGACACAGATATTCGAACTTCTCATAGTGGTCAAATGTCACCATTCTTCCTCAACCGCTGAAGAAAAACGTAAAACCCATTCTTAGCCTGAGGGCTGCACAAAAAGAGGCAGTGGGTTGGACTTGGCCGGTGGGTCAGAGTTTGTCAACCCCTGTACTAGACGAGGGACTTCAGGGCTTCCGGGGACCTCATGCAGTACAATCCAGGGTGCTGTATGTATGGGCACTTTTGGGTTTTCCTGGAGAGAGTTCACTGGAGCAGATTCTGGAAGGGGTGGCAACTTCACTGCTAAGTTAGGAATCACAGATTTCAAAGTTTCCCCTCAAACAAGGCCTGAAATTCTCTGTGGAACAATAACTCTGAGGAATCCACAGAGAGCAGAAAGCCCTGAGAAGCAGTCGCAGGACCGGAAATGTCCCCTTTTGCTCAAGTCCCTCGTAGCATGGAGGCCCCCAACATGGGGCGTTGCCTTGGGCCTGTGTGGTGCTCCATGGGAAGGCTGAAGGGTCCCTGTGAAAGTGGTTGGGAAAAGTCCCCCGGATGCAGGCTCTCTGTCTAAGGCTATTTCAAGACCAGGTGGAACCATTTGTTTCATAGCTTTAGCCTCACAGACACAGCATTTCTTCATTCTTTTTAGGGAAGGAGACATTTCTGGGCAGTTCTGAAGGGCGGTGCTGACACCTGCCTCCTGAAACCCTCCCAGGCCTGCCCAGGTCCACACGTGGACACACCTTTGGCTGTGACTATCTGCTGTTAAAACTTGGTAAAAAAGTATAAAGCATACATTTCAGCCAAGATTCATTTGGGGCCGTGTGGTTAAGGATGCACCCTCATAGTCTGTACAGCACTCACTGGCCCTTGACGACGTTCAGTTTGTAGTTTTAAATGGCCTAGAGGTGTCTCCAAGTGCCCCAAGAATATTGGCTCCCTGGCAAGGCAAGTAGCATCTCGGGGCCACCTGCATCTTCTGTCACTCCTAGTACCCAGCTCACAGCCGGGCCTTAACTAAGTAGACCCTGCTGAGTCCCCAGGTCACAGCCCAGAGCCAGAGCTCTTCTCACACAGGGGAGCCCGCCCCCTCCAAGACAAGACATGAGAAGAAAGGAATGCCCGTTTCCCTCTCAAATGCTGCAAAGGAGCTCGGAAACCATTCCTGAGGCCACAAGGCCTCCATCCTGCTGCTAATAAGAAGGGTCTGGAACTGCTGTGTGGGAAAGAAATGTCCCTTCCTAGGGAACTAGCCCCAACCCAGGCTGGTCCCCCTCACATACCTTGATCGCCCTGTGCCTCTCTTTCTTTGCCCTCCTTGTAACTGGGGCTAAAAAGTGACTTACTCAGTAACTGTCTCCCGCACAGGCTAGAGGCTCTGCTTGGGGGCCTGCCGTGTACTTCCAGCAGCAGCACAGCTCAGTCCCTCCGTGTGGACAACATAATAAAGCTCAGGGATGGAGACCTGCCTGATGCCTTTAACCTCACAGCTACCCCAACTCCCACTGCAAAGACTAGCAAGCAGCTGGCCCAAGGTGGGGCCGCCCGGGGTGGAGCCAGGGTTGGATTCAGCCTGTTCTGACCCCGGGCCGGGCCCCTGGTGTGTGCCATCCTGCCTCCCGCTGAGAGGCGTCAAGGTGGTCACCTGCGCAAAAGGGCTGAAGCGCTGAGCCCAGCCCAGGCGGCCAGCCACTGGCTTCCACCAATAAACCAACCAACCGACCAACCAACCAACCAACCAACCAATCAGCCAACAAGCAAACAACTGCCTTCCGCCCTGCATCCCTCAAAATGCATGAGGCTGCCATCCCCACTAGGCCCTTTGGGGTCATTTCTTAGGGGTGAAGGGGAATACAGCCCTTCGAAATTCTTCACTATGACCAAGAGTAAGAAATACATGTTATATGTGACCTAGTGGACATCACCTCATTCCACCGTCCCCAAGAAAAGATGCAGCTTGCTACACTTTACCCTTACCATATGTGATGCAGTCTATGTTCTAGTCTCTCTACTTTGTTCTTTTCTTTCCTTTTCGCTTCTTCTCTACTCTACCCGATCCTACCCTATCCTAGTCTTCATTAAAAATGTTTTCTGCACCTGACCCACTAAATTGATTTTACAACCCACTGATGGGTAGACCTGGAAGTAGGGCAAAGGGGCACGAAGCAGGGATGTCTGGAGCTGAAAATGTGTAGAAAATACAATGTCGATATGCAGGAATGAAAAGCCTTAGGAGGAGACAGCACCCTGCCTGCTGTGGCCTGCCCAAGGCCTGAGCCCCTGTGCCAGGCTCTGCAGCGAGCTGGCCCCATGCAGTGGGACGTGCAGCAGCAGGCCCCGTGGCTGCTGCTGCTGAAAGTGGGCAGACGTACAGTGGCAAAGCCAGCCCCGCTCTGCCTCTGACCGGGGGGCCCTTTCTCATTTATCATCGACTTTTCAAATCAGTGTCTTTGTTGACAGCTCTTGAGTTTAGCTACTCTAGGGATGATTTTGGGTACTCAGAGAAGAAACTTTCCAATCAGTCCTGGCAAAAGCCCTGATCCTGCACTCAACAATCCCTCACTCCAATCCCCCGCCCCGTATTTATGAACATGTCCTGGATGGAGATCAAGCTCTCCTGGCCTGGGATTTATTGTTGCTCTGCCTACTGGCTTTGAAACGGGAACTGTAAACACGCTAATAGATGCCTCTCAAATCACGATGAGGTCACACACCTCTTACCATTCAACAATTTCAGGTTTCCTAATGCAGGATCTTATCACCCCAAATTCCCAGGCACATACTGGCATAGCTCTTGGGCCATAAAAGGTGAGAAGAGAATTTTGAGATGGAACTAAGAGAGAAACATTCTCTGGAAAAACACTGTAGATCTACAGAATTCATTCATTCATTCCACACAGATAAATGAATTACTACTACGTGCCAGGAGTTTTTGCTGAGGACGCAGCTGTGAACGAAACAGAAACACATCCCTCCCCTAACACATTAAGCAGAGCCTGCTAGTAGTCTTTGCAGTTGGGTGATGGGCACATGGGGATTCCACTTGTCTCGCTACTTTTGTACATGCTTGAAATTTTCCATAATAAAAAGGTAAAAATATAAGTCTCAAACACATGATGCTGAGTGAAAGAAGCCAGACACAAAAGAGTGCACACAACATGACTCCATATACGTGAAACTCTAGGAAACAGAAATCTCCTTTCCAGGGACAGAAAGCAGATCAGGGGCTGCCGGGGGCAGAGGCACCTGGGAACTGCTTGGCTCTAGAGATGTTCTTTTTAAGAAGATATTGGGGGTAGGAGTTTATTAATTAATTAATTTATTTTGGCTGTGTTGGGTCTTCGTTTCTGTGCGAGGGCTTTCTCTAGTTGTGGCAAGTGGGGGCCACTCTTCATCGCGGTGCGTGGGCCGCTCGCTATGGCGGCCTCTCTTGGCGCGGAGCACAGGCTCCAGAAGTGCAGGCTCAGTAGTTGTGGCTCATGGGCCTAGTTGCTCCGCGGCATGTGGGATCCTCCCGGACCAGGGCTCGAACCCGTGTCCCCTGCATTAGCAGGCAGATTCTCAACCACTGTGCCACCAGGGAAGCCCTAGAGATGTTCTTTACATTCGTGAGCCGGTGGTTACATAGGTTTGTTAAAATGCATCAAAATGGACACTTTAGGGCTTCCCTGGTGGCGCAGTGGTTGAGAGTCCGCCTGCCGATGCAGGGGACAAGGGTTTGTGCCCCGGTCCGGGAAGATCCCACATGCCGCGGAGCGGCTGGGCCCGTGAGCCATGGCCGCTGAGCCTGCGCGTCCGGAGCCTGTGCTCCGCAACGGGAGAGGCCACAACGGTGAGAGGCCCGCGTACCGCAAAATAAAAAAAAAAAAAATGGACACTTTAAACAGGTAACTTTTCAGCTCTGTAAATGTTATTATAATAAAGTTCATTCAAAACCTGTACACATCCCTGCCCTCATGGAGCACGTTTACACAGAATGCCTGGGTCTGGGAGAAACCTTAGGGACAATGCGAGTCCCTCACTTTACAGCAAAGGAGCAGAGAGATTCAGTGCCTTGTTCAGGGTTTCACAGGCTCTCACAGCAGGGACCTGGACCCAGCCCCGTCCAGTGTTTTCCTCTTAGCTCACTGCCTGTGATACAGAGTCGGGGCTAAGTTCGGAAATCTCCTGTTTTGGGGTGAGGGTATTCTGGATCATTCAGTGGAACACCCACATCCTAGGTACCTGGGTACCTGTAGCCTGAATCTGCCACACCTCCCCGGGAGGACCATCAATCCTGTCGTTTCCAACACTAGGGGAGGCGTCAGTTGCTTGCGGGGAGAAGGAAGGAGCGGCTGAAGCTCCCAGTCAAGGTCTGGTTTATTTTCTAAGTCATCTCAGCTGACAATCCCCACTCCAGTCTTATCTGCCCATCTCCCTACTTCAGGCAATGATCTTATTTCACTGTCCCCATCATTCTGGACCCTCCTCCACACCTAGCTGGGCTCACACACCTGAAATACTCCACTGACATCCAAGCTGTGTGCTCAAGAAAACCCCTTTGGGGGTGGAGTAGGTCTCAGAAAGGAGGGACCCGAATAGCATGCAGGCTCCAAAAGATGCAGGCCTGTGAGCCAGGTCTTCTCTCTTTGAAGAGACTGAGGTTGATGAACAACCTTAATGGAGCTTCACAAACCCAACGTGTGTTTGCTAGACCCTGGAACTCTAGAATAATGTTTGAGCGTCAAGCTGAGGCCAGGTCCAATTCTGTTATCACCCCTTGTCCCAGCACAAACAATGGGGAGTAAACAGGGCACTGATCGCCCGAGATGCAAAACTGGGTTTCCAAGAGCTTCCCTCCGCTATGACAGATGCAGCCCTGGAGTTTCAAGGTCCTGGACTCGTAGGCTGGTGTGGACGGGGGAACCCCGTCAGGCGGCAAAATGTCCCTTGGTGCCTACACCCTTCAAAGAGCAAATGCTGGCTTGAGGGCTGGAGGACGCAGCCCCTCCGTGGGAAAAGCTTGAGATTCCATCTGCTTTTACTTTGACGCACATTATCCAGCCTCTGACCACTATGCCCCCCCGCCCCCTGCTGCAGGACCACCCTGTAGCCTTCTCTGCAGAGACAGGCAGGAGGGCACTGCTCATCCAGCTATGTGGCCCTTCTGGACAAGATCTTCTATGAGACCTCGGGTGGGAAGTGGCTCCTGTGACCCACAGAGGCCTGACTGGGGAGGCCATCTTCTTCGTGCCATCTCTCCCGTTCCGTCCTCCAACCTCGACAGGCAAACCTCAAGACTCCTCTCCCAAAGTCAAATGCTGAATTTTATCCCATTGCCTGGTATTCTTCAAGTATTTCGTGTTCAGTTATCTCCTCCTGCCATCTAAGCGCCTCACGTCACGCGGTTACGTGAACGTGTTTACGTTCGCAGGGGATTCTTTTCTTCTATGTTTACCTCCCCCTCCAGGCCTTCCCAGAAGGCACAGAGCACGTGCTCACTAAATACCCATTAAGAAGAGCTGATCTGAATCCTGCCTTTCCCTTCTCCCTTTCATGCCTTGTCCCGTGTAGTTGTCTCTTCCTAACCCTTCCTGGCTTTCTCTGCCAAGATCCAGCAGCTCTCGAGAACCTTCTCCGATGGCCCCTGCTCTCCCCACTTTCGATCAGGCACAGGCTACTAGGTCCCACGCTCCCAGGTAGGATGTGTGTGTTACCTCAAGTGTCCGTGGGGCAGGGAGGAGATTCAATTCAATATACACTAGTTTGGTGAATCCATGAAGGCGAATCCCAACCTCACAGCTATTAAGTCATAAATAAAAACTTTGGAGCTTATGGAAATGCCCAGCCTAGGGCTCAGATCCCTCCCCTGGGGTGGGTGCTGGGAGGACCAAAGTAAAGCACAGGTGGGCCCTCCAGCCCTTGGCCACAGAGACGCTCCTGCAGTCAGAATTCCCTGATGGAGTAATCTCTTGTGTAGAGTCAAGGACGCCCCACTGAGGCCGCTTAGCTTAGAAATACTTGCGAAGCTGTGACTGCTACCATTTCAGGGCTGGGGCACTGAGAGTCACACAGCCCTGCTCAGCAAAAACACTGCCGAAACCAAAGGCAAGGAGAGTAAAGCTGGTGAGCAAGTTCACAGAATAAAAGCTGGGGAACCTTGGGGGTCTTCCAAGGGCCAAAGGACTGGGAATATTGGCATCTGGGGTGAGTAACTGTCTTGCAGCCCCTCCTTTCTAGTACTCTCCCAGCTCAGACCAGTGGCTGTGCCAGAATTAAGCCCAGGAGGCTCTCGGGCAGAGTCTGAACTGTGTTCTCCGCCAGTCTCTGCCTTTCTGCCCTGTAATGGATGGCTGTTCCCCTGAGCACAGGGTGTCATCCCTCATCTGAACTCCTGGCCCCTCCACCCCTTTGGGACAGAAATATTGTCCAGACCGGCCTCCCTCAGCTTAGACCCCCCACTGTCTCCATCACTGACAGCATCAGCGCCATCCCCAGCACTCACTGTGTATGAAGGGCTCTCCTAATCATCTCACATCATCAGCTTTTCCTCTCCTCGCAGCAATCCAGTGTGGTAGATTTTATCATCCCCATTCTATGGATCAGCAGACTGAGGCTCAGAGAGATGAGGTGACTTTCCCAAGATCCTACAGCCACAGTCAGAACCTGGCTGCATCTGATTCCACACCCCAGCCTCCAAATACCACACCACCTCCTGCGATCCTTAACTCTTGATTCTTGCAGTCTTGGGATAAGAGGGAGAGGGGCTTTAACAGGCTGGGTTGGGGGTGATGAATGGAGAGACAGGAACTAAAATTTATTGAGAATCTGTAGTATGCAAAACATCTGAGGTTTGTAAACTAACCCTGTAGTAATTCTGTGAGCGGGTATTCTCAACCCCATTTTACACATAAGGAGGTTGCGGCTCTAGGAGGCTGGAAGTGAATTCCCAGGTTCACACGACTATCCTGGGACAGCAATTTTATTCCTACCCAGGTCTCTCTGGGGTGAAAGCGAGTGCCCTGTCCACTTTTCCATGCCATCACCTGGGCCAACTACTAAAAACAGGTTCCTGGACTTCTCCCATGCCCTCCAGCCCCGGGCCAGCATCCTGGCTCTTGGCGGGACCCTGCAGCCTCTCGGAGGCTAAGGGCTCTCACTCTGGCACGGACACAGGCCAGCGGGATGTCCTCACATGTCTGCAGGGACCGACTGGGCCCCATTCCTGCTCTGCCAGGTGGAAGATGAGGACAGCCTCTCATGGTCCCCGGGGCTCTGTCTTCATGGTTCACGCTTTCAGGAGGTCCCTTGGCCAGTGGGCTGGCTTTAGGGGAAGGGGCTGCCTGTTCAGCAGGGCTCCTCCTCCGGCCGCTGAGTTGGTGAGGGTGTGAGGGTCTCAGGCCCACTTCCCAGTTTTCTCTCAGCACAGCCCAGTCATGCAGGAGCATGCAGGAAAGGCCTCCCTTGGGGGTCCCGCCATGCAGTGTGGATGGCTGGATGGAACAGATCATGAGGTTGAAAGGGGCCTCCGTGTCACCCGGCCTGAGGGCTCACCTACCTGGAAAGACTCCCCACTCTGGAGGCCTTACCTTAAAGAGGGACTTTCACACTGAAGCAAACTTGAAAAGAGAGAACACGTACACAAAGAGAAGTTTACTTGGCTGGCATTTCCCTCATTAGCTTTGGCTTTCACTGAGGACAGCTAGGCTGCTGGGGAGGCAGACCTCTCCCTCCTCTGCTGGCTTCCCCCCCATTCCAGCGCCGAAGCCCCAGGAGCCATAATCTCAGAGCCTAATGCGTTTGGGGCGGGGGAGGTGTGTGCAGGAGAGAAGCCAGGAGTGAGCAAAATACCTCCAAGATCTGCAAGGTTGGATGATGCCCTTCAACCACACCAAACACGTCACTTCTCTCCCCTACAGTCCCCAAGGAAGGCAAGCCCCACGGCGACACTAAAGCTAAATGGGCTACTTTCAAGGGCAGCAAATGACGCCGCCATTTTGGAACCAAATCCCCAGCGGGATAGACCAGTGAATTCTACGCCTGGCGACTTTTTCCAGCATCAAAGGCCATGGAGCCAGCCTCGCTGGCTTTTCTATTCCCCCACCTGTCCACTGCTGTATGCCCCTGCTCTGAAGCAAGCCACCCCCAGAAAACTCATTTGAACGCACGATGGCACCAAGTCTCTGGTTTGGTGTTGATGGCACACTGCTTGTGCAACGGTCGGTCGAGTATGTGGGTGGATAAAGGGTGGACGGGAGGAGCATAAAAAGGAAAGTGGAGGAGGGAGAATATACAAGATAAGACAGCTGGGAGGAAAGATGAGAAGGAAATCTCCACGCAGAAGCAAAAGCCACTGAAAAATGTCCTGGGGTGGGGTTAGTGCAAAGGGATGAAAAGCTGTAGGCAGGAAACCCAGTGGAATACCGACAGCTGGCGAGTCAGGGCAGTGGTTAGATACGGAGGCTCAGGCGCCAGAGAGCAGAAGTCTCCGCTCAGCAAACATCTCAAGAAGGCAAAGGCCTGGAGGGGACAGCAGCCAACTGAAGTACGGGATGGAACCTGCCCAGAGGCCAAATTCCAGCTACGAATCTGGACAGTGTCCTGGGTGATATCTTTAGAGGGGCGAGGCTTCCTGCAGAGGGGATGGAAACCAGGCCTGGGAGCTGTTCTCCCGCCATATCCTCAGCCCCTGTGGGGGTGATCCAGGGACCCCCGCCTCCAGCTGAGCCAACCTGGGCAGAGTGCAGGCCTGCTGTGCCCACCAGCTGTGGAGGGGCTCCGTCTGTGCGGGGAAGTGGGGACGGTCAGGAGCTGTGGAAAATAGGCCACTACGTCTTGTCTCTCTGTAACTCCTAGACTGGGTGACATGACCTCACCCAGTCTCCCCCCAGCCAGACAAAACCAACTCCTTCCTGAATCAGACAGGCAGGATGCCCCCCAGGGTGCTCAGATTCGGTAGGGCCAGCTGAGGAGTGGAGAGCAGCTACTCAGAAGGATCCTGGGCACTAGTGGTATCCTGGTGTGACGTCAGCGGGGCATGGGTAGGAAGCAAGACAAGCCCTGGAGTTCCCTCACGAGCCCCAGGACCTCGACCGAACGCCCTGGGGCTCTTCAGCCCCATGAGATAGGGGAGTCTGTGCATCGCTTTCCTTGCTGCTAAAACTCATGCCCAGTGTCTTCTCCAGGCCACCACCAAGAAGCATGGCTGGAGATGCCTGCTCATAGACTTGTCTCCTTCCTTCTCACAGTGGCTTTCCTTTAACTCGGAGTCTGTCCCTAAGATCTAAGAAACTCACACCATCCCTGGCTGCTTGCGACCCACCATCTTGGCCACTTGTTCCCAATGTCAGGCTCCAGACCAGTTTTCTTTCCTCCCTCCGACAAAACCTTTCTTCTGCTGCTCTCCTTGGAAGGCATCTGATGTGTCCTCAAGTTATGTGATACCTGAAGCCCACGGGAAGCCTGTCCTGTGTTGGAACTCCCTGCCCCGTGAACAGAAGATGACTTCTGTGGAGACATATCTCAGCTTCCCAGTGTCTCTCCAATGACCTCTTGTGTGTGGCCGTCTATTCTGTCTGGGGGTGAGGCTGACCCTGCTTTTGGAGCACAGAGCCACGCTCACCCCTGGCATCTGAGCCAGGCAGTCCCACACCCCCGTGGTGAGTCCTGAGATGGTTAGAGGGGGTGATGGCTTATAAACACCTGTGTGAGTTTTCACATTGGCCTTACAGGGCTTTTAGAGATGAGAAACACAGTATGTCCGCCACTGCAGTGGGCTTTAATTCAACTTAAAATCTGTTTCTGTTGTACACAAGCCCACAGATGACTCAGGGTGGTGCCATGAACATGTTTCAGAAACGAGTTTTCATTTAAGGGACAGATTTGGGACACCTTTCCAACCTGCTAACTAGATGAAGACTATTCTTTTCTTTTCCGATTTTAGTATTTCTCTGGAGAGAAATCTCTAGTCCCAAGGATATAGTTGTGATCAGAGATCTAAATAACCTGAATACTTCTTGAATGACCTATAGCCGAGAACTCAGTATGGATCAACATTACTCAGCTCCAAATGTGACCAGAAACACCTCTTGTACACACACATAACACAGTTTCCCTTCTTACCCTTCCTCTGGATGTTCTAATTCTCTCCTCCAAATTGAATTCACACCAACCAAATAAACGCCCTCTCCCCTGACCCCCAACAGTGCTGAGGATGACTCTGGAGGTCTGTGGGGGGCGAGGAGGAACATGCACAGAGGATGATTTCCAAGGCAATGACGAACCCAGTCTTTAGGAATGCTAAGACAGTTCTGAACTTGGTGGGAGCTCCTGGACGGCCCCTGGAAGCCTACTTGAGCCCCTCAGCGAAGGAAGCAAGCAGAGTCCTGCCCTCTGGTCCCAGGCTGGGGACCCTCGGGAGGCCCTGGGAAGGGAAGCACAGGGCCCTTGTGCTCTAGGTAGAGAGGCAGTCCCACCTGAGCCACAGGATGGGCTTCTACTGCTGGTTCCTGGGGGGCCGTCACGCCCTGACCGCAGGAGCGCCTGCACCTCTGGCCAGGGGCAGCTCTAGGGTAGCGGACTGGGTCACCTGCTCGGCCTCCTGGTTCACGCTTCATTCCTCCCCCTTCCTCTGTCTGGTTTCTTGCCCATCCTGCAGGTCCACAGACATCTCACACTTGTCCTTCCTGCCCTCCCCTTACTCCAGGGAAGCCAGGGACTGCTCGAAGTGTCACTCCGCTCAGGTCTGCATTTTCACTGGGCTCAGAGTTCAGACTGGAGGGTGGAAGCCCCACTGAGGAGCCCCTGGCATTGCTAGGGCTTTGGGAAGAGCTCCTGGAGACCAGAGCTGCTCGGGTCTTTGGCCGTCTCAGAGGAATCACCTGTACTGGATCTGGGTGATGACCTGCCACTATTCTACCCCGTGAGAGACCCTCCTCTGCGAATCTATCCTTTAGAGCTTCCCAGCGCCTTTTATCACAAAGAGCTTCCCGAATTCCTTGCTTCCCTGTGGCCTCTCGGCAAAGTCTGCCTCTGTCCCATCCAGGGCCCCTCTTCCCTTCACACACTTTGTTCATGGTCCCCTGGCGCCTGTCCCCTCCAGGCTGCATCCCCGCGAGAAAGCTGCTCCTCAAGTCCTCCCCCTCCCCCCCCACAAGGCTAGTGTCCAGTCCTTTTGTTGAGCTGGTGTCTAGACTGGAGTCCAAGTCATCTTGCAGACCAGCACTGGCCGATTGGTCCCTGCTCTCGTCCCAGGTTCCTGCTTGTTGGGCCTGGATTCCTTACTCAGTTCTACGTCTCAAGTTTCTTTGGGTTGATTAAGTGAGATTGAACCTAAAATAACATCTCACCCTCAGATCTGAGTCTTTGGTTTCTCCTCCTCTGCCTGGCCTCTGGTCTCCTGCTTCCCCTCACTTTGTCTGGGGAACCTTGTCAGCTCATCTTGTCCTTAAAGGCCACCTTCAGAGACTCTCGGGATGGGGTGGGGCGGCCTTCAGGCAGGCTGGTACACGCGGTGAGCCCCGTCCCGAGCCCACAGCACGGGCTTTTGGTGCGACAGGCCCCAGAACCGTGGGTGATGCTAGCAAAGAAAGAAGGTAAAGCTGAATTTAGCCGGCTCCAGGCTGCGTGCCAGCCAGTGGAAATCATGAGCGCCCAAGAAGGAAGCAGACGAGGAACGGAGACGGGACTGAGTGTCCAGGGACCGTTCACCCGCCACGCTCGCGTCTGGCTGAGGCCTGGACCACACCCTTCAGCTGCGAGCTACCCCCGACACGAAACATTTCTGAGAAGCACCGCACCCTCAACCACTGCCCCCCAGAAAATGTCTTGGAATACAGTAGATTTCCTCTCTGATGATTCCCTGAGCACAGGAGGGTCTTTTCTGTACTTGGAAGTGAGGAAGAAGGGGTCCTCTGACAGAATGTGGGGTGACTGAGGGCCGAATGGATAATCTCTTCCCTGCCCGAGACCCCAGCCCCACGACTCTGGGGCTCTGCCCTATAACTTCCTATGTTACACACCCTCCCTCGCCCCCAGGACGCTACCCAGCTGCCTACCCAAAGTTTCAGTCTAAATGACTGCCTCCTTGGGCTAGGATCCAACAGAGATAAGAATCTCCCCCCCTCACACACAAACGCACACATGCACATGCATGCACACCCACACCCACTCTCTCTCTCTCATTTTAAGGAGAGCACCGCCGGCCCTCTCCCCTTCCAGCAGAAGGTCACTGCCACAACACGGTCTCTGAGTTAAGCCCGGAATCGACAGGCCTACTCCTTTTTCCAACCTCTGAGCTTCAAACACCCTTTACTGCACCCTCCTCCGACTGGCATGAGCACAACAAGAACCTGGAAGGAGTGTGTGCTGAAGGCTGGAGCGAAGGCAGAAGGGAGCGTGGATCAGAGGGGGCAGAGATGTGGCCCAAAGAAACAGCATCTTATAGAGCCAGCACCCATGGGCAGCCCGGGGGACAGTCTTCCGCAAATAGCCATCTCTGAGCCTCAGCTTCACGCTCTGTGCTCGCTCCACAGAATGACTGCAACAATTAGTTACTTAACATTTTTCTTTAAATTGACTCATTTGAAAAAAAGCTTATCTATAAGGAAACGTTATATTGCTACCACACATGGAAAACCCGTATCATCTATAATTTTTGATCAAGATAAATAAAATTTGATTAAGCTGCAAAAGGTTCTTCTGTGTCCCATATAAATCATCACCTTGGTTACCGCTATCGGTTATGTGTTTTCGACAGTAAACTCCCAGGGCCGAGGAGACTCTCTTTTAGGGGGCCTCTTGGCGACCTCCTGCCCTTGTCATCTTGGCTGTAAAATGTGCCCAGACCCCCACCTCTGCGCATGGGAACCAGGCCCGCCCGCGCCGTGGAACGAGCTCATGGCCTACTTACAATTCGAGGTTTGAAGGGCGGCTTGATCTTCTTCTGCTCCAGGAGCAGCCAGTCGATCTCCTTGAAGAACGGGTGCTGCTTGATGGCATCCTCGCCGTTCTGTGCCGCCACACAGCCCAGGCGCTTGTGAGGGTTCTTGGTCATGAACTGCGGGGATGAGGAGAGAGACGGAATCAGTGACAAAGGCCCGGCAGGCACAGGCTGTGAGGGGAAGACGGAACTCAGCCAAGGCAGCATCTGTAGCATCACCTCCCAAGCCCACTTTCTACATTTTCGGGGGCTCTGCACCTCAGGGTGCTCTTTAATTCTTACACAGAACTTACTGTGCGCCAGCCACCGTCCTACGCGTAGTATTACATATACACGCATTGATTCATTTCATCCAGCGTGACCCTCTGGGGTACTATCATGATCCTTTATAAGTGAGGTAGTTGGGGCACAGAGAAGTTAATTAACTTGGCCAAGGTCAAACAGCCAGCAAGGTATCAAGTCAGGATTCGGAGTTCAGACTCTCTAACCCTCTGATTCCCCCTCAGATTCTCAAGTCTTCTCATCAGGGAGACTGAGGTCTGATAAACTCACACTGAGAGGTCAGCAGTCCTTTTTGAGGGAAGGAAAGAAGATCAGATATTCATGTAAAGGTCAGTGATCAAAGGCACCTCCTCCTCTTTCCTTTTCCTGGACCCAGGCCCTCCCACTTTTTAAAAAAAATTTGACTTTGTAATCTCTAGCACAAACCCCCACATAGATTAACAGATAAAAAACAAGAAAAAGAAAGGCTTACTTCTTCTCAATGCCTGTCTGTCAAAAACACATTGATGTGTTTTGTACTTTTTGGCTGGTGTCTTGTGACCTCACACACTCAGGTGAAATGATTATTCCTGTTAAATGAGTCAGTCCTGATGGCAAATGTTAATTTCACTGAGCAGACGTATAGTAACATAACCTTGAAACAAATCAGTGCTGGTAGGTGGAAATATTTCTGATAGCCACCCAGAATAAAGGTAGGGGTGTGTGTGCGCATGTGTGTCAGAGACTGAGTATTATATTTCATGGGGGTGAAGGCTGAAAGTTTAGATTTAAACAAAGGAACCTAAGAGGACAAATTATAATCCAAAGGGATAAATCTCTAATGATAGCATTTTAGGCTTTATCAGCAAGCGAGGTTCTCCTGGGCAGTAGGAGAACAATTTTTTTGAAATTGTTTTTTGAAATCCTCCTGCCTCCTGCCTGGCACCCCTGAAAGGCAGGGGAGCCATGGACGAGAGAGTGAGGGGTTAGGAATGGTGCCAACACACTTCGTCCTTCTAATCGAACAGCTGGCAGAGGTCACCCCTGCTTACACACCCGATTCCTATCGCCCACAGGATGAAGTCCATACCCCTTAGTTTGGCACACACAAACTACTCAGTCTGTAGCCAGTCTCTCTCGCTCGCCTTCTGCATCCTTTACTTGCCTGGTCCAAGGCCCCTCTCTAGCCCCTAACCATCCTCTAAGAAATAGTCAAAATGCTGCCTCCTCTGTGAAGCCTCCCCAGATTCACTCTGTGGACATCTAAGACACCATGCTTCTCATTTATTTAAATTATAATTTGTCTAAACATCTCTTCTCCTTGGTGAGCTCTACGATACAGGAATCAGTTCTATCTTCCCAGCGTCTGGCTCAGTGCCTGGCTCCCACTGAGATGAGTGAACAGCGGGTTGAAGGCTGGGCCCCAGGGCACAGTGCTGAGGAAGGGAGGCAGCAGGACTGCCATTACTGTTGCACAGGTTGTGCACTGCATAACTCTCTGGTGCAAATGGCCTTCTGGAGAGTTCTGCGTGTAGGCAGCAGCCCTCAGAGACACAGATCAGTGGCCAGAGTCATGGAAAACCTGGCCTGGCCCTAGAATCAGGTGACAATGTGAGGAAGTGAAGTGTTCCAAGGCCAAGGGAGTAGAAGACTTCTCCTTGCTCCCTCAGCTCTTCCTGTCCTCCCACTTCTGGGAGGGGAAGTATCAGGGCTACAGATAAACATACAGGTTTTAGCTTCTCAGGAAGCTGACCCCGAGCCAGAGGCTCTTCTCTTTTCCCAGAGACTTCACCCTCACCAGCCAGCTGACACAGGCACGGCCTCTTCTGAATCTCTGTGCTAATGACATTTTGGACTGGACACTTCTTTGTTTGGGGGTTGTCCTGTGCAGTACAGGATGTTTAGCAGCATCCCTGGGCTTTACCTCCTAGACGCCAACAGCACCCCTCCCCTCCACGTTGTAACAACTAAAAACATCTCCAGACCTTGCCAAATGTCTCTGGGGGTTGATGGGGGACACAATCACCCCTAGTTGAAGACCATTGCTCTAGGTCATCCATAATGAAAGGGCCCACCTTGGGTGCCAGCAGGGGGCTCACAGGGAAATGTGTCAGGCTGGTGTTCAGGGCCCAGGGAGAGTGACCAGCTCTGCTGGGGGTGTTCTGGCTGCCTTAGGTGCTACAGGTTTTTCCTTAGCCAGCACCCGGTATAGTGTCTGGCCCATCCTAGATGCCCAATACATACGTGTTGAATAAATGAATGAGTGAACGAGCATACTCTGCTTGCTTCCTTCACTGCTCTTATCCCAATTGTGACCACATATGGATGTGTCCTTTATTTATTGCCCACCTTCTCCTGCTGGATCACAATCTCCACAAGGCAGGGATGACGGCTGTTACACTCACCAGTGCTTACTCAGCATCTAGCACAAAGCCCCGCACACTGGAAACACTCAACAAATGGTCGTTCGTT
>NW_020174013.1:9310832-9429930 GCF_003031525.2 Neophocaena asiaeorientalis asiaeorientalis | reverse complement strand
GGAAAGAGAACGAGATGCAGAAGGGAGGAAAGAGATGAGGTGAGGGAAAGAAGGGAAGAGGAAGGCAAAAATGAGCTGCAGAAAGAAGCAACAGGTTCTGCTGTGGCACTTTCCAAAACACGATACATGTCCCCTGCCGGATGCCTGCGAAATGATTTTAGGTCATTTTTACCATTTTCATGGGACAATTTATGTTAATTAATTATGACAAGTGATACCCTTTCCATTTATGATAGATATATAACATTTCTTTATAAAATACATATAATTAGGTAGATTTGGGGACTTGATTGAAAGAACAAAACTAAATCTCGGTAGAGCGGGTACTTGGATATGGCAAATTCTGTGACTGAGGCACGCCAACTCTGAACTTTGGGGCATTCTGATGGGCGAAAGGAGCTAGGACCGGAAGTCAAGATTCCTGGGCTGTCATGGCCTCAGCCCAGCGGGGTGACTGTTCCCAGGTAAGCTGGTCTGCTTACCTTCCGTGCACCTCAGCTCCCCCAGCATTCCAAGGGGGACAGGTAACTTCACTTACTTGCCACAGTACAAGTGTCTTACAATGCAGCAACGGGTATGCTGAGCACATACTAAGCATTGTCACCTGTGAGGGACTATTTGTTGGCGGGGGGTGGGGGGGGCAGTCTCTCTATTACATCTGGATCCAGCGTGGCCACAGGGATCTTGAGTCTACGCATCTTTTTTGATCAGCGATGCTGTTGCGGACACAGGTGCACAATGCCTCCCTTCCCTCCCCCACTGTAGGCCCCGGAGGAAGACAGGCCATGGGTGGCAGGTAAGGAAGGAGGGTCCAGCCCCCAGAGTAAAAGCAGCAGGGGTGAACCCAGTGGAGCAGGGGTTGGCTCTGACCCCTCTACAGCACCAGAGGACCCAGGTGCATGGAGCCTTCCTCGGGAAACACAGACATGGTGTCCCTTTCCCACAAGAACGGTAATTTGTCCCAGACCCCATTTCTGGCAGGAGCGGGTGCAGTGGGCCTGAGCTCCCAGCGGTGACTGCCCTCCGCCCCTTCTGTTCAGCAGTGAGCAGAGGTGGGGGAGAAAGAGAGAGAGAGAGAGAGAGAGAGAGACAGAGAGAGAGACAGAGAGAGAGACAGAGAGAGACAGAGACAGAGAGAGAGAGAGAGAAAGGAGGAGTGGGCGGGGAGAGAGAGAGGTGGGAAAGCCAGGGGAGCAGAAAGTGGGTGAGGGCCAGTGACTCACAGCTTTCAGGATGCTGACGGCCTCCTTGCTGAGCCAGACGGGGTAGAGCACGTCGTCATGGAGGATGGACTCAAACAGATCATCCTCGTTGTCGGCCTCGAAGGGGGGCTGACCAGCCATCATCTCGTACATCAGCACCCCCAGGGCCCACCAGTCCACCGAGGGGCCATACTCCAACTCCTGCAGGATCTGTTTGGGAGACGGGCAACGTCAGGGTCCACCGAAAGCTGCCCTCCGTGGCTACACCTGCGCCACCAGCGCCCGTGGGAAGACGCGCGTCTCTATTTCCAGCTTGCTCCTTTGTAGGGCGGAGCTGCCTTACATAAAATTAGGTTCTAAATCAGCAAGTTGAGTGAAAATTGAGTTCGGGAGGCACCATGTTGGGGGCCAGCTTTCAAAAACCAATACCCACAGTCTGTCTTCCGGGGGAACAGACTGCTTCTTTGCCTGAGCACCAGATGAAGTTCCTGACTTGAACTGAGGGCCACGTAAAAAGCTGTGCACATTTTTGACACTAAAATTGGGGTGAGTGAGTGCGTGCAGCAAATGTGGGTCTCCCATTGCACGCTCAGCCCAGGGCACGGCTCACTGAGTGGAAGGGTGAGCAGAATCTCAGTCCTCTTTAAACGGTGACAATGCTGAATTTACGGAGGCCTGGGCTCTTGGAAAAGAAACTAGAGTTAATAAATCTCCCCACCCATTTGTGTTCTAATCATAAAGGACCACTATGCTTTTGCATATTCTGAGAAAAGACCCATGACTTTCCTACGGCTCGCTGATGAATCCTTGTTTTCTTGCCTCTATAACACCCCAGACCCCCTTCTTTTTTTTTTTTTTTTTAGGTACGCGGGCCTCCCACTGTTGTGGCCTCTCCCGTTGCGGAGCACAGGCTCCGGACGCGCAGGCTCAGCGGCCATGGCTCACGGGCCCAGCCGCTCCGCGCATGTGGGATCCTCCCAGACCGGGGCACGAACCCACGTCCCCTGCATCGGCAGGCGGACTCTCAACCACTGCGCCACCAGGGAAGCCCCAGACCCGCTTCTTTTTATTTGAGGTGTTCCATAAACATTCTCCCTATTCCAAGATCTCAAATCAAATCCTCTCCTTGGTTGTCTGGTGCATTTTATCTTTGACGTTGGCCATTTTTCTTATCTACGTTCTCTGCCTCTCTTTTCTCTCTCTGACCAAGTGTGTGGAGTCAAAGTCACTTAGGTTACATGCACGTATGACAGGATGCTGAATACTCAACACCATGGGCTCCCTGCAGAACGGTGTGTAAGGACTGCAGTTTTACAAACAGAATCAGAATGTCAGTGCACAAGAGGAATTTGACTCTGAGTCAAGAAGCTGCAGAACTTTTTGAAAAGCAAGTAACTGCCCCGTCTCAATTTTTCTTCAGCGCTGGCCATGTGCCGGAAGGAGATGGAAGATCAACCAGGTTGTATCCAGTTTCACTCCAGGTCTGGCATTAGATTTCTGGGTGATCTCAAGCCAGTCACTTGACTTCCTCATGTATCAGATGAGGCTCAGATTCTCAGCTTAACCTCACAAGATTAATTAAGGTGGAAGATTTTGAAAACCTACTGCAAACTACAAAGCTCTATATAATTAGAAGGTGGTACTAAATCCAGTTTTTCTTCTATAAGGTTTGGTCTCCACGTTTATATAGAATGTAGCAGGTCACTGATGTGTGTTTGGCTCAGAGCAGAAATAATACTCAGTCAGAGCAAGACCAGGCGTGGTACTGCCCAGAGACAGGCGGGTGGGCGGGAGGACATCTCTGGCCGCTCTCAGAGCTGTCATTCTATAAAGAACTCCAAAAGGTGAAGGCTGTGGAGAAGCACGGCTGGAGTGCATGTACCCGGGGGGGTGTATTTTGAGGACTCCCCCGCAAGTAGGCAAAGGCCATTCCAGCTTGCAGGACACCCCAGGCAGGTAACTTCTCAGGTAACTTGTTACAGAACAAGGCTCCAGCTCAGATTCCAAGATGGAAGAGGAGGCTGAACCCAAGTATCTAGACTGTCTGGGGTCTACTCAAAATGCCCTTCTAGAGGCTGTAGATTGCTTGGGATTAAATCAAAAGATGGGCAGAAGCATTCTGAAAACAGTAAAAACATGCACATTTTAGGACTCCTCAGAATTTAGAATGAAAAGGAATGTGAGCAAATGCAGCCAACTATAAATTATTTGGGGCTGGTAAAGCTGCTCGGTTAGGACCTTTGGTCTCAGCCCAGTGGTCAGCACAGGGTATCTGTAAGGTCAGAGCTACAGGCTCCACTGAGGAGCCAGTAACTCTGCTCTGTTCCAAAGGTGAAGGGAAAGCCAAAGCCCAAGACTCCCTCAACCTTGAAAGACCCAGCGGCCCAGCCTGGCTCACCGTGGTACCACCTTCAAGGTCATGGTTATCACCCATCTCCTCCAGAAGGCTTTCCCGGATTTTTCCAGCTTTTCTCCTCTCCTCTGACATCCTAAGACCCTTGCCCTAAGATCTGGCAGGTACTTTCCACATACTACCAGCAGTTGAGTTACTTTTTTCATGGTCAGCTGTCTCCCCAGGGCATCCATAAGCCACCAGAGGGTGGGGGCTCTATATTTTTCTGAACCTACCCCTGTGACCAGCCCAGTTCCAACACTCAGGGAGACTGGCTGCCAGGTGTGCCCACCGTGTGTATCTTCCTGGGCATGCCCCCTTCTCTCCTGGGCTCTGAGGGCCTTGGTGCTAAGGAAGCCACCCCCCAGCCTCGGGGAGTGGCACAGCTGGGTTCTGTGCCTCCTCGGTGTGGTGGGGAGGTGGCCTCCAGGTGGCCCTGCGTGTGCTCAGACAGGATGGCGCTGGGGAAACCACAGAGCAGCCCTGCCCACCCTTCCTCAGGCCCCTCCAGAGCCTTCCTATTTGGGGTGGCATCTTTTCTAAAATTCCCCTTAGGCTTGGCCCTAATTATCTGTTTCCTAATCGCCTTGTCGCGGATGGAGCTGGTGAGAAGGGCAAGGCTTCACATGCCATGGGAGGGCACCTGGTGCAGCAGCCAACCCCTTGATGGGTCAGAGCTGGGGTAGAAGAGCGGGCACTGGGCCTGATGACACCAGGCACTACCCAGGGCTGGCCGCCATTTGACGGGGAGCGGGGGCTGGGCATGGAGAAAGGAGAGGGGGTGCCATGGAGGTCAGCCAAGGGCACACCATGGGAAGAACAGCCCCAGGGCAGAGCTAATGCCTCAGAACGTGTCTCTGGTTTCGGGGTTAGCCAGGTGTCTCACAACCCCTCCTATTTGAATACAGGCTTATGCTTTCTGAAGCATTTCCATGCTCTAATCTCATTAGATTCTCAAAATAGCTTGATGAGGTGGGTAGGGCAGGAATTATTTTCCCATTTGAAAGATGAAGAACCTGAGGGTCGAAAACATTTTGCCACTTGGTCAAGATCACATGGGGGCATTAGTGGTTAAGTCGGGCCTGGAACCTCAACTCTCAGGACTGTGCTTTTCCCACCCCACCGCACAACCCAAGGACCACGATGACCGTGACGGGGCCACCACTGACCCAGCACTTACCGTGGGCCAGGCACTGTGCTAAATGCTTTAGCGGCATAATTTCATTTAATCTTCCCAATGACCCTTTGATAAAGGTAGCGATACCCTTATCAGCTGTAATTTGCCTACAGTAAGACCAGGGATTTCATTTCGCGTGGAGTGGCGATGCTGCAGAGTTGGCACAAGTGTAGAATGGGAAGGAAGAGTGTCTAGGGTCCACTCTAAACAGAGACCAGAGTTATTCATTGTGAGTTTCACCAATGCACTGCCTTTTGTGAAAGCTGTGTGGGTGTTTTGTTCATCATAAAGTGCCTGTTTATCTTGCGCCGGGTCCTTGACTAGTACACTGGGCTGCCAACCCTTTGACTCTGGCAATTCACAGAGGGCCTAGGACCAAGCATTCTGATGATAAAGAGTGAACGAGGAAGGTGGTAGAAAAAGCAAGTCTCAATCGAGAGCTCTTGCTTGCAATGATTTCTCCTTGGAGGTTAAATTCCTAGTGTCCCTGCTAAGAGAACATACTAGTAGAGACAGACTGAAATCTCTATTCTTCAGATCTTTTAGAAGATGGAGGTTCCAGTGAGAATTTACCTATTACCATCCTTACTCTATGACCCTCCTCAGGCCTCCCCGTGTCTTGTCTGGGTTGTGGAAAGACTCTCAACCATCCTTCCCTGACCCTCTGGCTTCTGATCTACACTGCTGTTGCCTGTCTTCTTTCTGGGACAGGTCTGATGATGACCCTCCTTCTACTGGGAAACCTTCAGTGGGTCCACAGATCCTACAGAATAAGGGCCACTTTCCTTGGTCCTTTTTCTTAATCTTGTTCATTAAGAGCACTAAGAAATCCTCTCTTCTAGCCACACTATCTTCCTTTCTAAAAATGGCCAAGAATGTTCTCATCCCCTGGTCTTTGCTCATGTTGGAGTATCACAAGTTCTCATTCCTTTATTCATTCAACAAACCATTACTAAGAGACTGACTAGTGTGCCGGAGCTTGGGAGTACCCAGATCAGAAACATAGCCCTGCCTTAAAGGATTCAGAGCCCAGGAATACTGAGCCTCCTTGCCTGCCCCACGCCCACTCCAGTCCTTCCTGCTGTTTTCAGGAATGCTCCCCACTCCATACCACCAAAGGAAATCCTGCTGATTCTCTACAACTCAATTCATCCACCAGGTGCTCTAAGAAACCCCCCGATCCCTGAGGTTACCGTCTTGTGTTGTGTACCTATTTATTCTGCTTAATTCATTGTTTACTTATCTGTCACTCTCTTTAGACACAAAGTCATTTTAGGAGAGCCACCAGGGTCTTGGTCAATTCTTCATCCCCACATGGCTTTGTGTCTAGCAGGTGCTCAAACAATGCCCACTGGAAGGAAATGAAATCTGGCCGTGCTAACCCCTACCCACCATGGATAATGCTTAAAGGGGATTGGTACTTCCTTCTCATCTCACATGTGTCAGAACACTCAGGACCATTTTTATTAAGTATTTATGACAGGCTGTGTCTTAAATCTGAATCATACCACACTAGATATCTCTCAGTCTAGGCAAGACTGACCTGCAGAAGCTGAAGGCAAACAAACACTTTATGATGAACAAAACGCCCAAGCAACTCCCATGAAAGGCAACCTATTGGCGAGGCCCACCATGAACATCTCTGATCTCTATTAGAATGAGGCCCAGGCACTCTCGTCTTCCGGCTCAATCCTGTGTGCCTGTTATGCGGAATCACTGCTGCACTAGAAATGGCAACTACTTCTTGGTTTCACTGTAGGTCAATTATAGCTGATAAAGCTAATCACTGCCTTTATCAATGGCTCTCCTTTATTCTGGTTATTAAAAAAGGAAAGCAATCATACAAGTCAACAAATGTCTCTTGGTCCTAGTTTTGCTGGTAGTTCTGGACTGCGGTGAGAGGATGCTCAGGGAGGACCTGGCCAGCTTTGGGGAATGGTCTGCTACTCTCAATTCACCATCATCTCCCCATCACCACCACTTCCTTATGCAGAAATCGCCCCGGAATCCATTCTGGTTTTCCAGAGTCTTCCCCAGCACCGCTGGATGACCCTGGCATATGGGGATGGACTCAGGCCTCAGCCCTGGCAACAGGTGGAGGCGGCCCTTTGTCCGTGGTCTTACCTCGGGAGCGATGTAGTCAGGAGTCCCGCAGAACGTGGTGGTCGTCACACCGTTCAGAATCCCTTCCTTGCACATTCCGAAGTCGGCCAGCTTGCAATGACCTTCTGCATCCAGAAGGATGTTGTCCAGTTTCAAATCCCTGTAAGATGGGCCAGAACCACATGGTTAATGCTTCACTCATCCCAATATGACCTTTTTGAGGCGGAGAGGTATGCACATCTCAGGGAAATCTGCTACAGAAAGGAAAGTCTTCAGGGAGGCTTGATCTGCCAACAGCCAACCCCAGTCCAGGGCTCCTGCCCACAATGGCCAACCCCCAAAAGTGCCCCCCATTCATTGCAGCCTGAGGGAGGAGCTTCTGTAACCTCAGGAATGTCTCAACACTGCTTTGGTTTAAAGAAGTCGGGAGCTATTTACTGAAGCCTTACTATATGCTGAAATTCATATTATTCAGATCTTGATAAGAGAGAAAGAAGGAACTTATGCCCCTCCCTTTATCAGTTAATCACGGGGATCAGGTGGTGGGACAAGACTGACACACATTGGCACCAATGAAGCAGATAAACCACATAAGAACCAGGTGCTACTTTACAGGACACTGACTATGTGAGCTGCTGTGTTTTGGGGGGAGTGGGGGAGGGAGACCATTGATGGCTGGCGCAGGCAGGGAGGGCTCCCAGGAAACTGACTCTCAAGAGAAGCTTGGCTAGGTGGTAAGGTTTGGACAGAGCATGAAGAGAAAAGGTGGGAGGGAGGGGAAGGCCAACACAGTACATGCAAAAGGCAGTGAAGAGACCAGAGAACTGAGTCCCAGTAAATGGTGAGGCAAGGCAGACATGTTGAAACCAAACCCAAAGAGCCCAGAACGCCAGGAAGGGGGGTCTGAAATTCATGCTGAGGGGCTGAGGGTAACTGAAGCCCCAGCCTGCACAAGCGCGTGCGACGCATTTGCAAGATCGGTCTCTTAGGGGCAAGAAGGCCAAGCAGGGGAAGGGTCTGGGTACAGGAAGGAAGGTTGCAATCACCAGGCCCCATAGAGCTGGGTGGTTCTCAGGCCTCAGCCAATGCAGCTTCCATATGGCCTATTTTACAGTTTGGGATTCCCCTAAGATCTCGTATAGAATCTAGGGTTCTGGATAAGAATTCCCCTACCAAGTCTGCAAATTCCAGACCTGTCCCCTATAAAGATCTAGACGGAGGTCTTCACCCTGGGTCTCTCTCAGCAGTCACTCTGGGGTGCGGGGGCCTTGCAAAGAAGGCCGACTCCCCGGCACACAGAGCAAGAGGGGCCTTTCTCACAAGCCTGCTGGCGTCTGGACTTGAACTCCGGCCACCGTCAGGAATCCAGGCCCGAGTGCAAAGGTGGGGCAGGAAACACTCTAAGGCCAGCCTGTCTTGCACCCGTGGCCCCATTTCCTCATACAGCTGGGACTTCTTGAGAAAAGAGAAAGCACATAAAATGTGCTGCTCTAAGCAAGTGCTTGCGAACTACAGAAAGAAGAGTGCGCCCGAGCCCTTAGGACCAGGGCTCCTGAGTCCCTACCCTGGCCACCGTGTGTGGTCAAGGCTCCGCTCTGGCTGGGGTAGGGGAGCAGTGAGGGGAGTGTGACTCCGGTGCAGGCCGCCTGGGTTGCAGTCACTACTGGGTCGTGGTCCTGGTGCAGTCATCTTGCTGGTCTGTAACCCCATGTGCTGGCATGAAGGGTTACTGTGACGAGGTGTGCGAAAGTAGCCGGCCTTTGATACCCTAACACACATGAGGAAACTGAGAGGGAGCCGGGTTTCCTGCAAACGTTTGAGTGGCTGAGAGGCTGATCCACGGCCCTGCTGAGTTAGGGCCCCTTACACGCTCTCCAGTCTATAGAGTTGCCTTTCCAAGACCTACCCTTGCCCACCATGATCACCACGGCAACACCCACGCTAATAGTAACGACAACCTGCGGAAAGCACCTGGTAGTCTGCAAACCACATTCGTACTCTGAAGAACCCTGGGAGCAAGGAAGAGCACACTGCGTACGACGGCGTCAGAAACAAGCACAGGGAGACTGGAAGAGGGCAAGTGACTTCCGTAAGGTGGCAGGGTGCTGGTGGGACTGTGACCTGAACTCAGGTTCCTGGCTCTGAAGGCTGGCACCGCTGCCTCCGTGTACTACTCTCCCCTACCTTCCTGCCTTCTCAGTGGCGGATGACTTGCAGTGCCAGTCACCAACCCCCAAAATATAAAGGACCCCGCATGCCATCGCTCAAGCACTCTCTTTTAAAGCCTTTGTTATGTCATAGGAAGGACTCGTTCTCATTTGTACGAATGGAATAGATTTCAGAAGATTCTGAGCCAACCCGAACCTTGCCCTTGTGCTGAAAATTGCAACTCAGTGTTTCCGGCCCATCAGGCTCAGCCTTTCCTTCTGCTCGGGGGGCTCCTACTCAGAGCAAGAGAAGGTGGACCACCTAGTTTCTCCCCACCTCCTGCTCTTCGCTGCCTGCCCTGGCCCAGGTGCACACCGTCCCTGGGCTCCCTGCCCCTCTGCTCCCTGGAGAGAGAAGTCACTCCTGCTGAAGGCCCAGGGCGGCCACCAGGGCCAAGCACGTTTTGCAGCAGCTGCCCCTCTGCTGTGGTGAAGGGAGGCCCTGGGCCAAAGCATTTCTTCCCACTGTCCTGTCGATGATGCCTGACATCTTCCTTGGAGTCCCCCTCCACTGCCTGTATTTATCTAAACTCCAATTCCCCACGGGAATCCAAGTCCCAAGGAAGAGTTAGTGATTTATGTTCCTTTCCTTTTGTAACAGGAAAGATTAGCACAGCTTGAAAGACCCCTGGGGGCCAGGAAGGCTGCTACTGGAACTTTATTTCTCTGGGCGTCTTCAGTTTCATTTTAAAAAGAAAAATACTCATACCACAGAGACCAAATTTGTCTTGTCCCGGGCTCTAAGTGAGTTCCTGAGTGGGGTTTCAGGGGATGGGAGCGCTCAGGGAAGCCCAGGGCCATGCTTGCTCAGGTGGAGAATGAGAGAGGAGAGAGGATGCCCTTCCCTGCAAGGGAGAGGGGATGGAGCCTGCAGAAAGAAGGTGGTATCCCCGAAGTTCTGCTAGCGGCACAGCTGGCTGAGGGCGGTGGTCCCCTCATGATTTCCCTCCCCTTCTCCTACCAGCACTGCTGTGCCAAGACCCCTGCCTTTCTAGCTCCCATCCCTGCCCTAAGATTTCTCTACCTCTTGGCTTTTAGTGTTGTCTCTTCCCTAGGGGTCCCTAAGCCTCCCTGGGAAGCAGGGTCAGGAACGATCATTTCCCAGCCTTGCCTGCTCTGAAGCCCAGCCTGCAGGGCAGGGTGACTGGATTTTTCTTTTTGAGAGAAAGTTCCCCTGGCGCTTGGGTCATGGTCGCACACACAGTAGGTAGCTGCCAAACTCGTGGACTGACAGCTTTGCAAAGAGGGCCTCCTGCCTAGACGTCAATCCCTCTCTACTCAGTCCCCAAATACAAGGCCAGGGCACTTCTGAGGACTGGGACATATTTTTAAGGAGTAGGGTGTTTTTCTTTTTTCTTTTTTTAAATAATGGAAACAAATACAGCAACATCCCTTTCCCTATGAGCCAATGTAACTAGCCTTTATTTATTAAGCTGATCTATTAATAGTTTTATTCAATCTTTTTTAATAGGTAATACATTCATGTGTTCATAAAATCCAAAGTGTAAAGGACCTACAGGAAATATTCTCCCTCCTGCCTCTGTTCCCCAGACACCCCTTTCCCCTCTTGTGTATCCTCTTGGTCACACTTTATACGTAAAAAAGAAAATGTGAATATACATTCATTTCCTCCCGTTTAACTGAATGGGAGCTTGTTATATGCGCTCATTCATACCTTATATTTTCTACTTATATATTGGCTATGTTGGAGATCTTTCTGTCTCGACACATGAAGAGTCTCCTAATTCATTTTTAAGGCTGTATGATACTCCACCATATTTTGGGGGGGCCATTTAAGATGCTTCTAATATTGCGCTATTATAAATAGTGCTGCTGTGATTAAGTTTGCACATAACGACATCTTGTGCGTATATGAAAGTAATTGTACACATATCCTAGACATTTCTGAGTCAAACAGTAAAAAATGTGGATTTTGATGAATGTTGTCAAACTGCCCTCCTTAGAGGTTGAACAGTTTACATCTCCATAAGCATATATGATAGTCCCTGCTTGCTACCATGGTGTGTTACCAAGTTTCTGGTAGTCTGATAGGTAAAAATAGTATTTCAGTATATCCCTAGGTTTCTCTGTTAAGTTTGGGCATTTTTTCCTATATTTAAAAGTGATCTGTATTTTTTTTTCTGTGAACTGTTACCTATTTTCCTTTGGTGGTGTTTGATTTTCATTGATTGTTAGGAGTTCTTTCTATATTAGGAAACAACCTTTGTGTGGGCTAAGAATTGCAAATACTTGTCCCAGTTTACTCTTTGACTTCTGACATTGCTTATGCTGGTTTCTGCCAGGCCAATCTTATTTCTTTTGATGTAACTAAATTGATGTTTAATTTTATGGTTTTTGGAGTTTATGTTTTCATTTGAAAGTCTTTGTTTTACCCATTTCAAAGTTATAAAAGCATTCTCCCTAGGTTTCCCACTAGTACTTTTATGCTTTCATTTTATAAACGTTAAGTCTTTGATATAATTGGAATTTGTCCTGATAAAAGGTGTGAAGTATAGATCCAACTTTGTTTCCAGACTTCTAGTAAGTTGCCCCAATCCAATATGTTAAGTACTTCATCTTTTCCTCATTGATTGAAACACCACCTTTAATAAATACTGGTATTAAATGTCCATATATATTTGGATTTATTTCTGTACCCTTCACTCTATAACATTGGTCTGTACCACACTTTTTAAATTATTGTAGGTTTAAAATGTTTTAATAGCCAGCAGGACTGGTCCCCTTCTTCTTCTTTTTCAAAATTTCCTGGCTACTCTTGCATATTTATTTTTCCATACAAACTTTAGAATCATCTGTCTAGTTAAAAAAAAAAATTCCTAGTGATGTTTTTTATTGGAAACGTGTTTAAAGTTATAAATTAACTCAAGGAGAATTGATCTTTCTATGATGTTGAGTCTTCCTATTCAATAACACTGTTTGTTTTTCCGTTTGTTCAAATCTTGCCTGTGTCCTATAGGAGCATTTTAAAGTTCTCTCCTATAGATCCTGTAGTACACTTTTGTTATATTTCATGGCAGCCTGACGGTTGTCCCAATATTCATTCTCACTTTCTCCTTAGTGAGAGAATGTTGATTTCTTTTAAGCCATGCACATAGTGATGCAGCTATAAACTAGAATTCAAAGCCTTCTTTAGAGCTGGGCGTGGTTATATGACTAAGTTCTAGCCAATCAGATGTGTCGAAGTCTCCTTGAAAGGAAGAGCCTTACACTTCTTCTTCTTTCCTTCCTCTATCCTATTGCCTGAATGAGGATGTAATGCCTGGAGTCCTAGCAGCCACCTTCGACCATAAAGATAAGGACCACTTCCCAGGAATGGACTACCTATACTTCCAGATAACATTCATAAGAAAAAGAAAAACTTGTACTTTATTTAAAGGACTGTTGTCTGGGTTTCATGTGTTAACTGCAACTGAATCTACTTCTAAATAATCCAAGTTATTATTTTATATTTCACATTCCTATTGTAAATAGGAGCTTTCCTTCCATTACATCTTCTATCTTGTTACACACGTGTGTACTATTGATTTCTGCTAACCATTCTGTGCCCTGCTGCTACACTGAATCATCTTTATTTTTGTAAAGGAGTTTTTCCAGTTGATTCTCCTGGATTTTCCATATCATCTGTAATCAGTGATCATTTTGACCTCCTCCTTTTCAGTGATTATATTTCTAACTTATTTCTTCTGTCTGACTGTGTTGACTAGAACCTTGACAGCAATGCTAAAGAATAACGGTGAGAGTGAGCACCTTTGGTAGTCCCTGATCTTAGGGGGTGGGGCTCCCAGAATTTGGTCCTCAGGCAGAATACCTTTATTATAGCCCCTGTCACATGGCACCTGGATCGAAGGCTTCCTTACTGTACTTTCTCCACTAGGCTGAGGATTGTGAGAACTTCCATGGAACCTCCCTGACTCCCCGAGCTGCCAGATGTCCAAATGGGCTGTGTGTGGGCTGGAGAGAAGCGGGTAAGGAGCAGGTCATATGCCCTGTCCCTCTGGTCCAGGGTTTCTCACCCTTGGCACGCTGGAGCTGGACTGGCATTTGGGCTGGATAACTCTTTGTTGTGGGGAGCTGTCCTGTGCACTGTAGGATGTTTAGTAGCATCCCTGGTCTCTACACACTAGATGCTCTTAGCAATCCCCAACCAAGCTGTGACAACCAGAAACGGCTCCAGACATGGCCAAACGTCTCTTTGCAGGACCTCTGGCAGACAGCTACTTCTCTGATATAAGTCTTAACAGTGATCAAAGCTCCAAGATGGCCTAACCCAGATCATTAAGCCAAACAGGGATTTGGGAGCCATGCACTGGCTATCAGGAAAGGGCGCAACTGCCTACAGTATCCTCTGCCATTTTATCCTAGGAGACAAGAACCCTGACCACACCGACCCTGCTGACATCTGCTATCATCAACCACCTTTTTTTTTTTTTTTTTTTTTTTTTGCGGTATGCGGGCCTCTCACTGCTGTGGCCTCTCCCGTTACGGAGCACAGGCTCCGGACGCGCAGGCTCAGCGGCCATGGCTCACGGGCCTAGCCACTCCGCGGCATGTGGGATCCTCCCAGACCGGGGCACGAACCCGTGTCCCCTGCATCGGCAGGCCGACTCTCAACCACTGTGCCACCAGGGAAGCCCCATCAACCACCTTTTTAAATGTATGAAGAAATGGAGGCTCACTTGCCCAAGGCAAGGCAAGTCACTTGCCCAAGGTCACAGGGCTGGTAAGAAGCAGCACTGAGCTGACTCCACACAGCTGCCCGTGATCACCTTACACCAAATGGAAGGCCCGTGAGCTGGAAATCTCCATCTGCTGATTGGACCCAAATTCCTTTGGGCTGGATAAGGAAGGCTTCGTGGTGAGAAGGGGAATACAGAGGCCAAGAGGTCACAGTGGCTGACAGGGAAGGATTGATTTAGATGCAGGATGGTATAACCAAGGCTCCCTTGGGGCAGGAGCACAGATCTCTTCCAGAAACTCAAAAGGCACCAAGAAAAGAAACTCCCTAAACAATATACCTTAAAAAAAAACATTCTATAAAACCTATGGGGGTAGGGGTGAGACCTTGCAGTTGGTTTTAAGGAGGGAAAAAAAAATGCTTTTCTTCTACAACCAACTGCAGTACTTTATTGGGCTGGAAAATGGGAAAGGGATCTGTGAGTGCAAGCAAAGATCCCTGAAGTGAGTTTGCTGTGAGCTGGGGGAAGAAATGGTCTTGTCCTGAGGATAAGTAAGGTATACAGAAGGTCTTCACATCAGGGACATCTGTTACAGATGGGCCGAAATCTGCAGTTGATCAAATTACACTTTTGCTTTTAACAAAAATTTACTTTTAACATGACATGGAATCAGCTATTGCTATCTCTAGAAATGTGTCCACGACAATTTGAAATACATATTTTGGCTCCTAAGAATTGTACGCCCCTGCCCCCCACGGCTATCTATGCACCTAATGGATATGTCTAAGACGTTGTAGGTGTCTCTATGTTTTGATCGGAGATGCTGGTGGGGGGTGGGGGTCCCCCAACTTGTCTCTTCCTGATAGGCGGTGAGGCAGTTCTGAATCTGAATCCTAACTTGGCTACTTTCAAGCTGGATGATGTTCAGCTGGTCCAAAATATCATTGGGACTCAGTTTTCTTATCTGTAAAATGGGAAGAATACTGTCACGGTTGACTGATGTAACTGACATGAAAGCTCTAGCACAGTGCCTGAGACATGGCAGTTACCCCAGAAATTCTGTCCTCTCCAGGGATCTCTAACAGTCACTTCTTAAAATACACCTGCCACGTGAGGGCAAGTCACTAGAATTTTTGAAAAATACTTATTACCTCTTATTGTGTATAAGCCACTGAGAGAGACACTGTGGGATGAAAAATAGGAAGCATATGCAACTGTAATATATGAAAGAAAGTGATGACTGATACTTAAATGAAACAGACAGACACAGAGACTGAAACTTTCAGTCCAGTCCAGTGAGAAAAATCACAGATTCCTTTCCACTGGGCCTGGGGAATGACACCTGGTGGGAACACCTAGAGCCCCAGGGGAGAAAACAACTGGGTGGGAGGTAGGGAGTAGGGGGTGGGGCAATACAGGTGTTTCTAATCAGGATTGCTGTGACAGCTTCCAGACCCTTAGTTAGCAAACTTCTCAGGACCTGGATGCCATGCTGGGAATGGGGCCTGAAGGGTTGCTGTGGTTGCAGCTGTAACCTGTCCCTAAGCTCCAGGCTTACACACCTTAAGGCTATCACATGCCTTATCTCTCTTAGCGCACAGCCCTGGCAATGAGTAGCATCATCCCCAATTTACAGAAGAACTTGGAGGGAAATAAAGCCTAGGGAGGTGAGCTGGGGCCTGCACTTCAGAAGCTGGGTGAAGTCCTTCATCCCTCCCATAGCACCTCAGCCATCTCAGCTGAAAATTCATCCTTTGCCATTTGTAAAATTTTAGTGTCCCAATTTGATGGCAGATTCCCCGAGAGTAAGGGCCAGAAACCTCTTCTGTAAACCACAGAGCAGTCAGCAAAGGGGTGACACCCGTAAGACCCTTCACACACAAGAAAAAAGTGAAAAAAATTTTGTTTTGCTTGACTTGTAAACTTGCCCTAAAGGAAGAGATCCATATGCTCCTGTCTCCTTCACCCTGGCTCCATTTTTTTTTTTTTAATGCCCTCACTTCCTGGTATGCTCACCCCACCGGCAGGCTAATTCCACAAAGCTCAGGCCTGAGTGCCACAGAAACGACAGCAAATTCTTCCATTTACTTGAAGATAAGAGATGAGAAAGATTACTTCTCGGGATGCCAAGTATTTGGATCGCCAGAGAGCAGGCCCTCGGGCGAGGTTATGAAGGAACTCTGCTTGTTTTGGGACAAGTAGTGGAGACTTGTAAACGACTGTGGTTAATCACATGGGAATCCAGGCTCTCCTGGCAGACGATGTCAAACACTTTCATAAATTTAACACTATGTTCAAGAGAAAGACCATTTGCCCCTTCAATGCAGTCAGACTCCCCTCAAGGTGGTCGCCAATGCTGGTGACGAGCCATCACCCTTTCTCCCAGCTTTCTCTGTGGCAGCCAGCTCCCATCACTCGCAGGAAGGCCATGTCACTCAAGCACGACCCTACACCCCTACGACGGGATGGCAAGCGAGAAGCCTAGGAGAGTGTACCCCTGGCTTCTCCATCAAATAGAAAAGCGTAATTTGCTTTCAGAACCAACGTAAATGATTAAAAAATTCTCCATATCAGTGCTGATACCTGAGAGTTGACGATAATATTTCACTCTGGGCCAGTCTGCAGAGAAATCTTTCTCCAAGTCTTTTCATAGGAAAAGCTCAATCATTTAGGAACAAAATCATAACCACCATTTTTCTTTTTCAAATGCTTTTGCATGCCAGGCTCGGGGGTAAATCTTTTATATGCATTAACTCATTTAATCTCACAAATAGCCTATGAATCTGGTAAGACTATCTCCATTTTAAAGACGGTCTCAGGGGTTATGGACCTGGTCCAGAACACACAGGTGGCGAGTGACAGAGTCAGTGCTGTCTGACATCAGCTCCCATGTTCTTAATCACTTTGCTATGTTGCTTGGGGAGGAAAAAAAAAAAAAAAACTGTAGCACGTTTTTGCCGTTTTGTGGGATTGGGAACACAACTGTTGCTCTTGGAGGGTGGTTGCTTTTGACTCACAGCAATATGGTTACAAGATGCAACTGATAAGCTAGACACTGCTGTTTTGACCAAACAGATGACCCCTTGTCTGAAGACAGCAGACTTTAAGCTACCACACTGACAGCTGAAAACCTGAGATGTGAAAAAGCATCCCTGTTCACGGCCAAAATACATAGCCTGGGGCTCTACCTGGGCATTAAGACTTGGAATCACTGCAGGATCACTTATCTGATAGCATCATTTTCCAATGACTTTTTTTTTTTTTAACCCACAGTAATGAAAGCAAATCCTTATCCTTAATACTCATGGATAATATCCTGACCTCCACTGATGGGAAACAGACCTTGACTTGTGTCCCCAGCAAGTAGGATGGGCTGCCCTGACCATGATACTTACACCTAGGCCCCTCATTCCTCTCCAGGTCATCAAACAACTTGGCTTCGAAATGGCTATTTGGGATTCAGCGTACAGACCAGGACCAAGGACAATGGCGACCTCAAGCAAGCTGCTTTTCTGAGCTTTACTGTCTTCAAATATGAGATACGATGGCTGGATAAATGAATCCCCAAGGATCCTTCTCGTCTAAGACCCTGGGAAGCCAAGGCAGCTGGAGCACATGAAGCTTGAACTTGCAGTCCTAGCTGTTGGACACCAAATGTTTCCCTTTCCACTTTGGAGCAGCAGGCGTTTTTATACAAAATGTAAATCAGATGACGCTCTCCTCCTGCTTGCATTCTTCCAGGGCGCCCCACGAACTCGCTTCCTAACATGGTGCGCGAGACCCTGTGTGGTCTCCAGCAGCCTGGCCTTTTAGCCTCATCCCTCCCCCCACCCCCTCACAATCCAAACCTGGGGACTGGGGGTGGTTCCCAGATGTGTGAGGCCGTCTCCTGCCTCAATGCCTTGGCAAACCCAGGCCCCACTGGGAGTATCTGTCTTCCACAATGGCCCATGCCATGGGGGCGGGGCCTGGGAATCCCCCCAGTGCCTGAAGCATCCTAGCTTCTCAATACCTGTTGGTCAAAGGAATGAGTGAGTAGAGAAGTGAATTTGTGGATCATGGCCCCTCCAGCCAGATGACCTTATTTTCAGATAATGTACGGAACTACTAAAACATATTATTATTAAAAAATATTAAAACTAATGCCAAAACCATCAGAGGCAGCTGAATCTGATGTTCTCTTGCACCTTCCAATCCATCCTCTGGTTATACTCAGGAAGAACCCCTTTTTGACCCCAGCAACTTCCACGGCAGTCAGAGTAGCATCCGAGTGCCTTACTCTGGCCCTGGGGCTGGCCCTTCCCCATCTCATTTGGAGTCACCTTCCCCTTTGTCCAGCCACAGGGGTGTCTGACAGTTCTTCAAGCCCACCGAGCACTTTCCTGCCTTGAGACCTTTGCCACATCGCTGTTCCCTTTCCCTGGAAAACAGACTCCTTGCCATCTGAGTCTCTGCCTCCATTTCCCTTCCTCAAAGACGCCTTTCTTGGCCACCCTGTCTAACGTGTCCCACCACCACCCGCACCCGACCCTTCCTGTATTCTCAGTAACCACGGTCATTTCCTTTGCAGCAGTGATCACAATTTGTAATTACTTTGCTTGTTTATGCCCTTGAGTTTACGGCTTCCCTCACGTGAGCTCCACGAGAACTATGTCTTCGTGTTTGCATCTCGGTCCCCAGAGCCCTGCAAAGCACCTGGCATTCAATGTTTGTTGAGTGCCTGGATGAGCTAAGGAGCAAGATCTGTATTAAGTCCATTCTAATGACAGTCTAGTTAATGGCATGACTACAACTCCTAATACATCCGTTGCCTACTTGGCCCTACTACATAATGCTCCACAATACTTACTGAGTTGCCACTCAGGGTCTGCTTCGGTGCTAGGAGGATACTGACAGAGGACGCAGTCCCTGTCCTCAAGGGAGAAGTGAACATGAATGAGTCCGGAATACTTGGGATGGTAAGTTCTACACCAGAAGGACAAACAGGACACCACCACTGTCCTTAGGAGGCAAGGGCTGCCGGTCTCGCCTTTTTTGGGCCCAGCGACTTGTAGCTCGGAATCCAGCCAGCACTCTGTCATAACAGAAAGGGCCACTCCAGCTAAAGGACCAAGAGTAACCTTTCCGGGGGCGTGCCTGGAGCCTGGCGGAAGTGGACTATGGAACCCTAGGCAGGGCCCTAATTCCCAGACAGGAAGGCCAGAAAACTACTCCTCAAGCTCCTTTGTCAGTACGAGAAGCTGCCAGAACCAGAAAGTATGGGGCTTCCGTGTGCAGCCACGCAAGAAGCCACGTGCTAAGAGAGTGGTCAGCCCCTTGCAGGTCAGCCCAGCCCAGATAAAGAGCTGAGGAAACGCAAATGTAACCCCGACAAGTTGAGGGGGATGTAGGGAAAGCACGTCTTCTTGCAAAGCGGGGGTCACCCAAGTTACTTGGAGGATATCAGAGGCCTCCGGCAAGGCCAGGGAGCTGAAAATGGACTGACCTCTAAAGGACAGAAAACAGATTTTATTATTCTTAAAAAAAGAAGTTGTACATTTATATTTGTTTAATTTGGCCACGGAAGGTATTTGCTTTGAGACCGAGTGGCGCTTTTCAGCTGATCAGGGACGTGAACGCGCGTGCGTGTAGGCACACATGCCACTAGGGACAGGTACACGGTGTGTTCATGCCACACGTGTGTTCGTCGGCTCAGGTCGAGGGGGATGCACAGGTCCATGAGGATGAGGCAAGGAAGGACCTGGGAAAGCTTCCTCTCTTTCATCAAGGAGGACACATCTGGTGGAGTTTATGAAACAAAGACGATTAGAGCTAAGAGTACCTCCAATGTTCCACCTGATAAATATTTACGGAGCACCTACTATGTACTGGTGAGGTCCAGGTTGTGGAGTGAGGGCAGGGGACGAGCCGTAGTTCAATCTGCATATGCTGTCTGAGATGCCTTGGCAACATCTAACTGCACGTGATGGCCAGGTGATGATATATGAAGGTTTGGGCTGGAGACATAATGAGTGTGGGTGGGATTTTCTGAGAAGATAGATAGTATAGTGTGAGAAGAGAAGAAAGCTAAGACTGGTCTGTGAGCAAGGCCAACGTTTAATGGGTGGGACTTGCAACGAAACCACCAGAGAGGAAACTCACGAGCCTGGATGCCCAGGAGGCCCAAGGAGGAGGGACAATCTCAACCAAAGGGCAGGGCCAGTCACTGCCATGCTGCTGAAGGGTCTCAAGTTTGGTGATTCAGTAGCTCAGAGTTCTTTTTAGCCAACTGAGGCCCAGGAGGTAGAGTCCCTTGGCTTTATTTATATTTATTGATATTTTCTCTTTATGCTTTGTGATTCCAATTTAGAAATAATAATAATAGTAGTGATAATAATAATAATAAATTTTACATTTCACGAAACGACTTGCCAGATCAATAGAGGTATCGTGCGCCAGGGCTGGCCCGGTGAACAGCTTTAGTAAAGAAAAGAAAATGTCAAACCTGTCAATGGGCAAAAGAGAAGGAATTTCCAGAGTTCCACTCAGGGGAAAAAATAAAGCAGTAATTCTGCAAGTGACACTGGGAGACATGTCTTTGTATAAGATGGTCTCGTCTCCACATAGGAAGAATCCCCATTCAGAGAAAACTCACTGGAGCTCCGTGTTTTCCAGAAGCCTTCCAGTCTCCAACCAAGAAGGACCTAGCAGCTTCCCCTCCTCCCCCGCCCCCTCCGGGTGAGTGGGTGCACTGGCGCCCCAGCTCAACAACAGCCCAGCTTCCCGGGTCCCTCTCTCCACTCCACCAGGCCCACTGCCTTCTGGCTGCCCTCCCTGGCACTCCTTACCTACTGTGCCATCTGAAGGGGTACTCAGGATATTTCTTTACTCCCTTCCCTTTAAAACTCACTCTCCCCCAAACTACAAGCCCTTCTGAATGACCTGCAAATCTGTTCAATGTCATTAAGCTAAGGTAGGCATTTATGGCTTGGTACGCAACTTCCCCCAGGAACCTGCACAGACTGGTCAGAAGACTCTGGAGAGCTGGTGGAGGAGATGGGGCAGGGGGCACAGCCTCAATACCACTTCTCAAATCCTGCCTGGAGGGGGCTGAGGTCCCCTCCAGGGCTCTCCTAGTGGCCACCTCCTTTTCCCTGCCTCTGAGTCCAGCTTGAGTCAGCTGCTTTTTTTTTTTTTTTTTTTAACCCTAGGACCATTCTTGGAGCAGGATGTGGATTTTCATCCACAACTTGGAGCAGGTTGTTTGGCCATAGCTGTGGATGAAATAGTAGTAAGTTACATTCAATGGAGGGAGGTACTTATAAAAGGTTGGTCCATCTCTGCCTTGGGAAAAAGTGATACCCGGCTTTTGAACAAAGTCTTTCAATTACAATCAAGGTCATGGAAGTGTACCGAGGGCATGGGGTACACACACAGAGCACAGCAGACCCTCAGATTTAGCAGTTATAGTTTTCTATTCTTGAGGTACCCTGAGGATCCATGATAAGTAGCAATTTCTACCTATTCAGGGTACATATTTTAATTGGTTTCTTAAGGAAGCCAGTGTGTGGGGTCAGCCAGTGGGCCAATGAATGAGCTCAACCCAATGGAGACAGTGACGAGGTCTGGGAGAGGAATCGTTCTCAAATAGAATGCAAGTGCTTTGACCAAATTAAACACAGGAATGTGCAATGTGTTGGGGATTCAGATCTATGACAAAGAAGTCCTCCAAATACTCTAGTCTGCAATAAAGTCTCCAAATACTCTAGTCTGCAATAGCGAAAACTGAAAAGGTGGCTAACATGCTATAGGATGTGCCCAGGCAATATATAACTCTCAACGTCTCTCTTTATATGTACATTTCTATGTCATATTAGTCATGCTATACACTTTATTACATGCATACATCAGTATATATTATTGTATATGTACTTTATTATATATTTAATAAAATATATGTCAATATTATGGTTAGTATAGAGAATATCAAATTAATATATAGAGAGACACTGATATACAGAGAGATATTGAGAGTTACGTGTTGCCCTGCAGTGAGTATATATTTACACATATAAATATATAGATAATGAAGTATGTATGCCAAAAGTAGTTAACATGTAGCATGAGAATGAGCCCAGGCAACATATAACTCTCAATCTCTTTCTCTCATATGTTAATCATACTAGATACTTTATTGTGTATATAAGGTATATATAATGAAGTACAATTGGCCCTTGAACAACATGGGTTTGAAGTGCATGGGTCCACTTATACATGGATTCTTTTCCAATAAATATGTACGACAGTACTACACACTCCATGGTTGGTTGAATCCGTGGGTGTGAAGGGCTGACTGTAAGTTATACATGGATTTTTGCATGGGAGGTTGGCTCCCCTAACCGCTGTGTTGTTCAAGGGTCAACTGCACATATATATAATAAATATACAGTAGGATTAATACATACCATATATAGAGAGAGATGTTCGGAGTCGTGTTGCTTATATACACACATGCAATAAAGTATGTCTATGGTAAAGCTTCTAGTTGGATTAATATATATGACGAATATTTGGTGTGATTATTTGGATATATGTATTTATATTCTATATATTATATGCATATATAGTATAATATATGTACATATAGCATATGTTTTACATAAAATCAGTAGAAGTTTATGTGACTTCTTAGACTATATTTGGAGTTATTGGTCGCCTCCCAATTTTGCAACTTATCTCTACCTACTGGTTCATGCTAAACAGGGATAGAAACAACAATTACTCTTGAACCTTCAGAGTATACAAATGCAAAATCTGTCATCTTATCAGGCTAAAAAAAAGAAAATCACTGTCTTCATGCACTAACAGCTTCAAACAGAAGTTAATTAAATGAATGCTAATTTCCTAATCTGTTGAGAACTGTCAGTTTTTACTGCCAGAGATTAGCTGTTAAGATATATGTATATATACCCAGAACCACACCAGCTCTTTTTTGCAAGGTAAGTGTTCTGAGTTAATGGAAAATTACTGCAGGGCACAAGTATAAACTATAAAACAATTAAAATCATAAATCCAAATGGCAGCAATTCTCAGTGAGTCTTACAACAACAAACTAAGCGGCTGCCAATCTGGAAAGCTCTGCCCTGGGCCCAACAGGTGAGCTGGCTGGAGCTGGGGCCAGAGGAAGGCACAGGCCGCTTCCCGTGGATGGCCTCCAGCAAGAACGCAAGGATGGCTGGAGTCCCTGTGGGACAGTGGGATGGTCAGCCCAGGGCTCAGGAGGTTCCAGGGCAGAGGCTGCCCACAGGTTTCTAGCCAGCTTATTTCCCTTTCATAGAAAAGACCATTTATTCAGGCACTCAAATATTTACTGAACAACTACTGTGTAACATGTAGTGTTCTTGGCATAGAGGAAACAAATTCCCTGCCCTGCCCTGCCCTCATGGAGCTTACATTCTAATGTGGAAATTGACAGTCAATTAACATTACAATAAATAGTATGTTAAGAAATGAAAAGTGCTATGAGCATTTAGGCTGGGATGAACTCTGGTCCATGTCCTTGTTTCTTTTCCGTTAAGTGACAAGTATTTATTGAGCACCTTCTAAGTGCCTGGGCCTTTGTGAAATGACTTTCAAGAGACAGAATTCTAAGACTTGGCTTCTGCCATCTGCAGGTGGAGCCAGAAGAAAACCCTAAAGACACCAGGCTGCACCTCACGTGGATGATCTTATTTAATTCTCTTCCAAATTCTCTGAAATGGGACTACCATCACTCCCATTTTATGGATGACAAAACTGAGACTTACAGAGGGTAAATATCTTGCCTAGAAGCAAGGTGGGGGTGGGAACCAAGACTTGTACCTTGCAGAGCGAAATCCTAACCATGTGTCTCCACTGGCTGGTGGAGACCACGTGCACTAAAGGAGCTCCCAAGAAGCTGTAAGCTCCCCGAAGAAGGAGCCACATCCGCTCCACCATCCACATCCTCCCCAGGTCCATACTGCCTGCTCCAGTGCACGTGCCAGGAGAAGTCAGTAAACCAGACAGCCTGGTTGTTCTCTCATGCTCTCACTTCCGGATCACCCACCCAAATTTCCAGACCAGAAGGTCTTTGCGTGTGTGGTCATCCAGCCCTGACTTCCCAATAATGACATTTCATTGGCTTGTCAATCTTATTTTTAGTGGTCTACCAATGATCTAGATTTGGGGCCCTTGGAAAACTGGTTAAAGACCAGTGACATAAGGATTAGGGGACATTCACCGAAACAGGGACTCTCTGCGATACCACGTAAGGATTAGTAAGGCAGAGAACCGGAGACGGAGCAGGAGGGACTGTGATGTCTCACAGATGTGAGTTTGAAGATTACTCTGGCTCTGACTTATTATCAACAAGACGTGAGGACAGTGAGTGATCCTCACTGAGCCTCAGGCCCCTTGCCTGTAAAATGGGGATAACAATAACTCATTTCAAAGGCTTACTGTCGTGCTTAAATAAGATAATATGTGAAGAACTCATCGCAGTTCCTGGCACAGGGTGGGCGCTTGACTAATATTAGTTCCAATTCCCCTTCATGAGCAATTTCCAAACCTGATCATTCAAACCACTAGTTTCTTGTTCCTCTCTAACTGACCAAAAAATGACTGTCTGCCACACAAACAGATGCGAATGTCTGCTGGTTTTTTTTTTAGACTGACTACATTTTAAGTGACACTGTAAGGGAGCAACACAGTGGCAAACCACCACCGCCACCAACAGAAGGGGAAAGCAGAATGAGGAAATATAAATAGGAATTGTAGGATGGAGGCTGTGCTCTTGTTGCTCAGATCCTGTCTTAATTCGCCACTGTAGCTGACTTGTTATGGGTGGATGGGCAGGGTGCCTTGGGTGTGAATCGTGGAAGGACATGGGGCACTCACACATGGCCATTTCGATACTCCTGTGACTTCTGAGGCAAGGGCACGAAGGTGAAGGGGCTGTGATCTGCCCACGCTGGGGTGTGCCGTGGTCATGTCTAAGAGGCCTGGCTGTGTCCGGCCTCCTTGGCCCCTCTCCATTTTCCCCATGATTTTCCAGCTTGCCTGTTGTATCTGTGACCTACCCCTTCTCTGTCCAGCAAATTCCTTTTCTGTACAAGTTAGCCAGAGCCATGCTTATTACTAAGACCCCTGACTAACCCTCCCAGGCCCAGGCCAATCTAAAAACCCCTCACTCACACAGGCTGCCCGTGAGGACAGCTGCTCGTTGTCAAAGGCTTACAAACTTGGAACTATCTCAGGAGCTAGGCCAGTGTATTTTGAGAGTAGAGAGGCCCTGCCGGCCACCATACGTTCACAACTGCCTGTTGACCACCTACTCTGTACACAGCACTGGTTGGGAGCAGAGACCAATACTGAGAAGAGCAATGAGGACAAACAATACCAAATGCATTGGTGTCCATGCTCTAAGAGAAGGTCGGGGCAAATAATAGCTACTCGGTGTATGTTGACATGACCCAGAAGCTCTCTTCCTTTAAAAAAAAAAAAAGTCTATACAGCTGTTTCTCCTCGAAGTTCAAAATAAGGGATATTATTAAAACCTAGAGGAATCATCGTGCAGGACACTGTATTAAGAGATTAAGAATCTAGGGTTACTAGATTAGCAATATGGGAAGAAAATATCAATGATGAACTGTTTAAGGGCAAGGATCAATGAGTTTGAACTGAACAAACCTGAAAGCTCAATAACGAATCAAAACTGAAGCAGCAGCAGAGCTAGTGGGAAGGCCCCAATCTGTACGCTTTCTGGCCCTGAACCCTTGCTTTTTCCATACTTTGCCCTTCAACTCCTAGGCTAAGGGTCTGGAGGCTTAAAATAACACAAACGGACTCTAGTTTTTAAAGCTCAATGACAACATCCATATTTCAAAGGAGCTCATCTAGGGTAAGTCTATTTTTTTTTTTTTGCGGTACATGGGCCTCTCACTGTCGTGGCCTCTCCCATTGCAGAGCACAGGCTCCGGACGCGCAGGCTCAGCGGCCATGGCTCACGGGCCCAGCTGCTCCGTGGCATGTGGGATCTGCCCGGACCGGGGCACGAACCCGTGTCCCCTGCATCGGCAGGCGGACTCTCAACCACTGCGCCACCAGGGAAGCCCTAGGGTAAGTCTATTAATGCTGGGCCTTAAGAAAACTGTGATGAGTTGGGAGACTGGAATTGACATATATACACTAATATGTATAAATAGATTACTAATAAGAACCTGCTGTATAAAAAAATAAAATAAACTTCAAAACAAAAAAACTGCAAATGAGTGAGGTGTGTCTTCACCATCCGGAGCTTTCCTCACCTCGCCCTGTCTGTCCTCAGTGGTGCCCTCTCCCTGGTCCAGGGCCTGCCGGCTTCTCTGCTCTTTCCACTCTTCCCCACCAGCTCCCGCAAGAGGCTGCGGCAGCAGTATTCAGCCTCCAGTGTGAATGCTCCAGGTGAGAGGGAAGGGAGCTCACATTTGTCAAACTCTTACCAAACACCAGGCTCCGTGGCAGCTTCTGTGCGGGAGACCCAAGGTCACTAAAGAAAGAGTTTCCACTGGGAAAAAAGCTTTTAATCTGACACTAAAATGGGAAGTATAGATTTAAGTGTCAAGAAACGTGAAGTAAAAGGTATAAATGTTGAGTGTTCACGTCCAGGTTTTTGCAGAAACTGTTTTCTCTGCCTGTAACACTCTTCTGCGCTCCTCACTGGTCACCGCCCATCACTTCCTGCAAGAAGCTTTCATGGGCTCCTCCAATTAGGTTCACTGCTCTTCCTAAGAGGTGCCAAGGTATCTGGACCTCCCCTGCCACAGTATTCGTGACAATGAAACGTGAATGCCTGTTTGTCTGTCTCCCCCACTGGGCACTAGAAGGGGACAAAGGGACCCAGTCAAGTTCACCACTTCATTTGTGCAGGACCCTGCACAGTGCCTGCGATGTTGTAGGCACTTCGTAAATGTCTGATGGCTGACTTCTTAAGAATGAACAGGCACTCAGAGGAGACCCGGAGAGAGCACTGTGGGCTGAAGGGGGTCAGCTTCCTAGATAGCCAGCACCTTGGAGTACTAAATAAGGAAAGATCCATGAAGTAATTTTCTTCTGAAAACTTAGTGTTGCCTGTGCCACCGCTTGGACGGCTGTGGCTAAAAGAACACCACCTAACCCCACACTACGAGAGCCAACCTGCTGGGCTACTAGTACCCTGGCTTGGCGGCCCCAACCCTGTTGCTTACGTTCGCCCTGCTGTTTGCACAGATTAACTTGCCTTAAATAAGTTTTAATCATTTTAAACAAGTACTGCACTTAGATACAATGGAGACACGTACAACTTGATTTTGATTCACACTCCATTTTGTTATGGCAGTAATTATGTATGGAATGGACTTTGATTTTCATGCTTATTTAATCCTAATGTGAATTAGGAATGACTCACTGTCATAGGCTGCAACATTTGTTTTTCTCAGAGGGTGCTTACTTACGTACCTACTAAGTATTCTCGCACTGTTAATTTTTTTTTTTTTTAAGGTACCTATTTACTGGCATGGGTGAACTTAGGAGAAGGGAATTATTCCAAGACACTAAAAAGTGGAAAAATTCCATCAGTTAGTCGTATTTGGCTAGATGAAGTCAATGACAAATTCGTTTCCCTCCTGATGATACATAGTTAACCACATCTAGGAAATTGCCATTCTGTCCCCCCCACCCCAACCCCTTTAAGCCCTGCATGGTAAGAGCCAAACTCTGGCATGATTTACCAACTTCAGAAAAGATTCCTCTGTTCCAGATAAATTGATTCCTGTAAACTCAAACTTTTATTTTAAACTCAGTCATTGCTACCTAAAAATGTTCACCAAAAGTCACTGTTCTGTTCACTTATTGGCTGGTTCCAAAAAACTTTCTAGAGGAACACAGTACATCAGAAACCAAGCAATCCTCTTTGTCAACCCCATAATGGGGACCATGCCTATTTTTCCTTTCTATTAGAATTTGGATCACTGAGTTCTATGGAATGTGTGAACTGTGGTACAGGCCATCAATTCATTTTCCCAACTACTCTTTCCAAAGACATTTTTACTAACATTTAGATAAATACAAATGCGAATCAATTACATTCCAGTTTTCTAAAGTTTGTGTACATATATATAACTAAAGCATGGCAGTGAAGAATTCGAGAAATTGCTACAGGGAGAAAGTATTGGGCAATCAGTGGCTGAAGTAGGCAAGACAAATAATTACCAAAGTATCTTATTTGTGCCCCAGTGAGAGAATCCAAGTGTGACATCCCTTTTTCCAGAAAAGACTTAACTGTGTGTAAGGAGTTCTCTTCAAGACTCACCATATTTACCAATTACGTGGAGGCTGCTAGTAGAGAAATATTTTTAATTGTTCAGGGTCACCTAACGTTATATAAACATGCAACACAACCATCCTTATCATTTACCACATGGACTATGTAAAGATCTTTGTTAGATATAGTGGAAGATCAGAGAGAGATAAGACTTGTTCCCAGTCCTTAAAGAGTTTATAGTGTGTCAAAGTTATATCAATGAGTGAGGTACTCGGTCCTATGAATATGACCTCTTTCCTCTACCCAGAGGCCCTAACATAAATGTAGAGCTGTGGATTTACATGGTCAATTTTTTTGGACACAAGTAGGGATTTCCAGTTGGGGAGCGAACATGGAATTACAGGCTAGTGTCATAGGTACTGATCAAATAAGGTTTCATAGAGGAGGAGGGACTTGATTCTATTAATATCAGCTGATTAGATTGAACTATTCCTTAAGAGGAAATTCTTCCTGGAAGGTTATTTATTCATACTCCTTATGATATCTCAGCAGGCAGCAATTCCATTTTAATTAGAAATAAGAATAGTGTCCACTGCTTGAGGCTAACTAACGTTTCTTCATATACAAGCAAACATTTAAAATCACTTTTCAAACTGGGAAGACTTGACGAAATCGCTTGACTACTGTCAGGTGCTTGAACTCAGCCGTGCTTGAGTTTGCTTCCCCTTCCATCAGCGTGTGGCTCGTAAACATTGGACTCTTTGTTCATTGTTGGGAGCTTGACTATTCTGTGCTTGGAAAGGCACTAATCCTTACAACCTAAGAGGGCTGAAGAAGGACTAAAATACAATGTAATGTAAAAACCAATACATTTGTTTTTGATCTATGTGATACAAAACAGAACTCTTGAATAAAAAAAAAAAATCCCACAAGGACTCAGAGGCAAAAAATATACAAATCAATTTTCACGGCCAAGTAAAGGAGCTGTTACAGTGGAGGATTCCTGGTCTGAATGTCAATATCATGACACAGTGTGAGTGTGTTTCGTGTTTGGTAATTGCAATCGTTGTTGCTTTTGTTGTGGCCATCCACTTACAATGCTTGGTGTCAGTTGATTTGCCTCTTGTAAAAATAAAATACAGTGTGTGTGCGTGTGAGTTGTGAAAAAAACATATACACACTACTAAATATAAAATAGATAACTAAAAAAAAAAAAAAAAAAAACCCCAGAATTCTTCAGGATCCTAAACAGTAAACAAGAGAGAAATCATTTCATTCCCCCAAGAGAAGTCATTCCTTGCCTTTTGACCCCCTCTCCCAATTCTTTTATCCTCATTATCTCACTGAACCTTATTCTAGTCTCACTACTTCCCAGTAACTGTTCCACAATTGGAGGTAATAGTTTAAGACATTAAAGTGTGTGACTTGCTTATCGTTTTACTCTGAGTTTCCTTTGAGCAGTGTGTTGACAAAAAAAGGGGAGTGGGGGCTCGAGTATTTTCCTCTGTAAAGCTTTTCCTTTCCTTGTATTTGCACATTTTTGTTACTGAACTTGAGCAAACTTATTTCTTGAATTTAAACATAAAATACAGAGAGAGGTTTCAGACTCTGACCACTGGGCAGTAAATGTTGCCACAATAACCAACGGCAAGGCGGTCTGGCCAAGTTTTCTAGAATCTCTTCTCCAGCTTTCCTAGGGAATACTGAACTCAATTTTATAGGAAAAATAATTTGGCTTTGCTAGCTTTTCTAAGTATAACAGAGGCGAACGCTTGTTGGCACAATGCTAAAGAATACAGACTATGGTATCAGATACAGCAAGGTTCCAATGCTGCTGCCCTACTTCCTGGTTCTGGAAACTTCTTGCTTCCTGTTACAACCTGAAGTCTCAGTTTCTTCATCTGTAAAATGGGGACAATACTATCTACCTCACAGGCTGTGTTCCCAGGGGTTAAATGAAAGAACAGGTGGAAAAACACTTATTGCCAGGCACAATTTAACTCCTCAATAATTATTATTAATAATTTTCTAAGTGAGGAGCTTCACATACCAACCCAGACTTGGGCAAGGTCAGAGGGATACAATGAGGGCTATTTAGGGTATTTTAGCACTAAGGTCAGTTTTAAAGAGACCTAAATATAAAACTTATTTATGGTCAGAATGGTGCTTACCCCTGGGGTGGGGGTTGGTAGTGACTTGAAGGGGCATCAGCCTGCTGGGATGCCAGAAACAGACTCTGTCTCAGTCTGGGTTACACAGGTGTACGTTCATGTAAAAACCTGTTAACATCTGAGAACTGTGGGCCTATTATACCTCACCAAGAAAAAAGAAATAGAAAGGAAGGAAGGGAGGCAGAGAGGAAGTAAGAAAGGGAGGAAGGGAGGCAAAGAGGGAGGGAGGGAGAAAAAAAGAGGGAAAAAAGGGGGGGGGACAGGCATAAATGATGTTTCCTGTAGTCTACTTTGCTCTTTTTAAGCCACCCACAAACCCAGTTCGGGAGAGGCCTATTCAGCGAATGAGCTGACTGACGGGAAAGAATTGTGCTCTCTCCTCCATGATCAGATCCTAACTCCTGTTCCGAGGCATTCGTGAGGATCATTTTTGGTCTGTATTTAGATGTATGAGGCCATGGGGGTAAGTGTTCAGACACTGCGTGCTGGTCTGTCTTCAGTCTGAACGTGCCTGCTGACATGTGCCGAACACCTAGCGCCGTCTGAACCTCATACTGAAACTGATAAGCCTGACCATCGTCCCAGAATTTCCCATCGACAAATTGGCCAACATTTTCTAGCCATCCCCTACAAGCCCAGTACCCTTCCAGGTCCTGTGAACTCCCTGTGGGCACCCATACCATCTCAGAGCCCACTATGCTATGCTGTACAGACTGGGCCGGTATTTGCAGGCATCCACCTGTGGGTGTCAAAGTCAGGGAGTGCATGCCCTGGGCACCCTGGTGTCAGAGAGAACAGACCCGGGAGACTTCTCTCAGTGTGCAAGGTGAGGCCCGTCCCAGGGCATGGGGAGGGTGCCTCGTCAGTCTGATCTCATGCCATGAAATGTTCAAGACAGTCTGGTCCAAAGAGCCATAAGCGAGGCAATGTCTACTTTACGATGGGTGCACCGAAGTGGAAATGAAAATTGTCTGCCTGCGTATTCTTGATCCTTTTAATCCCAAGAACACCAAACCATTACTGGCATAAACTTCCCCATAAAAGACACTGAAAGAGTGGGGTAACGTGAAGGTGCTCTGGTTACATTGAGTTGTGATGGTAAAGTGACTTTTGAAAAAATTTGTTTTTGAAATAAAATTTATCTGGAGAGGAGTGGCTTTGGTTTGGAAATGGATATTGCCACCTGTTCGTGTGAAACATGCAGAAGAATCACAGAGGTGGGAAACTGATTTTAATACATTAATAAGAAAAGATCATATTAAGACTATTCTAGTTTTTATAATACGAATAGATTAAATATCTTTCTTGATTTAACATTTACCAAAAAACAAACAAAAAACCCCCAACCCAACAACCTTTGGTTTTTCAAACATGGGTGGTACCCTTTGAAAGAAAAGCCAATACAGTCTAAGAAGTTAAATTGTAGAAGCTTGTTGAGTGGAGAAAAGGGAGAGGAAATGCCTTCCTGTCTTCAAAAGGGTTCAAAAAGCCTGACCTGCTTTCTTCAGGGTCTGAAAAGCCCTGCCATTCTGGCTGTACCCCACTTAAGCCGCATAAACCTTACCAGCCGAAACAAGGGTCCTGTTAACTCATGACCTCTCCAAGCCTTAGAGCTGCATAATCATAGAACTCTGGGACAGGTTCATCATCCTCGTGCTACTGACAGCCCTGTGCATGGGAGGATGTTTAGCAGCACCCTCGGCCTCCAGCCACTAGATGCCAGCAACAGTGCCCCCTCCCCAGCTGCAACAACCGCAAACGACTCCGGACATTGTCAAATGTCCCCTGGAGGCAGAAGCACCAGCTGAGAACCACTGTGCCAGAGGAGCAGCAGGGATCAACTGTTCTAACCTCATCAGAGGTGAAGAAACTATGGCCAATGACCGTGTTCCCAGCCTGAGTTCGGGGCTTTTCCTCCTCAACAGGGCTGCTGTGTAAAAGCCGAATCCTCCTTTTTGCCTGAGCACCACGCTAAGGAACCGAGTTTCGTAACTCTGTTGTCTAGAATGACAACACCTCTTGGAGCCTCAGGAACAAAGGAGCCTCATGGCCCTACCCACGAATCACAGCATCTCCTGGGCGGTGCCCCAGTGAGTTTCTCATCCGCAAAATCCCAGGGTACCCCCAAATGAAAGCCAGGGGAATCCACAAATTCCCTGGTAGCGTTTTAAAACACACTGCAACTACAGATTTCCCCTGTTCGATCCGATTTCCAGCCACAGAAATTGAGAATCCTAAAGCCGAAATTAAGATATCCTACTGAATTCCACTAACAGACTGGGTGGGACGTTGCTTGCTAGCTCCTGGTTAGTGAGAATCTAGCTCTCTCTCTGCTCCTGGAATATTGTGTGTCTCTCAGTCCATTGGCTCAGAAGGTCTCATTGCAGTAGTCTTCAATTTGCTAAAAAGTGATGGTTTCTAGGAAAAGAAATCGCTGGAAACAGTATTACCTCTCCTAGCACTAATGTAAATCACACTGCAAAACCAGGCACTACACTAAAAAAAACTAAATTCATCCTGTTCCGCCTAGAGAGATTAGAAATTGGAGGAAATTCAGAAAACATGAGCCCCTAGGACCAATAAACCATATTTAGAACCATCTGAATGTATTTTATATTTACAGGAATTTTATTTATGATAAGAATTTAAATGTCTTCTTTGCCCTGCCCTCCCCCTTCTTCATAAAGATTAAATGACATCATTTAGCTAAAGTAAAGAATGCCCTAAAAAGAACTAATAGGCCAAGTTGTTTCTACCGTTTAGGAAAGGGAAAAAAAAAAAAGGCAAAACCAAACCAAACCTAACAAACCCTGTTTTTTTCTCCTTCACAAAAATAACAGAAGGAAAGCTGCTACTGTAACCAGCAGTGATTGCAGGCATTTCCTGTATTTTTATATCAAGCTGGGTGTTTTTTTTCCATTACATACCCAGTGAACTCCATTTAGGTCAAGACTAGAGGAAAACAGGACCAATTATGCCTCCAAACCCACAAATCTGCCTACTTAACGCTGCTAATTTTATTGTGTTAACTCCATGGGTCCAAGGAGCTAGTGAAAGGAAAATCTCCATTCACTCTCCTCCTCCAGTCCTATCCCAGGCAGTTTCTAGCGTCCCAAGAAGCATCCATCCCAGGCTGGGATTCGATCCGGTTGTTAAAATCAGAGGGTCTTGGGTCAAAAATCTGCTTTCTCAGAAGTTCCCGGGCTCCCTGGGGCCCATGCTCCAGGCCTACCTTTGGACAGGTCAATGCCTGAACCTCCAGGTCCATCGCTCTTGTCCATCACTAGAATCTTCATTTTCATGTTTTATCTTCAAGAAGGGCAAGAAGGTCTTTTTCCACATGCCTCACCTTGCATCTCTTTGGCTTTAAGTCAATTTCTTTCTGATTTGTCTTCTCTGGTTACAAGATTGCATTTGGAGCTTCCTTAGTGAAGTCAGTTATAATGCAGTAATGATTAAACAGCCTCATCGCCATTTTTCTTTTGTTACTTCAAGGTGTTCCATGAATGGGATACTCTACTGTGTCTCTGCTTCCCCCCGCCTAATTTTAATATCTTGCTTATAATACCATACACACACTGGGTTTTGCAGTCAACACAGTGTTTTCATAGCTGCCAGTATCTATTCTCTCTTACGAAAACCTTCTTACCCAACTTGAGATCGTTATAAAAAGGTGACAAGCTCTTTGGCCAACCTTGGGCGCTCTCTCTTTCCCCACCCTGTCCCCTAATTCCCCAAAGGCCCACTCTCCTTTGTTTGTGCAATTTCAGGTAAGTTTTCTTCTTGGCAATGCCTCTCAGGCCCAGGTTAAACAAATTACTTCATCGTCTTAAGTGACGAGGCCACAGAGGAGTCTTTCCCGTTGACAATCCCACAAAAGTGTCCTGAGGTGGTTTTTCAAGATATTTCCCCCTAAACTGTACCTATAAAGTTACTTGACTCTCTGACAGTTTATTCTTCAATTGTCTATGCTACTTAACACTTTTTCTTATTGTTCATATTAATTCCATTATCTGATGTAACAGTCAATTTCATAGACTATTAGAGCTGGGATGGACCTTCAAGGTAAATAAAGGCCACTCTGGAATAGTTTTATGGGATTAAGGATTAGAAATGTGTTTTCCTAGCCTTTCTGCGGTTACCTCAGATGACCCCACACTTCAAGTACAATTGTACTTTCAAGTCAAAACCTGACGTATTCAGAATCAACCTTGCAACCAACTGACTAATGTTTAGTGATTACCTACCACGTACTTGGCTCCACATTAAGGTATTATAAGAGAATATAACAAAGATAAACAATTACTAAAGCCTTTCCTATGTGTTTTTCAAGCATTACCTCATTTAACAGTCACAACAATCATACGTTATCCCAGGATTTAAATGAGGACATTGAAGGTCAGAAGGGAAGAAGAACTGGCCAGCATGCAGAGCCAGGTTCCCATCACCCCAGGTGTGATGGCCGACAGGTGTGTAAATCACCCAGCCATGCTGCTGCATGTTGGGTTCCCTGGAGGTTACTGTGGAAAGGACTGAGGCTGCTGCCTCTGCCCACTTGCTTCCTGGACCATATGCAGAATGTCTTTCAGAATCCATCATTTCACAGCCACTCAGAGAAATCAGGGCTTTTCCATCATAGGCACACCTTATTTTTGGTACAAAATGATGTTCAGAAACCAGATTTGTCTCCAAAGGAGGATGAGTAGACACAAAAGAGGCTATATTCAAAGTCAAATCTAGAGAGGAGTATAAAAATATTCAAAGGAAAAGCTGTATTTTTGCCTGAGAATAAAGTCTCCCAGGAGGACTCTTTTAAAGCAGATGATAATACTCATTTGGACGTGTAAACTCTGTGTTTGCTTAAAAAAAAAAAAAAATCAGTCTATTTCCTTATGGCAGAATTGAGAAACTCCCAGCCCCTGAAGCCCTCACGTGCTTTCTGGAAGAGCTAATTTGACAGGATTCTATAGCCCTTTTGGATACTCCATTGCTGGTTTTTTGTTTTGTTTTGTTTTTTTCTCACTTTCCTTCAAACATTACATTGGGCTCTTAGCTAATAAAGATAAAATCCTTTGTTTCATGTTCCTTCTTCTATGAAATTTGACCTATAATTTTCTTTACTGCTGGCTTCCTTTTAAGCAATAGCAAAAAAAACCACCACAAGATTCTCTAGAATCTCCAAGTGAAAGGTCTTTCTGCTACCCATGGTTTCGTTTTCCCCTCCAAATCTAACTATCGAAGCATGTCCTCTTTTTGCTACTCTTTCTCCTTCCTCTAATTTCACTGTAGGATGTTTGTGTTTATTCAATTATTATTTGTGATGGTTAAATTATTGTTGCTGGCCAACCACGGGGCAGAGTGGGGACAACCGCATGGACCATAAACTTGGCTAGCAGGCACGTGAAGGCTGTGGTTTTAGGACTGTTACCAGCACAGACCGAATCCCATCAATTAAATGGCTCAGGTGGTTTCTTTTCTGTTATATTAATTCGTTTGTCTTACTTTTTAGATTCCATATATAAGTGATAACACAAAGTATTTGTCCTTCTCTGACTTATTTCACTAAGTATAATACCCTCCAGGTCCATCCATGTGGTGGCCAATGGCAGAATTTCATTATTTTCTATGACTGAGTAGTATTCCATTGTATACATATACCCCATCTTCTTTATCCTTTCATGTGTTGATGGACACTCAGGTTGCTTCCATATATTGGCTATGGTAGGTAATGCTGCTATGAATATGGGAGTGCATATATCTTTTCGAATGGCTGTTTTTGTTTTCTTCCACTGGTTTCTGCTAAGGGTAAATGGAGGTTGGGGGGGTGGGGTGGGAGGAACACCATCAGAATATCCCAGCCTTCTTATTTCATAATTGTTCCAAGGTGTCAACAGCACTGGGTCACCAGCAGCTCGTCAATCTCCTTTCACATTTTTCAACATCATCTTTACGCTGGATGTTTTAGATTAGAATCCAAGACTTTTCCTGTAGGTTGTAGCTGCCAAGCAGTTCATACCCACATGCATACGCTGTTCTCTGAGAAGTTCTAAAAGGCAACTCTCATTTGACATTCTCCGTCTGCAGGAATGTGCCCACCTGCCAAACAGGGATATCCTCCCTGAAGTAGGCTTACCTCATATACAGCCCAATGCCGGGCACCTCGGAGGACCCGAGAGGAGGAGAGGTCATGTTCCCAGACCTCCAAGGGCTAACAATTTCCATTGGGAGACAAGACTAACAAAAGTGAAACATTTTGAGACTGAGCAAGCACTACGTCCCTACCCACAGTCTGAAATCCCATGAGTCACTGTACGAATAAATACTCATTCACCTTTCGGGGAACTCTCACCCCGATCCCCCTGCCCCTGCAATATTACAAAGCAATTTCTCTCTTTCTGTAACTTTAGGCCTTTGGTTCCTAATAGTAAGGAATTTTGTTTGTCTTATATTGAAAAGAAAAGCAAAGATGAAAACGTATATGCAAAGATAAAAGAAAAGAAGGCAAACGATGGGAAAACTCTCTCTGAGCTGCATTCCCCAGCGTACCCTCTGTAATGGGGTACTAATTACAGAGGGGTAAAGGAGCCTCTGTCTGATTCTAAGAAGGTTCTAAATATAACTCTGTACCTTGCTTCCATCAGACACACTGATTTATAATTTAGACAAACACACAAATAGAACCCAGTAGCTTTGAAAGCAAGCACTGATGCACACATAGATAGCTCCCAAATCTGGCTTCATGCCTGCAAAGATATCTCTCATTGATGGCTGGTACCATGTTGTATGTACACAAATTTGCCTTTGACAATAAAGGGTCCCCACTGGAGAATTCCACGACATCTGCAGGAAAGTGGGGCTTCTGGATTCCGTACACCCCTCCGCTTATCCTTCTAGCCATGTGCTTAGCAGCTCAAGTCTCTGGACAAGACACACTGGGTGGACGTTTTTCACTGGGTTTGGGGGTCTAACGATGTGTGTATTTCCTTGTGCAAAAAATAAGTTAGGTTTTCAGACCCTCACAAACAGCACATACCTCCACTACCTCACAGGGACCTGGAAAGGATGGGAAACAGAGTCTAAAAACAGACCTGTCAGTGGAAGCTTGCAAGGTTGGGGGCGAAAGTCCAAGGTGACTCACTCAGTTTGAAAACTTTGTTCTGCTTTGGGTAGTTGACAACTTGTGAAATAATACGCCCCTGACCCCTTACCAAGTATTGATGTTACCTTACAGCGCTTAGGACTGAGGCTTGAGTTCCACTGTGGTCCAGGTGGGACACGGCATGGAGAAATTCTCCAAGGGTGTCATTCACGTGGAGGCTGACTCAGGACAGACTGGAAGCTTTGTGGAACTGTCGCTGACTTTCCTCAGCAGCCCAGCCCAATGGGACAGGATTTCCTGGGATCTTCTAGAACATATAATCTTGGAAAAAGGGATTCCCAAATATATATTATTGAGGTCTAAAATCCTTTTTCTCCAAATCCTGCCCTTTTCTTGGTTTGGGTAATCCAGATAATTGCTCTAATTCACACTGGTTTTTTTTTTTAAACTCACATCAGTACATCACAAAATTCTCACTGAATCATAAAGCACAGCAAAGTATCTGTCTTGAGGTTAAGAATTTCAGATCCTTCTAGAAGCCTTGGGCTCTGGAAAGGCACTACTGTTTCCAGCCATGTTGGCCAGGCGAGGCCCGGCTTCTGGGAAAGTTGCAGCCTTGACTCAGAAAAACCATGAACAAAGTCCCCTGACCACACAAAACTAGACAGACACAGAAATTTCCGCTAGGCAGGACTAGCTCTGCCATGTTCAGTTTGATGCTATCCAACACACCCCCACCACCATAAAAGAGAGCCAAGCACTACAGGATTCTTCTGTCAATGTGCATCTCCTGCTCATCTGGGTCTAGAGGCCCAGCCTGGTGTTGTTCAGACACTAAAAATGTGTCTGGGGAGTGAAGAGAGAGGGCGGTGGGTGATCCATTCCCATTAAACCCAAACTGCAGATTCGGGAAACAAAATTAAGGAAGCAAAGGAAAATGAATAAATAGCGTTATCTAGAATATTCTTGAGGAGAAAACTGCAGAGATGAAGCACAGTCACCCACCTGGTGTCCCCACAACAGCCAGGACCAACGAATACACAGCCAGTGTTCCGTCAGGATGAACTGCCTTACGATGGATGTGAGAAGGGTGGCTGCCGTCATGTTGCCCCTGCTGTGCCTGCATCCGTCAGGAATCTCTTTTTGCGTTAGAGCTGAGCCTCTCCAGGGCTAAGAGGGAACCTCCTATGTGAGGCATGCTAGGAAGGAGCCCCACCCCCTTTCCCCACTGCCAAATCTACCTGGAGAGATTGGTCCCTATGGTTCAAGACATTTCCCCTGCTAATGTTTAAATTCTTCTATGCACCCATCAGGTCCTGCCTAGAGTTTCCAGCTCAAAAAGGGATACTGAGGTATTTAGGGCAGTTATTCTCAACTGTGATGCAGTGATGGAATTGGGGTGTCTAGGTCAGCTGTGAGGTCCACAGAGTAACGGGGTAGGACTAATATAGTAATTATGGTAATGGTTAATACCTAGTGCTCACTGCCATACCAAATACTGCAACAAGTACTTTGATGCACAGCCCTATTTAAGCTCTACAACCTCCTTACGGGGGGCGGGGTACTATGACCATGGTTCATCGATTCTAGAACACACTTTAAAAAAATTTTTTTTTTACATTTTAACAATTTTGAACTTACAATTACAACTGGCAGTTTTTTTTTAAGTAAGAAAGCAACAGAAAAAGTGGGGGGAGGAAACAAAGAACAAATGTAATGAGTAAAAAGTAGTTACAAAAATAGTAGATATCAATCCAACTCTATCAATAATCACTTTACAGGTGAATGCTCTAAATACACCAATTAAAAGACAGAGATTGTCAGAGCGGATTAAGAAACAAACAGGGCTTCCCTGGTGGTGCAGTGGTTAAGAATCCGCCTGCCAACGAAGGGGACACGGGTTCGAGCCCTGGTCTGGGAAGATCCCACATGCCGCAGAGCAACTAAGCCCGTGTGCCACAACTACTGAGCCTGTGCTCTAGAGCCCGTGAGCCACAACTGCTGAGGGTTGCATGCCTAGAGCCCCTGCTCTACGACGAGAGGAGCCACCGGAAGGAGAAGCCTGCACGCCACAACAAAGAGTAGCCCCTGCTCAATGCAACTAGAGAAAGCCCATGTGCAGCAACGAAGACCCAACGCAGCCAAAAATAAAAAATAAATTAAAAACCCCCAAGACCCAACTATATTTTGTCTATAAGAAACACACATTAAATAATAAAGATTCAGACAGATTAAAACTAAAAGGATGGAGAAAGAAATACCAAGCTGACACTAATCAAAAGAAAGCTGGACTACCTATATTAACTTCAGACAAAGCAGGCTTCACAGTAAGGAAAATTATCAGGAATGAGGTACATTACATAATGATGAAGGGGTCAATTCTTCAAGATGACCTAAAAATCCTAAACAGGTATGTGCTGAACAAGAGTGTCTAAATAGAGGCAAAAACTGATAGAACTCAAAACCACAATTAGATATGCATCACATCCACTTGGATATATAATCGAAAAGGACAGATAATAACAAGTGTTGGTGAAGATGTGGAGTAACTGGAACCTTCATAGGTTGCCGGTGGGAATGTAAAATGATGCAGTGACTTTGGAAAACAGCTTGACAGTTCTTCAAAAAGTTAAGCCATCTGACCCAGCAATTCTACTCCTAGGTAGATAAATGAAAACGTTATGTCCACTCAAAGACTTGTACAGTAATATTAATAGCAGCAGGTTGACAAGCCAAAGGCCCATCAACTGATGAACGAATAAACAAAATGTGGTATACCCACACGACAAAACATTATTCAGCCACGGAAAGGAATGAAGCATTGATACATGCTACGATATGGATGAACCTTGAAAACATGCTAAGTAAAAGGAGCCAGTTACAAGACATCACATGTTGTATAATTCTATGTATACGTAATGTCCAGAATAGGCAAATCTACAGAGAAAGTAGATAAGTGGCTGCCTAGGGCTGGGAGTGAGGGTGGGAGAGGACTGGGGGTTGATGGTTAAAAGAAATAGAGCTGCTTTTTGGAGTGATGAAAATATTTTGGTGATAATTGCACGACTGTGTGAATATACTAAAAGCCACTGATTTGTACACTTTCAGCGGATGAATTGTATGGTATGTGAATTAAATTGGAATAAAACTGTTAGAAAAAAGACGATTGAACTGAAAGGAGAAATGCACAAATGCCCTTTTTCAGTGATATATCAAACAGGTAGAAAACCAAGAGGGGATATATAGCTGACCCGAACAGCACTGCCCAACTTCATCTATAGATTTCATTTTACAGTGGGGTACTAGTAAATATTTAACAATAGCTTTCCGGGGAAACAAACTTTGATCTGTAGCATTTGCTGAGTTCCATGGTACAAATACTCCCACCATGGCTGACATCAACCTACCAACAAAATGTCACTGGCCACGGAGCTGGGAAGAGATGTGCATAGCTTTCCCCCTTTGATGCCGGCTCACAAATCAGATTGCTAAATTTTCAGGAGCTGTTGTGAGCTGATTGTGAAACATGGGTAGCCTGAAAATTCCCCCGGAGGGAATATTTACACCATGGAAATCAGCTACAAACCAGGTGCTTCTGTTTGTTTATTTGGAGTCAGTTTATCAGCCCACACTATCAAAAAACACCAGAGCCCCCACCAGTGGTTCTGTCTGCATCATCAAGAGGCTGAATGACCTTGGAAGAGTCATACCACCTCCCTAATTTATTCATCTATAGAAGATGGCGTTGGAGTAGCTGACCCCCAAGCTTACTCACACCTCTAAAATTCTGTTAAATAGCAGGCCCTTCTTCCCCAATGCCCACGTGTAACACAACCTGAGAGCACAAAACCGTGCAGTCACACGACTTCGGACAGTCATTCTGTGGCCCCTCAGGATGGGGTCTGTGGTCTCCCCTCAAGCCTCGCTGCTCACCAAGCCTCCCTTTGTGCTTTGAGATCCAGGAGTGTAGAAATTCTTTAGACCCACAGACCCCTTTGGCATCCCGCCTGCCCAAGCCTTCACACATCCTGATCCCACTCCTTGGTACACTCTCCCATGACCTCTTCCTCTGGTCAACTCTTACCCCATTGGGCCTCTTTGGGAGAGGTCAATTCCCACAGAAAGCCTTCCTTGATCTTCCCCATCCAGCTGAGGTATCTGTGCTATGTAGTTCCCTGGCACCCTATCCTTTCCCTATCACCATCCTTCTCAGTGTTTTATTGTTATTGTCCATTTTATTGCCTGGCATCCCCACCCAAACTTAAGTGCCAAGAGGGCAGAGAGTGTGTGTCTTTTCCTTTTCACGGTATCTCCAAGGCCTACACCTGATACACCAAGGAGGCTTAACAGTCATTGCTGACTGAATAAACGAGCATCTGCTTAAACACACAGCTTCTGAACAACAGAGCGGTACTCTTCAAGAAATGGTCCAAACCCAAACTGAAATCCCTTTTGGATGAATGCTTTTGCATTAGCAGATTTCCAACAACGGAGGGAATTTCATCTGAGAGATTTCCCACTTCAGAGAAGGTTCAGAATCCTGGGGAGTGAGATTCTCAGTCTTGATGGGACCATGACTTTCTAAGCAAACAGCCCTGCTCCTCAGACAGGAACTCTTGCCCGTATGGTGGGTTATGGCCCTTGGAGGAAGCTCTGCTCACTACAGGGATAAACACTTAACTTGGCAGCATCAGACCCTTGAGAAACCATTTGTTTTGATTAAGAGGGGGGACTGTGGATACACTGGAGTCGGGGATCCACAGAGGGTGATCTGACATTCAGAGCGCAGAGCATGAGACCACCTGCCAACGAAGTCTCACGTTCCAGGACCTCTAAACTCTCCAGAAGGCACCAGGCAGTTAACTACAGTTACCTCTGGAGCCTCACTGAGGTCATTTGCAGATGCCACTTTTTGAGATTCATTTTCAGAGTCTGTTCAAGGGATTCCCAGACCAACAACCTTAGGCTCACAGAGCAAGATCCTCCAATGCAGCCGTCACGTACAGAGCCGAGGTCCAGAGAGAAGTAATTTGCCTGAGGTCACCCAACTGAGGCAAAGCTTTATCAGAGTTCTGGCCCGATTCCTGGCCCCAAGTTCTTTCTACTGCAGCACTTCATCAGCCAGACGCTGTGAAGAATAAGAAGACCGTGGAATGGGGCAGTGCCCACAGAAAGGAAGCCCAGGAAAAGGTGGGTCCAGCAAGAGGTCCATCAGAAAGCGCATCCCTGTGGCCAACTATATTTAGAAAGTCCCCCTACCTCCCTGGAGGTGTTTTGCTTGATCCATTTGAGTAGGTTGGCCATGAACTCAAGGGCGATTAGATTCAACCGTAAGTTCAGCATAACCCTCAGAAGCTCTACAAGATCATTCAACCAAGAAACAGTTGTCAGTGCAATGTGAGAAATGCTAGAATATAATGGAGTAGATGCAGCGTTAACGGGAGGAAGAAAGGACCAACTTTGCTTGAAAGGGCCAGGGGAAAGTGAACTGAAGCTGAATCTTAAAGGATGGGAAAGAGTGAGAAAAAATAAAAAGTGAAAAAGAAGGTCTGGTATTCTAGGAAAATGTACGGTATTCCTAGGCAAAGAGAGGAGGTGATGCTGGGATCTGGGTGATAAATGCACAGTGTGTGTGGCTGTGTGGATGAGGACACCTTTCAGGGAGGAGCCCGGTGGGAGAAGCACTTGGGAAGGCAGGGTGGGTGGGAAGAGACCTGTGTGCAAATCCTGGAGAAGTTAGTGAGAGGGTCAGCTTGGGGATGGCTTCAGGTAAGAGGTGGAAGAGTCTGGACAATAACCCGAGACAACACGGAGTCACTGCAGACTTCTGAGCAAGAAAGTGCCCCAACTCCTTATTTTATGATAGTTAATCTGTAGGAATGGTGGGAGAAGAGACCCAGAAGCAAGGAGAGGGAAGGTGGCAACAACCACCAGGATTAATCCATCAGCCTGTTACCACATGACCAAAGAGAGAAACAAAGCTAATTAACTGTGGCCCCTAACGCTTCCATGGGCTGAGGAGCGCCCCCAACAGCCTGAGTCATCTTGGACTCAGCCAGGGCTGAGACGGTGGGATTCACTCAGACGTTCACACAGACTCTGCTTACCCCATGGCAAAGCCGCCCATTGTTTGCTAAAACAATTCCCATTTTTTTGCCGTTCAATCATTAGCCAAAGGCATTGAGGAAACACAATCTTAGGACTCAGCCCAGGAGAATTCAGGCTCTACTGTTGAATACATTGCAGTAATACATGTTCCAAGATGTCTACTTTCTCTAGAACACTGCATGGTCATAAAAGCTACATATACCAAATTCTGCTTCATAATACGGGTCCAAAGTCCTCAAACCAGCCTTTGTTTGGGAGACTCTAACCTGACAAGGTGCTTTCATCAGTTTGCCAGCTAGCAAGACACATTCATGGTAGACTTTTTGAGATGGACAAAGTGAATCTGATCAATTGTCCGCTCAGCCACTTGGGAAATAGAACAACGATGGCAACAGCAGCAGCGAGCATTCAGTGAGTGTCTACTCCACACCCGACACAATCGTAATGATTTTACACATGTTAACATGTGTTTGATTCTCACAATCTCTCTTTGAGGGAGGTAATTTTACAGATGGAGAAACTGAGGGTTAGAGAAGTAAGTCCCTTGCTGAAGGTCACATATCTAATAAGCAGTGGAGACAAGAGTTTGTTTGAGCCAGGGGTCCTTACCCACCACAAGGGGTTCTCAGCTCTGTGGTAGGTATAATGAGAGACACAAAAGTAGATGACAGGGTCCCTGAACGTTTTCTCTCTGAATACACACTACTAACTGAAACACTCAGACACATTTAATCAGGAATTTCCCTCTGGTTCCAAACTTCCTGTTTGCTCTGCACCTCCCATGTCAACGGAGTCAGCATTCTACTTCTGATCTGGTCGGCAATAACATGGCTTCCTCAGAAGAATATAAACTTGGCTTTCATCCCAACCAGCTCAGGCTCTGCTCTCTCTTCCCCTCCCCTTTATCATGTCACAACGACTTCACCCTACACTGTCATTGGCAGGTGAAACTGCACGAAAGGAGTTTGGGGTGAAGATGGTCTCACCTCTAAGTAAACCTAGATCCACAAAAAAGTGACTGCCCCTGAAACCCCACAATTACACTTAGTATTCCTTCATCAGGAGACAAGCCCTTCAATTATACAACACGGTAGAGGGACCAAATGACTCTCATTACCAAAATGCACATTTTTGAAGTCAGCTTTTTTTGCTGAAGGTGGTCATGTAGGGAGTGGGGGGTGGGGGTGGGGGGTGGAGTGGGAGCTCATGAAGATGGTAGATCTCCGTCAAGGAGGCCGAGGCATGGAAGTCAGACTCCGCAGATTTCCTATGCAAGCACACCCGTCGGCTGTTCCAGCCCACTGGACACTGTTAGGTGCATTTCTCAGTACTCTCTTACCCTGCCTCAGGGTCCCTGCATGCTCACAGTATTGGAATAACGCCAAAGAGAGGCTCCCTAACCCGGAATACTGCCTGACCCTGAGATCTAGGCCCTGTCCTAGATGGGCCCTTGACCTGCATGGGGACAGAGCCTCACATGTCCACCACCCTGCTCCCCACAAACAGAGTGTCATGGTTCCTGGGGTGTCTGCACCTCCCCACACCTCGCTGTGCCCCAAACAACTTATAGAGTCCTTTTATGTCCATTAGCTTATCTAAAGCTTTCAATTTATGCCAAGTCTGCAGGCCTGGCCATCTTATTTTGATTTGATATTTATTATCAGCTCCATTTTACAGATGAGGAAACTGTGGCTCAGAGAGATTAGGTCGTTTGCCCAGGGTTACATGGTTAGTAAGTGGCAATGCTGGGACTGCAACCTGCATTCTTTATATTAGTTTGCTAGGGTTGCTATAGCCAAGTACCACACTCTGGGTGACTTAAGCAACAGAAATGTATTTCTCACAGTTCTGGAGGCTGGAAGTCCCAGATGGAGGACTGGTTTCTTCTGAGATTTCTCTTTGGCCTGTAAATGGGTTTTCTCCTGGTGTCTTCATGGTCTCCCTCTGTGCATGTCTGTGTCCTAATCTCCTCATCTTATTAAGACACTGGTCATATTGGATTAGGGATCACCCATGTGACCTTATTTTACCTCTCACCTCTTTAAGGGGCCTATCTCCAAATACAGCCACATTCTGAGGTACTAGGAGTTAGGACTTCAACATACGAATTTGGAGGGAACGCAATTCAGCCCATAACATCCTCTGACTCCATAACCCTCCTCCCACTCATTCATCCAACCAATATTTATGGAGCTTCCTAGGTGCCAAGAATTGCGCTCGGCACTTCTGCAAATGTTTTCTCATGTAATTTTCCACACAGTCCAGGGAGCTTTGCATTCTAATTCCCATGGTACAGTGAGGGAACTACGCTTCAAACAGTTTAAGTACTCTGCCCAGGAAAACACAATAAAGACGAGACAGACACTGAATTCAGCCCCAGTTCTCCGACTCCAAATTCAGCGCTGTGTCTCCAGCATACAACTTTGCTTCCCACGCAAGACCGCAGCTGGCAGCAACGGACAGGGTGACCTGACAGTGACGGCAGCGGGGTGGGATCTGGCAGGATCTCCTTCTTCGGAAATACCGTAAATCCCATGGATAATAGCTGTATCTACCGCACAGGGCTGTTGTGTGCTGATTAAATGAGTTAATGGGTACAAAGTGCTCAGAATAGAGTCTGGCTGGTAACGAAGGCTAAATGAGGATCTTGCTATCGTTGTTGCTGCTACTGCTGTGGTGGTGATTATTTTCGTCATTGTTATGATTATTACTGACTTCTAGATATAAAATTATTGACTTCTCAAATACCCACAACAAATTATTTTTCTCACTGTCCCAAAATGACACACAAAGGCCTAAGCACACAAAGATGGGGAGAACAAGAGAAGAAAGAACAGCGACGTAATTTTGGAAGCTGGAAAGCAGAGGGGTGAGTGGGACATGACTCAGTAGACCTGAGAAAGAGCTGAATCCTGAACCAGCAATGGGGAAAGTCAAGAATGATCAAATTTACGCTGTATAATCTCCCACTTCCCGCTCTAACAAAGCTCAGGAATTTGCAGTAACTGTTACCTCTGGAGATGAGGATGATGTAGAAAGAGATAAAGTGAAGAGATCCGGTTGAAAAGCAACTATAAACTCAGATTCTCTTCTTACTCTGCACAGCCCCTTCTCTACATCAGAGATTTTATTCCCTGCAGGGGAGAAAGAGAAAGTCTCTGGGACCAGGGTGGAAGGTGGGGAGAGGGCAGGCACCAGCATATAGAACTAAAAATAGGGCAATTGGATGGATATATGTATTCTGGGAGCTGGGCCTTCAACCCTCTTCTTTCATTTGGCTCACCTGGCTGCCAAGCCCTGTCTCTTCAGACAGGACTCTGGAAAAGTCTTCCCAGGGTAATCTGAGGACTCCAAGAGAAAAACTCTAACAATATTGATAGTCAGAAGTTCCCCCAAATAAATGGCCCATAGGATGATTCATTGTAATGATGCCCAAGTTGACTACTCCAATATCTGAATGATAGTTACAGAAAGAGAACAGAAGAAATCATTAAAGAAATTAGACACTTCCCAGAACTGAAGGACATGATTTTCTAAATTAAAAAGGTTTATCTAAGGCCCAGTGCAATGGATGAAAATGGGTCTACACCACATCATTAACATGTAATTAACAAGCTTGCAGAAAAAAGAAATAGGTCCATACGAAGGATCAAGAGCAAAATAGTTTTGGACTTCTTAATAGCAACACTGGGAGTTGGAAGGCTGTGGAACAATACCTTCACATTTTGAGTGAAAATGGTTTTCAATCTAGAATTCTATATCTAGCCAAACTCTTTATCAAGTTTGAGAGTACAATCAAGATGGTTTTAGATATAAAAGGAAGATCTCAAAAATTTACTTTTCATACTCTTTCTCAGAAGGTACATCACCACATCAAGAAAGTGTATCAAGAAAGAGGAGACGTGATATAAGAGAGGAGCTCTCACATGGAAGAAGCAAAGACGCCTGGACAACAGTGAAGGGAGATCCCAGGGTGACAGCTCTGCAGTAGGCACTGAGGACAACTGTTCAGACTGGAGCAGTTTAGAAGGCACTGGTAGAAATTTATCCAAGAATATTGATAGAATGCCTATTGCACCTAGCCACCCTGAAGGGAGATGTGGACAATCTGGAGAGCATCTGTGTTATCTCCAGAGAAAACAAACAGAGAAAATGTATAGGAAAGGAAAAGTAATTATAGCTTATCAAGTGGCTTAGTTACAAATAGTATTTCACAGTCACAATAATGTATACAATGTACATTCATTTAACAAAAATTACAGTAAACTCTGTTGAGAAGATGGGACGTTTGGAAGGCTATGCGGATGTGATAGGGTGGTGAGTTAGGTAGTAGGTGGGGCAGAGAACTAAATTCTTACTTCCACAGTGGAAAGTCACTAGATAATGTCTAAAATAAAATTTAAAAATAACATTAAAACATGTTATTTAGTACAATGAGGTATCACCTCACACTGGTCAGAATGGCCATCACTAAAAAGTCTACAAATAACAACTGCTGGAGAGGGTGTGGAGAAAAGGGAGCCCTCCTACACTGCTGGTAGGAATATAAACTGGTGCAGCCACCATGGAAAACAATACAGAGGTTCCTTAAAAAACTAAAAATAGAGTTGCCATATGATCCACCAATCCCACTCCTGGGCATATATCCAGAGAAAACTCTAATTCGAAAAGATACATGCATTCTAATGTTCAAAGCAGCACTATTTACAATAGCCAAGACATGGAGGCAACCTAAGTGTCCATCGACAGATGAATGGATAAAGAGGACGTGGTATATATATCAATGGAATACTACTCAGCCAAAAAAAATGAAATGATGCCATTTGCAGCAATATGGATGGACCTAGAGATTATCATACTAAGTGAAGTAAGCCAGACAGAGAAAGACAAATGTCATATGATATCACTTACATGTGGAATCTAAATTATGATACAAATGAACTTATTTACAAAACAGATACAGACTCACAGACATAGAAAACCAATTTATGGTTACCAAAGAGCGAATGGGATGAAGGAGGGATAAATTAGGAGTTTGGGATTAGCAGACACAAACTATTATATTTAAAATAGATAAACAACAAGGTCCTACTGTACAGCATAGGGAAATATATTCGATATCCTGTAATACACCATAATGGAAAATGTGAAAAAATATATGTATATGTATAATTGAATCAATTTGCTGCACACCAGAAACTAACACAACACTGGAAATCAACTATACGTCAATTAAAAAAAAACACACACACACAAAACCACGTTATTTTGAAATACAAAGGTCTATACCAGAAGTGTCAGCTAAAAGAATTGTAAGTGGTTGTCTCTGTGGGAGGGGAAATTGGTGGAGAGGAAGGGCAGAAAATGGCTTCTCATTTCTTTAAGCACTGTGTAGGACTGTTTGAATCTTTATCTATATGAATATCTTTGATTAAAACAACATCTATGCTTTATAACACCTCACTGCATAAACTTGAGTGAGTTACTGCCCAGCTTTGGTTTCCAAGTTCCGCATCTATAAAACGGAGTCGGATTAGATAGCCTCTGAGGGCCTCCTTGATCTAACATTTACACTGCGATTCCTACCACGGGAACTGGTATCATCTCACTACACACTCAGCCCCTAGGTCCTTAGGACTTTTACACTAAAGTATCACTTTCTACAACGGGTGGGGGAATGCTGACGGCTGAGAACACTGCTCTGTGGGAACAAAGATCCCCACGTGATTTTCTAAGGGCCAGGTCCTAAGAAGACTGAGAAGGAGAGTGGAAGGGATCATGTCAATTCCTCCTCCTCCCCTGCTATGTATGAGCATTAGCTACACTGGAAATGTATTGAAAGAAGATGAGACCCTAGACAGTAGATTTTCCAGTTATTAACACAGCCTTTAACCAGAGACCTTCATCAATTTGGGAAACGCCCAACTGCCTATGGCAGGAAAGCTTTCCAGGATCAAGGCAGGCTACCATTCCGCAGACCAGGCACACAACCCCCTTAGACCACCAGGAAGGCAAGACTACGGCGCACATCACAACTCTGTATGCATTTCCCAGGGAGGCTGGGCCTGGAGAGCACAGCCAGAGACCTCTGTACGTCTTCAGCTCTTTCTAGGGAAATCCCTCCCAAGTCCCTCCTTTTGGGCTTTGTCCCCCAGCCCCGGAGAGAACCAGACATTTCAGACTCAGGCTTATCTGAGTCTAAACAAAATCTTTGTTCCCTGCTCTTAATTCTTAATTGACTTTTTATAAACATTATCATCAACAAGGAAAGCCTTTTCTAAGCACCTCCAGAGTACAGAGTGATCTAGATGGGGCCAAAGCAGAAATGCCCTTCTCTCTCTTCCCGTCCCCTTACTGCCCCTCAGTTCTGGCACCAGACACATAACAGGCACCCAGGGCGGACTGACTTTTGGGGGGTGATGATGATGGCTCATTAAAGATTGAAAATCTTGGAGAAATAAAGGAGCAGGAGAGCTTTAAAACTTACAACTTCCTCTCCTGCTGGTAAAAGGCCAAATTTTAGTGCTCTAAGTGAGGAATGTTAATCATCAATCGTACTTGACATAAATAAAATACCTCTGTCATTCCCCACTTGTTTTTATATCCTTCACTTCTACCTGTACAGTCCGACGAGTCATGATCACTCTCGACTACTATAGAAAGGAGAAAAGGCAGGTATTATCCGAACCCCACAGGGAGGCCAGTCATGAAGAGGTTCAGCCACCTGCTCAAGATTTCTCGAAGGATTCTCTAGCAGCTGTTCAACTGTTTTGTCCTGGGTACCTACGAGGTCGGGGAAGAGAAAACTGACTTTACCTTTCTTTGCTGTTTAAATTTTGATTTTTCCCTATGACTACTACTTCTATACTTTAAAAAAAGGAATTCAATTTTATAAAAATGAAGGAATTCATTCTTCTAGTGTTAAGACACTTGGCCAGAGCCGCAGAAGCCATGTTCTTTACCACCCTCTGCCGCAGTACGTGTGACTGTGAGAGAGGAAGATGCATTCCTGTCTGCCAAGCCTCTGGTTCTCCTCCCAGGGAACCCCCGCTGCCTTCTGTGTCTGAGGTGGATCCCACAGTCTCTCTTCCATATCCCATGGTCAGAAGAGCATCCTCTGAGACTCGGCTGCTGTACGGAGCAGCTCAGAGGAAAACAGACAAGCTCTGAGCATGATGTAGGGTAGAAGGAAGTTCCCTGAATCAACTTTCGGAAGAAAAGTCCATCCCTGAAAACCTCTCCTTGTCATGGTATGTGTGAGTGCGTAAGGGAGGGGAAGAGATTTTTAAAAGCCATAGTTAGGAAGCGTGGACACACAGTAAGCTAACGCCTGCTCCCACTGCAGCACACAGAGGATCCTCAGGAATGCTGGGCAGGGGACACAGAGACAGTGCCCTGTGCCGCCCATGGGGGGAACCTGAGCAGAGAGGGCCCAGAGGAAAGGGAGCCTGTCAGCCTGGGCTCGACTTCAAGTGTGAGCCCCCAGTCAGGGCAACGACTTCTTCCCTTAGTTCCTGAACCCTGGCCAGTTAGCTGCTAATTAGTTTGTGTATAAATTCCAGCAGGAAAGCTGGAAAATTCTATCTCAACTTCAGCAATGAGGTTCCTCCTGCAAAATTTGGTCTTGCCGATCTCCCAGATAAGCCCCTGCACCACCCAAAATACGGTCTCCACCTGGACTTCGGAATAGCCAGAGACGAATATGCAGACACACATACCATCTAGCCCGTGTGCTGGAAGCTTCAAACAAAGCAGCATGGGAAAGAGAGATCACATGGTCCTCATTCAGCTATGAATCGAGAGAGATAAAGGAAGGGGGGCCGTTCAGGGGCAAAGAAAAAAAAAAACTGTGTGTGGGGGCTGCAGATACTTCCAACACAGACTTTCAAAAGTGCACATGTGTGAGGTAGCAACCCACTAGACTGGAAGGCGCTGGAGCATTAGAGACTAGAACAAGTATTTAGCGAACACCTCCTACAAGCAGGGTACCATCCTAGGCCAGCCAGGTAAGCACGCTTGCATGGAGTTCTCAAGCACAGAATAGGTATCTTAAGTGAAAATACGAGGTTGGCAAAGGGAACCAGCCTGATCCAGAGAGCTGCTGTCACTCAGGGAAGGCATGGGTGGTCAGGGGAGGCCTCCCAGAGCCGGGGCATCTGACACAGTTCTGAGGGCAGAACGGAAATTTTCTAGACCCGTGGTCCCCGAATCACCTGAGGAATGTTTTAAAAAAGTACAGATTCCTGAACCCCATACCAGACCTACTGAATCAAAGGCTCTAGGAATGGTACTCTGGAATTGCTATTCTTTAAAAAAAAAAAAAAGATTATTTATGACAAATTCAAAACATACAAGAAGCAGACAGAATAGTGAACCCCCGTGTACCCATCACCCAGTTTCAGCGATCACCAACTCATGGCCACTCTTTCCTTACCTATATCCTTATCTAGTCCCCTTGTCCAGTATTCTGGAATCTACCTATTTTTTAAACCAGGGACTCTAAGGCAGTCAGACCATAGATGTGACCTGGAAGCCACTCACTGATCAAGACGCAGATTAGGAGCAAGGGAATTCCAGGGACAGTGGAGACAAAGACTAGGAGAAATGAAAGAGAAGGGTATTTGGGGGAGAACGGCCTAATTTGGAGGGCCTTGAGGGTGGGATACACGGTTGGGGGAAGGATCCTTTTGATAAGGATCAAAAGACCGTTGGGGTCCACGAGGGCCCTGTCAGCATGCATGGTGTCTTTGTGAGAAACACAAAAAGGCATCTCCTCTGGGTAGAAAAAGCACCCCTTTCTGTGCTTTATCTTATGAGGGTTGAAGGATGCTAAGAAGGGGATCCTGTGACAATCAGCCTGTGCTTTGAAAGAACACTGGGCAGCGATGGAGAGGGAGGTAGACAGACAGAAGGGCAGAAAACCGAGAGGCAGTGAGTGAGTCACGTCAAGAAATTCTTGCAAACTAGCCAGGGAAGAAGGAAGAAGGCCTTGGAGGTTGTCTTGAAAGAGAGAGATCTTGTGCGGGGTTCTGGAGAGAGTGATATGGGAGTCACGGGCACACGGGTGTCATCTGGAGGCATGCAAATGCTGAAATTGCTCAGGAGGAGTAGTTGGGGATGAAGGCCGTGGGAAAACGCAGCATTTAGAAGATGGGGGTGAAGGGGAGAAGGACCAGGCCAGGTGATATAGAGATTGAAGCGAAATGGTCAAGGAGATGGGAAGGAGAGAAAGAGAGGGGGCACGTATGGCTCATAGAAGTCAACAGAACAAACGTGTTCTCAGGTGTGATGAGAGGGAAGCATTCAACGAGGGAAGTAGAAAGGAGAAGAAACCAGACATGTAAGCAAAAGTCAAGTTTGGGAGCACCTGGAATGACTAGTAAAGTGTGGACTTGGATTTGATGAGCCCCATGGCAAATGTCATGATGTGTAGCACGAGCTTACTGATCAGTTATACTTCCTAAGTCTGTCACTTACGGCCTGGGGCAAATTATTTAAGGGAAGTCTCTGAATCCCTGCTGGTAAACTGTGGATGATTATACCCACTCTAATAGGGAGGGGATGGGGATGGTATATCAATGAATGACAATTCTTCTTGTCCCTGGCACCTAACAGAGCACTGCCTTGTAGTACGGGTGATCTTTTCACATATCTAACCCCGGTATCTCTAACTAGCCTGCAACCAGTTTGGGGGGCAGACATTGGGGTTTTAAACTAATTGAAGCCAATGGTCATTTGTTGACCATTTACTACGTGCAAGATAAGAAGAGGATGTAAAATAAGAAGATCAAAGGGTTAAAAAGAAGCAGCCATGGCCCTAAAGGAGAGGGTGGGACTTAGTGAAGGACCCACATGGATGCCCGACCCCAACACAAGGTGAAGAGTGGCAGGTGCAGCAATTAGTTTCAACTTGCAATTCATTCCCAAATTGCAAATAAATAAATAATGTGTGGTGGATGGAGAGACTTGCTCTGGTTGGTGGGACCGGGCTTCGAGCCGGCAGGCAGTATTGCATGAGGCTTCTGGGCTGGACAGAGGAGGTGGAGAGGAGAGCAGAAAAATGAGGAAGTTGGGAATTGGCAGGTGAGTTTGAGGAAAGCTAAGAACCTCGGTAGGTTCAAAACAAGAGATCATGGGAAGCGAGGGGAGAAAGACGTTCTGGGCTGTAGTAGACATAACCTAAGGTGACCCCCAAGGTGTCACACTCTGGTATAATCTCATACCCCCTCCCCTTGTATACGGTGGTGAAACTGTGACTTACCTCCAACCAAAACAATGTGGAAAAGGGATGTGATATCACTGCTGAGATTATATGACATTAGAGGGCAAGGGCCAAGGGATTTGCATGTATAATTAAAGTCCCTAAGTCATTTGACTTTGAGTTAAACAAAAGAGAGATTAGCCTGGCTGCGCCCAATCTAATCAAATGATCTGTTTCAAAGACGGTCCAGGTCTCCCTGAAGTTAGAGACTCAAAGCAGGAAAGACTTTCTCTCCTGCTGGCCTTGAGGAAGCCACGTGAATGCTCCAGCTGCAAGGAAATGAATTCTGCCCGCAACCATGTAAGCCTGGAAGAGGAGCCCAAACTTCAGATAAGACTACAGTCTGGCTGACACCTTGATCACAGCAGAGAAACCCAGGTGTGCCTTGCCTGGACTCCTGCCCCGTGGAAACTGTGAGACAATCAATGGGTGTTGTTTTAAGCCACTGCGTTTGTGGTAATTTGTTACGCAGTAACAGGAAACAAATACATGGACTCCTGTCGTGGAGGGCCATGAAAGCGGGCTAAAAAGTATGGGCTTTGTTATGCAGGCCATAGGGAGCCACTGACTATTTTTGAGCAGAGCGACTTTAGGGAGCTGGTGAGGGTTGGTCAGAACCCCTTGGAGAACATTTAGTCAGGGCATTGCTCCCGGGAGCAGGTCAGTGAAGTTCTGGCGAGGGATTAGTTCTGGGTTGAACCAAGCCAGCTATTCTTCTACCCAATTTAAAAAAAAAAGGAGGAAGCAAAATCTGAGTAAAGAAATTGACAGTCATTGAAAAAACCTTAAGGAACTTTAGTGTCCTTGTTGCTAATTATAAATATTTACTCCTCCCAGAATTCCTGACCTCACAGAAGAGCCTGCGTAGTCTCGCTGTCTTACTGGAAAATTTCTGTGTGTGTGTGTTCATTCTATGTTTTCTTGGAAGGGGGACAAGGCAGTAATAAGGGACTGGATGATCTGTAGAGAGTCACTTCCTGTTGGATATTGTCTAGTTCCCCTCCCTCCTCCCCCCCAAGATCATAAACCCTGAGACCCGCAAGGAACTCCTCCTTCTCCGATTCTATCTGCTGGAGACAACTAAGCCAAACAAACGCAGGAAGTGGCAAGAGGTTGGGAAGGGGAGGAAGTTCATGGCACAGAAGGAAAAAGTAAAGAGAATGCCCTGATGTTCAAGGAAGAAGGTAGGGGGTGGGGCAGAGAGAAATGAAGGTCACCCCAAGGTTACTTGGCGCCAAGCCTTTAAAATGTCGTGCTTAAGCTTTCAATCAAAACTGGCACAAACAGTGGGTCAGATCTCCCGGGGCCATTCAAATATTAACATTCACAGTGATAAACAGCCCCCAAAAAAAGCCCTCTGTAAGCAAATTGGAACAAACAGCTAATCTAAAGAGGGTTGCTAAGAGACCAGTGGGGCAGGAGCCAAGTCAGTCCAAGCATCCGGAAAGCTCTTTATTTTTTTCGCTTTTGGGGAAGAGAGGAGGAGAGGAGAGGTACCTGTAGATGACTCCATGTTGGTGGAGGAACATGAGGGCTGACGTAACCTCTGCAGCATAGAACCGGGAACGAGGCTCGTCGAATTTTCGGGACCGCTGAATCTGGAACATGAGGTCTCCACCATTTACATACTCCATGACGAAAAAGAGGCGGTCCTGAAAGGAGAGGAGGAAATGCCATTTAGCGAATTCTGCTGCAGCTGCCCACACAGGCCAGCAAGCGTACTGTGAGTCCAAAGTAACAGAACCAGGACTCAAGGACCCTAGTAGCACACGTTCCGGAGAGAAGATGGAGTTAGGGTACGAAGTGTTATTCTAAAATCCGTCTGTCTTACTTTTAGAGGCGTCAGCTTGGTCTAGTGGGAGAAGCCCAAAATTGACAGAAAGGAGATCTGGGTCTCTGTCTAATTTCTGTTATGACCTTGAAGTGTGACCTTGGACAAGTTCTCTGTCCCTTTGCAGGCCCCAGTTACCTTGGTATGTGTGGTGGGTTACATCATGCCCCCCCCCCACCCCCGCAAAGGTATCCATGTCCTAATCCCTTAATGTGTGAATGTTACCTTAGATGGCAACAAAGGACTTTACAGTTGTGATTAAGTTAAGGATCTTGAGTTGGGGAAATTATTCTGCATCACCAGAGTGGACCCTAAAGGCAGTCACAAACGTCCTTATAAGAGGGAGGCAGAGGCGATTTGAGAAGGGAGGAGAAGGCAACGTGACCAGGGAGGTGGAGGTTAGAGTGATGCGGCCACAAGCCAAGGAAGGCGGTGCCACCAGAAGCTGGAAGAGGCAGAGAAGGATCTCTCCTAGAGCCTCTGGAGGGAGCATGGCCTGGCCGACACTTTGACTTCAGCCCAGGGACACTGGTCTCAGACGTCTGGCCTCCAGAACTGTGAGAGAACAGATTTCTATTATTTTAAACCACCAAGTTTGTGGTGATTTGCTACGGCAGTCCTAGGAAACTAACACAAAGCAACATGGACTAATGAGATGGTGAGAGCCCCTCCCATGAGGGTCACGTCTCACTCTGGAGGATGCTCCTTTTGGGATTCCCACCCTGGCGTGCTTCCTATGGATTCTGTCCTCAAGAAGGGCCAAACCACAGTCATCCCTCATGAGGGGTGGTGCCTTCTCATCTGCCCACCATTTGGAGGTGGGAAGAAGATGGACCGAAATTCACTTTTGCACAGTTTCTTGCCTACAGTTTGTGGAGCCCATAGAGTGCGGGGTGCTGTGCTAGACAGGAGGCAAAGAGTTATAAACCATCACTGTCCTGCGGCGGCCGTGGCGGGGGGTGGGGTTATGATCCAGGGGCAGAGATGGGAAATAGGTAGAATGATGAAAACAAAACAGGAGAAGAGTGCCTTAAAGACACTGGGTGCTGAAAGGATTAGGAGAAAGGGGAGCTCTCTGAAGTGGTGGGGTCCATGGAGGATTCTAGAAGGAGCTAGGCCCTCACTTAGAGGAGGAGGAGGTGCGGGAGGTGTCAACAAATACCAGGACATGGGAACAGAGAAGGCTTGGGGACCGGTAAACTGACTATGTCAGCAGGGGAGGAACGTTCATGGAGCAAAGGGGAAACAGCGAGGTGAGAGGCCAGAGGGTCAGAGTACATTCTTAACATACAGATTACAGTCTCAGCGGAGCTGCCAGGAGGATGTCAGCATATTGTTTTCAACCAGAATTAGGAGAATCATTTCCATGAAGACTGAGTAAAAATCACAGTGACACTTTATTCAGGGAGCAGCCTGGACGGCATATCTACTTTATAATTGGCATCTCTTTGAAAATAAGTCCATCCTTAAGAATTGTTATGAATTCAGACTACCTTCTCCCCCCACCACAACCTCCAGAATTATTCAAGCTTTACTGGTATTCACCAAGGCCCTAAGGTCTAGCTTCTCTTCCATTTGTCTTGACCCTCCCCTTCAAAGCCTGCCTTGTTTTCTCCCCCAAGTACAATTTTGTACTCAGAAGTATTCAGAAGCCAACCATTCATTTAATCACCTAGTCCCCATTCAAATCCTTATTTCAAAAATCAAATGATCAGGCCAACCCCATTCCAATGAAACCAGAATTTCTGAGGATGGGACTCAGGCATCAGTAGTTTTCAAAGGCCCTCCTGTGATTCCAGTGGGCAGCCAGGGTAGAGAACAACTCTTCCATCTGGTTTCTGCCAAGGTGAGATATATGGATTATAAGTTATCGGAGTCTTCCTCTTTTATCTTTTCAAGGATCTCCCAAGGACACAGGTTCTCAGACTTGTGCAGCAGAATCTGACAGAGGCTTGTTAGAACGTGGATTCCTCCCCCTCTCCTCCCGCCCCGCAGAGTTTCTGATTCAGAAGATCTGGGTTGGAGCCTGAGACTCTGCATCTCTTAGTTCCCAGGTGATGTTATGCTGCTGGCCAGGGACCCCCACTTTGAGAACCACTGCCCTAGAGCACTTGGGGCAAGGCTTTCCCATGGCAAGAACAGCTGCGTCATGCATTCAACACTGCCCTAATCTAGCTGAACCGTCAGAGACAGCTGCTACAATGCCAGTCCATGGTCACCAACTTGGACTTGGGCTTTAGCAACAATGGAGTACTTCCTTGCCTGTGTCTGAAAGAATCCAAATTTCTAGAGGAAAAATCTCCCCTCCCCATCCTGCCTCCCTGGCTGCTATTTTTTTTTTTTGCGTTACGCGGCCTCTCACTGTTGTGGCCTCTCCCGTTGCGGAGCACAGGCTCCGGACACGCAGGCTCAGCGGCCATGGCTCACGGGCCCAGCCGCTCCGCGGCATGTGGGATCCTCCCAGACCGGGGCACGAACCTGTGTCCCCTGCATCGGCAGGCGGACTCCCAACCACTGCGCCACTAGGGAAGCCCTCCCCCTGGCTGCTTTTTATACTCCAACACCGGACACACGGCATTTGAGGATAGGGGCCGTGGAGGGAGAAAGAAGAGCTCCCATGCTGATTTCATCACTTACTGGCTGTGTGACCTCAGGCAAATGACTTCAGCCCTCTGTGCTCAGTTTTCTCATCTGTGAAAATGAGGATGATAATAGGACCCACCTTACAAAGTTCTTATGAGGATTAAATTACATATTAAAGTGCCTGGCTCATAACTGTTCCTCCATAAAGACTGTCTGTTCCTATTGTTACTACAGTATTCTAGCTAGAGGTATGATAGTTAATACGGTCATTATCGAGTCTTCATTTTCCCTGTCCTTTCAGCAGTATTTTCCCCTGATCACCTCCTCTCCCAATAAACGCTTGCTCCCCTTAGCTTTCAGCTGGTTCTTCCCTGTGACTGTGGCAGGTTTTGTTCCGCCTTCTCTTGTAGGCTTCTCCTCTCTCCAGCCTAACTTACAGTTAGGTGTTGGAATCCCACAAGGCAGTGTTCTAGGCACCCCCTCTTTCTGTACGCGCTGAGTGATCTCATCCACACCCACAGTGGCTACTGCACCTTGACACCTATGACTCGCAAACGTCTCCCTGCATCCTAGACCTCTCCCCCAATCTGTGGACCCATTTACCCAGCTGTGTTTCTGACAACTCCCTCTGATGCTTCAAAGGCACTCAAACCCAACATGTTCAAAACTGCTTCATAATCTTCCCCCAGCAAACTGGGCCTCGTCCAGGGTGCCTGTCTCAGGGCAGGGCTTAACCAACCAGCCAAGTGTATAAATCAGAAACCTGAAAGTCATTCTCAATACCTCCCCTCCTCTCCTTTATCCCTCATATCCATCACCAAGCCCTACTGCTTTTACCTTTTGTACCTTTGCACTTATTACCTCTGTACCTGTTACATTTGCCTTTCTGTTTTCACCACCATCATGGCCACCATTCTCGCCCAAGCAGTTATCATCTCTTGTCGAGATTCTTACAAGAGCCTCTTACTGACACTCCCTACGTTGATTCCAGCTCCCCCGGCCCTGTCCTACCAAACGCTCATCACACTATGGACAGAGTTACCCTGCTGAAATGAAAATCTGATTACAACGCATCCCCCCTTCCTTCCCTCATTCTACTGACTCTTTCAAACGTTTCCTGATACTCTTGGAATAAATAGAAGACTCCCTAACATGCCTCGTGGCCTGTGTGATCTGGCCCTACCTAATTCTTCTGAGTAAGAAGCACTTTCAGCTGTTCCCTGTTCCCGCCACCCCGACAGCAAACTCCCTCCTGCCACAGGGCCTTTGCTCAAGCTGCTCCCTCTGCTTGGCATGTTTTCCCCTCTCCTTTCACCTAATTAATCCCTCCTTGTCCTTGTCCTTCAGATTTCAGTGCAACCATCTTTTCTTCTAGGAAGCTGTCCCTAACTTTTCTGACCAGGTCAAATCCCCCTATTACATGCGACACTCTCCAGTGGGTCTTTGATTTGTGTCACTGATTTATGTCTTTCTCCGCCAGTAGTCTGTGTACTTCATGAGGGCGGGAACTATTGGTAATTCTGCCCTGCTGGTTTTTAAGGGAATTAGTCTAACCCCAAAGAAAAGCGGCTATGATTCCCTTTAAAAACAAGCATTATGTGGGGAGAAGAACTAAAAAAGTTTAGGGGGCTCTAAGAGAGAAACAAAACCAAAGGGTGCTCTGATATTTGTATCTGCAATTTCTTACTGCTTAGGGAGTTAAAGGCTTCAAGACAAGTCAGCCTGCTGCACTAGGCCTCCTGCCTGCAGACTGTGCCCAGGAGTGCCCACTCTGACCACTTCCCGCTCAGGGGGTCTGTCTGTATCAGCACCCAATATTTGGTATAGCTTTGAACAGTTCTTTGGGTCCGCGGACAGACGTCTTCACCTCCCCGTGAGATGGTCAGTTCCCTGAGGAACATACCTTATACTTCCCAGCAATCACCATCACCACTACCAGCTCAGAGGCGCTCAATAAAAATCTGCTCATCCAACATTCACTCCACGTTAGCATCTTGAGGGAGGGACTCTCCTTGGTTTAGTTCCTCATTGTACCCCCAGCGACTAGAATGGAGCCTGGCACAGAGTGGGTTCCTAGTGTGTCTTTGTTGAAACCGTGAGGTCTTAAATACCCACCGCAGATGAGGCCCTGGTTGCTGGAAATTCAACAGTAAACCAGAGTTGGTTTCCCCAAGTTATTTCTATTGTTAACCGCGTTTCGAGTTATTCTAACCTCAGCCCATCTGAACTTCAGTTTTAACTTGGTTTTCTACTCAAAACAGCTCAACGTGCATGGTCCCAAAGCATGGTCAACCCTTGTGGCATAGGAGGCACCGTTTTTAAAGCAAGACAAGTTTTTCACTTCTCCTCCCTCCATTCAGTGAGTCTGGATTGTTTCTGACCTCCACACCTAACACATCTGAGAAGCATGTTTTGATGCAGAGTGGGAACCTCAAGTCATTCTGGGAACTGCTTAATTACATAAACTGAAATCAAAAGAAAGCTGGCAAACCCAGCAGCTACTCATTAATCCCCTCTTGGCATCAGTAGAAAACAAAACAAAACAAAACCCCAACTTCCTTGTAAAGTAAGCAAATATGTTTTCTGAGGTAATCAAAGATTTTAAAAGCCTTATCCTACCTCCTCCTCCCTTAATCACACCTGAATGTCTGAAAAGTTACGGTCTTGTGATAGCAAGTAAAATAATAAAATCAGGAAAGAGATTATATGTCATGGCGATTTAGGGTAAGAATAGTTAATAATGACCTACAAGCCGGAAGGGCCACGCCATGTGTTTGAAATTCCCATTGGGCTCCATTTTCCCAGAGTGCTAACCTTTCCTGACTTTGAAGGGAAAACTAGGCCCTCCCTGTTCATCTTTCAAGGTGTGATGGATAGCCAGAGGCTTCCTCTCAGCAGCACAGCATGTCCTGCCAATTGGGTTTGTTTAGACACACATTCTCCATCGTTTGTTAGCTGTTTATATGTGCAAAGATTCTATCATCTTTGAATCAATTTCACAGGAATGCCCTCCATGGCCGCTGAGCCTGCGCGTCCGGAGCCTGTGCTCCGCAGCGGGAGAGGCCCCAACAGTGAGAGGCCCGCATACCGCCACAAAAATAAAATAAAATATAATAAAATAAAAGATTGGACTTGGAACAGTCCGCCTTTGATGTGCCAATGACAGGATGAACAATTTCTCTAAGGTACCATCTGAGGGAATCGTGGGGCCTGACCTCACACTCTGTAGCATCTCCTTTTCTCTCCATGTCTCCATCATTTAACCTATCAACTCGACAGGTCTCTCCTGGGTGCTCTGCCCTGAGGCAGGTGGCTGGGAGATATGGAAGATGATATAAGCCATGGTTTTGATTTTTGGGAGCTAGGAATTGAACACAGGAAACCACAGAAAGCAACACGAAATGCTCTATCATTATGTGCTAAACCCTTCTGTATCAAATCAGATTGTGAAACCTATGTATCTGGGACCTTATCTTCTTAGGCCCCTAGAGAAGAACTGTCTGTCATCCAGGCCTTAGCACTTACAGAAAATCATTATAAGAAACACTCATAAGAAAATTCTTTCTGTATTTTGTTTTCCATAATACAACTGGTATTGATGGAACTAGCCATTGCTATAGAAATTGTGTTGAGACACATCTGAATTAGGGAAAGACCACAATTCAGGTCTTGAACAACAGAAGGTGGAAGGAGTAGAGAGCCTGGCAAGTTAGAAGCACAGCCCTGAAGGGCAGAGGTAAGCAAGAGTGGCCACTGCATGTGGGGATACGAGGAGGGTAAGAGTAAACCAGTGAAAAAACTTGGATATAGGAATGAAGGAGACAGATTCGATGGTGGGGTGAGGCCAGATGGTTCTGAAAACACAGGTGGGAAGTAAAGACCTCTAGAGATCTTCTGAGCTGTACATTGGCGTAACTAAAGCTGACTAAAAAAAAAACTATTCTAAAAGCAGAGTTTATGATGGGTTGAAGGAAGGTTGCTTGAAGTTATTCCACCTCTTCCCTATTTCCACTGTGTTAAATGTTTTATTATCTTTGAGAAAGACCAACAAGCAACACTCCCTCTCCTCTATTACACTTCCTGGATCGAACGAAAGGAAAGATCCAACCACTTCGGGAAACGTAACCACCTCAATTTTATTTTCCCACCAAGACGGAACAGCCAACATCACAATCAACTAAAAACAGTCAGTCATGAGTGAGACTCTCCAGCTCTCAGGGAGACGTACCATCTGTGGACCACAGGCAGAGCCTTGTTCAACTGGTGTCACAGACCTTCCACTAAGTTTGGTGAAAGAGAGTTATAGATAATAAAAAGAAAGGACCTTTCTTCTCACTGAAGACTTACCTGTCAATTAACAGAGAACGAGAGTCTCAGCTGCATAATAATTATGATCAGGGATGTAAACTTTCTTATGCAATAACACTAATAATTATCACCCAAAAAATGTCGCTTAAAAAGATTCACGTTCACCCATCCTCAGCCCTTCTCAGCTTTCTCCCCCTTTCACCTCCCACTGTGCAAGGCCTTACTCGGTTGTGGTCTTTGCCAAATTCAGATTTATCTCAACCAAATTCCTACAGCCACGGCCAATTCCATCAACGCCAAGAGTGGAATGGAGAATACAGAATGGGTTTTCACATTGCTGTTTCTTATAATCTTCCGTAAGTCACAGATGGTAGAGTCTACCCTCCTTTGGGTAAAAGGGGAGAAGTATTTTTTGTGGGGCAAGTATTAACCTAATCAGAACCGGCCAAATAGTAAAAATTCCACGCAAAAGTCTGCTGGTTGAGAAGGTATAAACTTCATTCATGTCCATCTAATGTTTGTTTCCAACTGCTTTTAACCCTGCTTATTGGAAGTACACAGGACACCTCAAGTCTAAAGTGACCTAAAGCTGTACTAAACTGACTCACTCGATAAAGCTCAAAATAAACATTTCCTGCCTCTGATTAGAGCTGCACTTAGCCCAGGGAAAAACTTCAAGTTACTGCCAACCTGCCCCATGCACACTGATCTGTGTGTGAAAGCCAGGGCAAAGGGGGAAAGGCTTTGGTTCAGTACGTCAGAGAACACTTGCCTTTCATAGGGTCATCAACATCTTAGGGAATAGAAGTTACTATCACGTGATATGACAGGACATACAGAATGGCCCCCAAATAGGCTACATCTCAATGATGCTGACACCAGAGTGACCTCATGCCATGAAAAAGAGCCACACCTAAAGGTAAGTAGGAATAATGGTTTGTTGTTAGTTTTCTCTTTGAAAATGATAGAATCAAGGGGGTTTAGATGGGGAGCATGGCAGTGAAATGTGCAACGGTGTGGTTTTGCTGAGGTTCCCTCTTTTATTCCACTGCATTACCAGAGCGTCAGCATCACCTCACAGCACCAGGCTCCTTCCTGGTTTTTCACCCTCTGGCTGCTTTCTCCATCAAGTGCCACTCCTGGGGTGTGGCTTCTGGCTACTGTCCTCTGTCCCTGGCTGTTGACCTGGACTCCAGGAAAGCGGCAAGGCATCAGGAACCTTGCCCCTCACTCGTCTGCCCAACTTAGCAGCCTGGCCATCTTGTAGAGGTTTCACGCTCTGCAGTGTGCCTGTTGCCCACTGAGAATCTGGTCTGCCCATTCTGGGCAAGATGGTGACACAGGCCAAATCTGTCTTTGATGATACCAAGAGTTAATTTAAACAGAAGGAAAACACTGTCACCACTGTCACCAGCAGTCAGCTGTCTGAAGCCAAAGTTAAGAACTGAATGAAGCCTCCCTGTAAGTGTTTTTAAGCAAAGGAATGAAAGTATGCCTGTTCTAAGCCCATTTCCCCATCCAGCCAAGGCCCGTGTCATAGTCTTGTCCTTTACCAACGCTCTTTTCGTGAGCTCAGGCTTTCCCTCTCAATCCAGTGTGTGACTGCATCAAACTCTGACTGTCCCGCCAATACTTTCTGTGTCTTCAGCAGGATGTAAGGCCCAACAGGTGGGCCTCAAGACTCCCCTTTCTTGTGTATCCCCTTCTTATACAGGCTTGGTGCATGTCTAGCTGGTGAAGAAGAACTAAATGAGTATCTCTGGTCTCCAGCTCAGATGCTAGAGATGGACCCCAGGCAGAATGGAAGCAGCCCATGTAGCTGCTACTCTGATTCCAGAAACTTCAGATGCCACCTTATTTCCCATGCCCAACACAAAAAGAAGCCCCTACAGAGGTCACACTTGAGGTCTGATTTCCAGGAGGCTCACGCACCTACCGTTGTAAATAAAGCCTACAGTCCTGGGTCAGGCCGGCCATGAACTGTGTTATGGCTGCAATTGTTGTTGCTGTTTTCTCTCTCATTGTTTTTTGTTCCTTTGCTTGCTTAATTCGATTTAGAATGAAATTCTGCTAACCAATTCAGGGATCAGAATGTACCCACATCAATGTTAAAACGACCAGTCTATTCAGCGAAAAGTCATCAAGGAAATGTTTTTCCAATTTTACACACAAGGAACAACCGTTCAGCTAACTTTACATCCAGCTGTCAACGTCACAATAGTTCCTCTTTTCTTACCTTTCCTTTCCTTCCCAAAGAATATACGAAGTTCTTGTGACAGTTTTAAACATAAGCAAATACCAGGTAGCTGGCCCTAAAGAGAGAAGGTACATCACTATTTCTCTTCAGTTGTGGGAAGGAGATATAACCTGCTTAGATGGAAATATTTAGGTTGAGCCCACCATACAGAGAAGAAAGGAAGGCTGCCCCTCACACGCCCTGGCTTGGTGTAGCAGTCAGAGCTGATCCTACACGTAGCGGGCAGTGATGTGGTGAGAACCTCTGTTTAGCCTGCAGACCGGATAACAGATGCACACTGTGGTCTATGCGGCAAATACCTGAGTTTCCAATGAAATATTATTTCTCCACTTGGAATGCTGGAAGGACGGCACTCTCTTCCATTCCACAGTTTACCCATTCACTAGGACCTGGCTCACGCCCGATTCAGCCGACACCGACCTTTTCCCTTCCTGATCTGCTCCGGAGCTTTCTGTCTGCACCAGTTTGAGTTCTTGGTTATCCTTACAACACGCTTTAGTAGAAGCAGGACACAGGTGGCAACTGCTCCTGTGGCAGTTGGACTCTGCTGGTCATACCGCATGGTCAGTGTGGCATCCGATTCTGGGTACCATATTTGATGCTGACAAACTTAGAGTTCTTACGGAGGATGGCGAACAGGAGGGTGTGGAGAAGCCGAGACCTGTAAGTGGCTGAAGGAAGTGGCAATTGTCAGCCTCAAGAAACCCACTCTTAGAGGATGCCGAGAGTCCGAGCTGAATGAATGAATGAACAAATGAATTAGCTATCAAACAAGGGAACAAACTGAAGAGGAACTCTCTTCAAACGAGTGAAGTATTGCCATGTTGGTAATCAACTGCAGGACTGCCATGTTGGTAAAGACAATCTGTGTTATTGCAGATTAACTAAGACCAATGGGTAGAAGATAAACCGAGGCCCCTTTTATCAACGTCTAGGAAAGACTTTAAAGAACTCCAGCCTCCTGTCTGGATCCTGCTGCCTTGTTCTGCAGTGAATTCCTTCCAACCTGAGGATGCCAGCCTTGTATGGATTATCACTTTGCAGGGTTGTTAACAGAAACCCTCTTTGTTCATTGAGGGGATGGGCCAGATGAGCTGGCTGAGCCACAGAATCCCTTGGGAGCATTTTAGAGCATGCAGATTTCTGGGCCCTTTGATCGGAGCTTCTAACTCTGGCTGGGCCTTGGGAATGAATGTTCACTTCGTTTTAAATTCCCCAGGTAGCTCCAAATGCTCAGTGAAGTTTGGGAACCACTGGACTGGACAACTGTCCTGGCTTCTGACATCAGGATTTGGTGATTTCATTGCATTGGGTTCTGCATCTTTTTGTGAGAATTTCACGTGTCGGTAAGTCCAACAAAGTGTAAATTCTTGGACCAGTGGTTTCTAGCTTTCCTTCAGCCCAGGACTCTTGACAGACAAGGTGTGCTCTCAGGAAAACCATGGCTTTCCACAACAGGAGGTATCTCCTGCAGTGACCAGGGCCATGTCTCCTGCATCCCTGCAATGCTTCATACCATGCTGGGCTCATCCAAGCCACTCCACTAATGCCATAATAAAGCTCTTATGTGTAGCTGATACCATGCTGTACTGTGGATTTGCAACTGTGGGGCCATATGAAGACAAATCAAGGGCCTGAAATTCCCACCCACAGTTAGAGAGCTGTGGTTTCACCACATTACTGTATTCTTTGTCCTTTCCATTTTATCAGTCCCACTTGGCTTGACTTGCAGTCCCACGGACACCTTGGTGGATTCATATGCATGGCTGCCCCAAACCAAATAAATCACACCATGATGGCAAGAAAGCTCTGCTGACATCTCCACTGTGCTAAATTCCCTTTCATGTTCTGACTCCTTTAATAAAGCCGAGATGAAAACGCGCTAATCTGGGGGAAATTGGCAACTTGGAAATAATACACTAATGTATGCATACAACTCAATCTTGTGGATTCTGGACACTTGATCACATTGTTTTAAATCTTAAGTGGCATGGCTGGTGGCTGCAGGCAAGCTGAAGAGGATTTCCATACCACTTCACTAATACTTTCATTTGATGACAGATAGAGCATGAACAGAGGTTTTTCATTATTAAATTCTTTGATCTCCATACTTCCACCCAGGTTTACTCTGAACCCCAGGCAGTGTGGTGAGATAAACTTGTAAGTATTTGGTGTAATAGCACAGTGTCCTCTCCAAGGAACTGTTTAACCTCAGCTGGATTCCGGCATGTGTTGTTTTCTAAAAAATCCCTGAGCACAGACTCCAATCAAGGCTATGCAGTCTACATGCAGCAGGTGTAGATGTTTGTAGAAGCAGAACAAAAACAGCCTGTGTTTAATCTGTGCACAAACCATTTGTTCTTAATGACCTGAAAAGGTGGTGAAATAGACAAAGCAAGTGAGAGTTTCAGGACCAAGTCTCACCTCTGATACAAACCGAGGGCCGGCAATTCCGAGAGGAGGCTGGTTTCTCTAAATGTAGAAATCCATGATCTCAATGGACTTGTTAATGACACGAATGAGGAAAAAGACTTGGAGAACCTCAAATGAAATGTCCCTAACTTGACTGTGGCCGGTCCCCGTTTGTAGAACTCTGCCAGTGGACGTTTCCGAATGTTCTGATAGCCTTCTCCATCCACATCCTCACCTGCATACTGTAGTGGTCCAAACTCAGCCTCTGGACCCAGACTGCTCGTGTTCAAATCCTAGCTCAGCTACTCTCTGGCTGTGTGAACTGGACAATCAGGGGTGTTGGTTTCCCCATCTGTAAAACCAAGATTCGATAGTAGCTACTTCTTGGAAAATTATAATAGATTATCCTTATTGTAGGTGCCTGGCCCCCAAAAATGTGCTCAGGAAAATATTAGTTTCAAGTTTTCATTCACAAGCCTCCATTCAGTGGCTTCATATGGCTCAGTGATGAACACATTTCAAATCAGTCCATTAGTTTGTATTTATAGAGGGCTTTCAAAAAGGCTACAGTCTAGTTGGAGGAATGAGAAGCTCCCATGAAATAAGAGTTAACACCACAGGAGAGTATTTTATTATTTGTGGATTTATGATGAAGAAATAGTGAAGGAAAGCTCCATGGAAGAGCTGGGACTTAGAGGTGGAAGGGAATCAAAACGAGGAGAGTTTGGGTCTTCCAGGTGTAGGAGAACCATGAAGTCACAGAGATGGGATGCATTTGGTAGACTTTGGGAATGGTGAGGAGGTCTAGCTGTTTGAAGCAAACCATCTCTAACGCGGCCTTTCTGTTTTTCTTAGAAAATTATAATCTAAGATTAATGTGAGGACACAATTAACAAGTGGAAACTGACAATGGCTCTAATTTATTGAGCACCTACTACCTGTGAAGTATGAGCTACTTTTCCACTGATGCAACAATCTTGAAAGCAGGTGTTAATATCCCCATTTTCCACGAAGAAACAGTGGCTCAGAGGAGTAAGCTGACTTGCCTGAGGCTACTGGTAAGTAGTACAGCTAGAGTTTGAACCCAGATCTGTCTGCCCCAAAGCCAGGGCTCTTTCCATCACCCTCAGCATCATTCAATAAAGCTGACACTAGAGTTCACATTTTATGTATCAAAAATAATGGTGCTTGGGGCTAAGGTTAGAGACTCTGTGTTCACGTCTGCACATTAAACCTCTGCTCAGGCTGTATTTGTAGAGGTGGTCTTGAATCTCTAGGACACAAATTCTGGTGCTTTTTGAAGCATCATGACAGGGATTTGTTCCTCTCTCTGGGACTCTTGACCCTCTTTAGAGTCAACAGAGAATCTAGGTGAATACAACGTCATGTCTTTTATACAACGGTCTGCTCTTCAATTCCACCATCTGGACCACCAATGTGAAACTGTAAGGGGAAAAATGGCCCCTGAGTGGGGGAGAGAAAACACTGGTGCCACGATCCATATTATCCATGACAACAGAAGCTAACACCACTCTCAAGTCCACGGGCCGAGGGCTACTTTGTGATACTGCAGGCAAAATTAAGGTTAGGATTTTAACCTTAAGAAAACTCCACTCTTCCTAGCTTATTGGAGCAGTAAGGTGGGAAATAAAGATAAAGGAGTATACTAGAGTTGACCAAAAAATGGCCAATCTGGGGCTGTTTAAAGTAGGAACAGCAGTCCTAACTTCTTATAGCCCTGAAGGTGTTATTATACCAAAGTCACCAAGTAAAACTAAAATAACATTCAAAACTCTTTCTACCAAGACTTAAAAATATGTGCTGATTTTATTATTACAAGAGTAATTCTATTGGTATTAGTGATAATACAATGATAGTCTGGAAAAAATTTTCCATCAAAAAGGTTTACTGGTTGACAAGAGCTCATATTACCTTTGTAACATGGAAATCTGAATTTCCTGATACATGCCAGATAAATGACCTGATTTCACAGTAGTGGAAACTAATTTTTTAAATGGTCGGAAAATATATGAACGAATATTATGTTTTAAACTGTAAGGCACCATATGCATTTGTTATTGTTGCTGATTCATATAATTCTTGCAAAGCACACACTCAAAAAAAAATCTCTACTTATAGAAACATACCACAGATGCAGATCACACCGTTACCCAGACAAGACCTACCCTTAGCCTTCAGAAATCACTGCAAAGAACAGTTGTATGACCTTAACTTTACCAGTTACGTGACTGGCAATTCGGAGAGACTTCACCCTGCAGGTGGTGAGCTGTAGGTAAGGGAGAATTGTAAGTGAGAGTTCTAAAGAGGCTTCCATGTAAAAGACAGTATCCCAAATGCTCTAATTTGTTGCCTCGCTGAAAAACGTGCTACTTCTCCACTCAAGAGCCTTCAGTCACTTGAAACGAAACCCAAATTATCAGCAGTAGCGCTTTTCAAACTTTAGCATGCGTAAGAGTCAACTGGACACTTTTTAAAAAACACAGATTCCTGGGCCCCAAAACACTGAGGCTGTAAGGTCTAGGTTGGGATGTGAGATTCCGCATTTCCCAGAATGAGAAATGAGCTTCGTCCCAACAAGCTCCCAGGTGATGCAATGCTGCTCGTCTAGGGATCCCACTTTGAGTAGTTGAGGTTAGAACCGCCCCCACTCTGGTGGTAATCTAAATTTCAGCCTATCTCACGACTTCCTGCTTGAGTTGATTTCTCTTCATATGGCAACCACTCCTTGCTCTCGGTCACTTCCGAACCATCCTGGCAACTCTGCCCCAGGTCCCTCCTCTCCACCTATCAAACTTCCTATTCTCTTCCTCCTTGGTGGTGCCTTTTCCAATGAAGACAGTATTGAGAACACTCTCCCTCCTGTGAATTCACGGCAGTACCTAAACCAGCCATGTGATGATTAACCACACCCTGTACATTGTAACCTTGTACCACTGGCTTACATTGTTAGGACAGAGAAGTTTATTTAACCCAGTGTTTTTTTTTTACACCCCACTTCTTCAACTGGACTTTCTCAGTCCTTGAGAGCAGGAATTATACCTTGCATATAATAGTCAATCGATTAATAATGACTGATTAATTAGGCTTACCGATCAACATAGTTAATATAATTTTGGTTCGACTTGGGTAAGGTTGTCTAAATTACTAAGATGGGTGAGTAGCATTACTCTAGACAAGCCAATTCAACACTGTTTCATGGTCTTCGTTCTCAGAGCGGCCCCTGAGGTCTCTTCCTGAATCCTTTATTGGACCTAACAGAGCAGGCATGCTCAGAAATTAGATGGTTGATTACTTGAGTGGCTCACCCAAATGGACTACTTCTCTTCCTCCTGGATACAAACCAGCTTAGGCTTATACCCATTCATGACCCTACTTTTAAGAATTCCACTGGTGAGTCTACCCACCAATGATGTAAAGTACAGGCCAACCATCAGAGTCTCACATGGATGACAAAAACAAAAGATTTTTCAATTGCCTTCTGACTAATTCCTTACTTAGTGAAATAATCAGTGAGCTGGTGAGGAAACCCTACTTTCAACCACAGTGTTATGTAAAAAATGTGCATTCTCTTGCAATACTGACTTACAAACAATCCAATGCCAGGAAACTCTAACAAATGCCTGGAAAAGGGGTATATTTCCAGATTCACATGACTTTTACTGTTCCTCTGTGTTGCGTCAGATTCTTGGTTTGCCACGTGGGAGGAGAGCTAAGAAACTATTACGAAGTGAGCTGGCTCTATGAGGATGGGCGATCCTGCAACTTTGGGCTTCCAGGCTCTGCTAAACTAACTGGAAGTTTGGCTCGTTCACTTCATAAAAGGCAATCAATCTCTGGCAGATACTTTTTGAGCACATACTAGATGCTAGACAGCCCCACCCGTAAACTGCTTATTCTCCATCTCTCTCTCCAAACTCCAAGCCGTTGTCTACCCTTGACGTTATACATGTGGTTTCATTTTGTACCATGTCGGCTGGGCCTGCACCTGAGTGTCTGAATATGTAGATGAGATGAGCAGGACCTTAAGACAGCACTCAGCTCACAGCCCTGGGCTGAGAGATACCCTTTCACCTCTGCCTCCGGGCATGGCCGAAACTGCTTCTCAGGGCTCTCAACCAATACTTTAATACCATTCTTTGCTCACGAAACCACTGCACCAAAGTATTTTAATGGACAAGGACTCACTATCTAGTACACTTCATCAGTCTGGCATTTGTTCGAATATGAGACTGTGATGGCTTGAACAGGAGCAAACTGGAAATATATCTTTATAAAGAAGTACACTGCTTAGCCAATTGATAGCCAAGTCAAACGCTCAAATGTCCAAACCTTTAGAATTAAGAACACACATTTTTAAGTATACCAACAGCACCCATCTATTTGGCCAGTGTGCTAATTCCAATTACCCTTATCTTTTTATCAGGGAAGGTTCTGAGGAACCTCTACCTGGCGACAATCTGTGAGCAGTTCTAACTCCTGTCATCTTTTTGAACACATTCCATATATTTCAGATTTACCACCAATTCTAATTGCCCAAATTAGTTTTCTTTTGCTATGCATCTGTTTGGATAAGATAAAACTCTGCCAACTTGGTTAAAACAGAAGCACTGACCAAAGAATCGTTAGCAAGAGCTCCCCACTAACCCCAAAGGCAGACCTCACCAGGACTAACTCTCCTCTTCTCCGTGAAGCCCTCGACCGACCAAGTTCCCACGTACTTACAACCCAGGGTCAGCCAGTGATAACAGTTGCCTGTAGCCTAACAGCACAGCGAGAAACTTCTGCCCTGCTCTAATCATCCAAATGGAAAATTTACGAGAGATACAGACAGGTCAGGTCACAGACTATGTCCCGAGCGCTAGAAATAACTTATTTTCACAATTTATTTCAACAAAATGTACTGGGTAACATAAAGTTGTTCAATGAATATAAGCCTAGGGTTTTCAATTGGGGTAGATGGTTCCCTGCCCTCTTTCCCAGAGACCAGACTATCAAGATGCAACCTACAGCTTTGGCCACTTCAACCTCGCCTTATCTACCTTCATTCACAAATTTTGGGGAAGAGAAAGGGAGAGCAGGAAAGCAAGATCGGAATAAAGGTAGGTGACTCTTATTACTTCAACACTTCCTTTGGGGTGACTTAAGCCAAGCCGATGCTCAGATGGGCGTGCTGGCAGAAAAAGAGGGGAAACAACAAAACACAAGAAAGGAAATTTACAAACGCTTCCCCCTCACCCGATACTGCACTGGGCTATCTCATCTCCCCGAAGACCCGTGAAGCCCCTTACCACTTGCACATTCTTCCCCTAGGTCTCGGCCTGTTACTCCTATATTCTCTCAAGGGAAATGCAAGGATTAAAATGGCTGAGCTTGTGGCAGCCAGCCCTTTGGAATGTCTGTGAAATAGTAATCTCTGGAGGGTCGCTGGTGGATCTTTATAAATGGGTTGGGGGGTGAGGGCAGTGGTGCTGTGCAGTACAGCCCCAGAAGAGAGAGTTAAGACAAATTAAACAGCAGCATTCCACCAGCCCCTCGTGCATAAGGCAAGGGTGCCTTAGCTCCCCAGGAGACAATGCCATCAGCTAAAGCATGAATCAACTGGTCTGCTCTATTTTCTAAACTTGCGCAAACACTTTCCTGGAATCGGCAACATGACTCAAAGCACCTGTGATCATTTATGGCTTGGAAATATAACACAAATACTTCAGGATAATTTTCCAATTGGAAAATATTTAAATTTTCTTTTTTGTATGTGTTTCTAACCTCCAGTGACATCAGATCTCGATCATTAAGATAATGCCAAGGCCGTCAGAGGTAGCTAATTCTAGAATAAGGTAAAAGGGATTCTGCTAAAATCTGAACAGCAATTTCTCCAGATTACTACAGTTACAACAGATCTTATCTGAACTGTGGTCCTCACACACAAATAACCGCTGGCTATTCAGATGGGAAGAACAACAAATTATTCACCAAAACGGGAGTGCTCCTTTTTTTTTTTTTTTTTTGATTGTGAAGCTTAACTGCACAGACCGTAGGATGGAAGGCCTGTTGGTGGTATCAGAGGAAGTCTGTGCGTGAAACAACGTCTGCTTTCGCTATTTCCAGAGTATGCGAGAAACTATGACAAACCCAAAACACTGTTTCTGAGATTCTTGGAGGAGTTTAGTTCCCCCACAGACACATTCCCTGCTCTGGGGAGACTAGATAAACAGCATTCTTTCAAGGTGCAGGTCTTAAACAGTTGCTTCCCCCTTTTCTCTTCCCCTCTTAATAGTAGGCTTTTAAGTGTGAATAAACCAGGAACTACATCAACGCCCCCCACCCCCACTCCTTTACCCATCTGAATACAAGAAGCTTGGAGAATTATTATCAGACATTCTATGATCCTAGCTCTGAAGTGGGGAAGAATTTAAATATTTTGAAGGGCCAAGAGAGTGCAAGGGTAAAATAAGTTAAGAGCACGGTTTTGTTAAGTTAGAAAGTCACGATTTTCTCCTCCATACTCTGGTTAAAAACCAAGAGCCACATCTGCAGAAAGCATACGCTTGCTATCAGCAACAACAGGCCTCCCCTTCAATCCCCCCACAGTAGTTATACTACTAACTAAGGAGCCCAAAGGAAGAGCCCAAGGGAGTTAAAAAATAATAATAATTTTGCCACCTGCAGTAGTTTATGTGCTACCAGTTTTTGACCAATGAGGTACTTTCCAATTCCCGTAGTCTGTACCCTCACCCAAATCAGAGTATAACCAGCCTCAGAAAATGTTTCCTTGTATCTCCCCAATTCTTCTTTCTATCTAATCTAGAAAAGAGATAGCATTCAGTAAGACTTTGCTTCTGCTGCAGGCTGCTGATGATAATCTAAATCCCTTGGGCTACGGTTTAAGCATTTGTTGCCAAGACTGTCCTTTCCATTATCATGTAATACCATGTTTTAAAGAAACCATCAGTGCAAGGAAATCTAATTAACTTGGGGTTACCTATCAGCCAGTATTAAGAAATACATCATTAACTGAAATTCATTTATAAATATATTTAGATGATTTTGGGGTGTCAAAGGAATAACACTATATCTTAAAGGCAGTTAACCATTCTTATATTCATCAAAAATTGGCAAATTTGAGGACTAAAACCGCATTACAGTCAACAACCCTCGGGGTCAGGGAGGAACTAGGATTCTGTAAAGTCATCAGAAATGAATCTTCTACACTCTTCCCGAGTTACTGAACAATTTGCTTCTTAAATGAATTTGATAGGAAACTGCTACCCCAATTTAGAAGTCACCAGTAAGGGTTATTACAGCACAAAGAACGGAGACTGTTACTGCTCTGCCTGGCAAAACTGCAAATCCTTTCCTGCCCCTTTTGAGATGGTCACAATGGCAGAATCCTCTGTCCTGGGAGCATGCTTGACTTCCATTTTCAAATGCAGGGGAAAACAAACAAGCTTGGGCTGCTTCACAGAGCCTCAAATAGCTTTTTCCAAAGATGAGCTTCATCTCTCATCAGGTGGGTTTTTGAAGGCCCAGACCACAGAAACCGTCTGGGAGTCTGGGCTCAAAAGTCCAGAACAATTCAGAAATTATTTCAGCTGTTCTCAATTTAGAAGTAAAACAAAAACACCAAGTAGGAACAAACAAACACGTGCTTCTATGTATCTATTTTTAAAAGAATAGCCCAGCTCTGCCCCTGACATTTTTTTTTTTTTGCGGTACACGGGCCTCTCACTGTTGTGGCCTCTCCCGTTGCGGAGCACAGGCTCCGGACACGCAGGCTCAGCGGCCATGGCTCACGGGCCCAGCCGCTCCGCGGCATGTGGGATCTTCCCGGACCGGGGCACGAACCCGTGTCCCCTGCATCGGCAGGCGGACCCTCAACCACTGCGTCAGCAGGGAAGCCCTGCCCCTGACTTTTCGTCCATTCTTTTCTGCTTAACTTCAGGCTCTTGCTCATAAAAAAACAGTATATAGCAATTCCAAAATCTCTTCTCCTGGAATATCACAAATTCTCTCATCCAGCTAAGCCAAAAGCCTTTTAGCTCTTCAGGCTGCTCTTTCTAGCTCTGTATCCATCAAACGTAATAACCAGTTGCTATTTCGTCAATATTCCCTGGTTCAGTATTGACCATCTCAGCTCTACTTTTCCGACTGTGATCACCCTCTAGTGGCAAAAGAAGTTCACTGCAACCTACTCGGCAACTGGATCCTAAAGGAAAAAATGATCAGCTTTACTCTTCTTTCTGATTTCCAAGAATACACTTAGTTAAGTGAGACATGTTTGAAGGTTTGTGTGTTATTGTCTTCAATGTAGGAAAACCTTCATTAATAAGCTGAATTTTTATCTTTCAACCCCTAGTTAAAAGAATAGAGGTGGTAAAGTGGGGGCAGGGGGAGGGGTTAGTCAATCCAAAAGAAAACTGAATGGTATTACATTACAGAGAACCTCAGCCCTCATTCTGCCCAATTTTCCTCTTAGTCCCCATAGTTTGTGTGCAGTCCCTACTTCCCCGGGATAGTTTTAGAATCACAGCAGGACTTTCTTGGCATGCTGGGCCTCTCATGGCTTCCTGATAAGGGGAACACTTTGCTTGAGGAGGCCGACCAGACCGGGTAAGACACATCGGCCCCAGGAAGCACCCACAGGATGACCTGTCACCAGGACATACTGACTAGCCGGCGCACTGGGGCAGATTTTGTTCCTGAAAGTCTAAAACCCTGCCCTCCGCAAGAGGGTAGGGGCCATGTCTAACTTACTCATTTCCATGTCACCAGAATCTGACGCAGCGCTTTGTACCTAGTAGGACAGTGAGAAATATTTCGTTTATGCATGAATGAGAAGATGCTGGAAGCATCACACTCAGGAAAGCAAGTGTGATGCTGATCTCCAGGAAACTCTGCCAGTCCCGATTTTCCCCAACAACTAAAAGAGGGGATTGAAAACTCTCCTCCAGGGATCTTACATGCCAAGGAGGTGCACTGGGGGCCAGCTCCCAGACAGCCAAGTCCCACGGGTCCCCTGAATAAAAGGGGCTTCCCCTCGTATAATTTTACAGAGTGCACTGCTCTGCAGGTGTCATTGCCTTACTGTAAACAGCCTGAAACCACCGCTCTAGGACACTGGCTTCAGCAGAACAATGTACCAGAGAGAACTGGTTTTCTGCACCAGAGAATAATGCTAAAAAAATATATAGAAAAAATGAGAACGAATAGGATACAATTAAAGAAAAAAAACTGACCATAAGATTGACAGGACTAGACAGAGTACAGAGTATTCTTTTTTTTTTTTTTTGCAGTATGCGGGCCTCTCATTGTTGTGGCCTCTCCCGTTGCGGAGCACAGGTTCCGGACGCACAGGCTGCAGACGCGCAGGCTCAGCGGCCATGGCTCACGGGCCCAGCCGCTCCGCGGCATGTGGGATCTTCCCGGACCGGGGCACGAACCCGAGTCCCCTGCATCGGCAGGCGGACTCTGAACGACTGCACCACCAGGGAAGCCCCCAGAGTATTCTTTTGGTCACTGAGATGGACACACGGATGCAGATACCTTCGATGTGAGCAGGGCTGAACATCTTAGAAGCATATAGAACTTTCCTGGAGCCCTGTTCCCACTGGCCCACTGCAACTCGGCAGCACTGGAGGGAAGGACGGCTCTGTGCAGCTTGTGCCGCACAGAGTGGGTGCCGTTTGCCTTCTCTGCTCTTGCCCACCTCCCTCTGGACGCCAGCTCTGTCTGTGTGTGCCCGTGGGCTGCCTAGGAGCAGCAGAGCTCTGAGACTTTACCCTCTGCTGCTCTGCCCACCCAAAATCTCATTCACAGCAGGTATCATGAAACCCTGGACAGAGTCACGCAGGTTCTTGGACTGTCCAGGCAGTGTACATGGAAGGGAAGGGCTGTCTGGTCTTATGTGTAATGACTGTATGTGAACCAGCTTCCTCAGTCATTCATTTTGCTAAGCTCAGCTCTTGGTCAGGGTTGGGGGAGCTGAAAATGCATTGCTAAATTGAAGTACGTAGTATGTTCTTTAGAGGAAAGATACACAGCAAAACCATTCTTCTCCCAACATTTAACAGCACACAATTCAAAGCCAAAAGTATGCTCTGAAGTTAAAATGCAGAATAATTCATGTTCAATTAATTCAATGCCTATTTTTTCTTAGTCCTTTAAAGTTTTTAATTTTGTTTGGTTTCCATTTTTACCGTATACGTGGTAATAGTGCAAACACATGACCTTAGCATAAAGCAATACCAAAATGTCAAGTTAGCAATAAGAAACACTCTTGCTGGCTAATCTCTAAAAGTTCCAACATCTCTTGAATTTTAGTTCATTAAAAAAAAATAATTCAGATATTGTCTTAAAGGATCACATTACAAGTGGTGAGCAGATGGCCCAAACCAGGCACTGGGCTTGGAGAAGATACACAGGCATAGCAGGGGATAACCAAGATGATGAAATGCCTCTCCCACTGGCTGGGAGCCATTAGCAAAATCACTAATCCCTGCAGAAGCAAGATGAATCCCAATGGTCTTGAAACTGGCTTTTTTTTTTGCTTTTCTTTTTCCTGAATCAGATTCTGGGTGTTTTGATTTATAAGAACTAACCTATCACTTACAGCCAGGCTTACTTGAAGGAGCTGAGTGACAAGGATCGCCCTGGTTGATGGAATGATCTATGGACTGAGGCCACTATGCCCACAAAGCTGCAGAAGAGAAATTTAGAGGCCAAAGGAAAACAATTAAAATGCAAGAAAACAGGCATTGATACTATTTTATTTCATTTAAAGGTATCATTTCAAGTAATAGAATGAAGGATCATTCCATGTGACTGAACCCATGTCAGGTGGTAAAACTGTTTTAACATCTGGAAACCTAGCAGCACCTCGGTCTGTCCTGCTTGGTGGGAGGCCAAGTCCCCTCTCACCAGGTGATGTGCAGACACCTGCACACTGCCGTGTCCTGCATTAACATCTCTCCCACAATTTTCTGACTGGAAACAACTCTCACCTCCTCTTCCCTGTTCCCTCCAAGCTGGGTTTGTGGGACTTAAAATTCAGACCCTTTGGCTTCTTCAGTTAAAGTTTGGTTTGATCAAATAAATATTTAGCATCCTAAACAATGAGCCAGTTCCTCTGGAAACATTTCATTTCATCCCCACACAATGCGCACCTGGACCCCAGCCAGTCCTGGTCCAGCTCTCCAGAGGCTCCTCCTCTCGTCCTGACCTGCTGCGGGCCACTTGGCTCAGGACATGTGTGTCCTGTCGGAAGAGAAAGCTAAATTCAGCTGCTCCCTCCAGAAGCTGCAAACCGTGGCCCTCCCTCCAGCCACGTCTCCCGTCTGTGTGAGCTGCAGAAGGCCACTGAACCTCACAGGAATTGAACTACATGGCCTCCGAGGTTCCTTCTAGCTGGAACTGCAAAACACCGAGAAACCCATGAATTCGCTCACTGTTTTAATGTTGAAAGCCCAAAAGCGAGGGCAAAGAGGGAGCAGAAGAAAAGGAACTAGGTTAGGAGGCAACTCCTGAGGACTGAATCTAACGGCAGCATTTCATCTGCCAGTCGGCTGCTGAGTGGACGTTTGCCTCTCCTCTGTCTCGGCCGCTATAAGAGCACTGTGAATCCTCCTACCGCAGATATTCACACTCACATCTTTTCATAAGCTGTTGCTCTTCTGATCCTCACGACAGGTTGCCCCCAGGGACTTCAGCTCCCTGCCACCCTCACTGTTCCGAGCACCCTCTGACTGCCCTGCGCCAGAACCAACCGGCTGAGCCTCTAAGTTTCGAGGCTGATCTCTTGCAGCAAAAGTAATCAAAACGGCTCCAAGTCCCATCTTTCAGTCAGAGCAGAAGTGCTTCCATGTGTTTTATATACTTGGGTTTTCGTATTAGTATTAGAACTATTTCTCATTATTATTAGAACCATGGATTCCAGCACTAAAAATGAAAAGTTGGAAAGCCACCTTTAAGAATGGGAGAAGGTGGGGCTTCCCTGGTGGCGCAGTGGTTGGGAGTCCGCCTGCCGATGCAGGGGACACGGGTTCGTGCCCCGGTCCGGGAAGATCCCACATGCCACGGAGTGGCTGGGCCCGTGAGCCATGGCCGCTGAGCCTGCGCGTCCGGAGCCTGTGCTCCGCAACGGGAGAGGCCGCAACAGTGAGAGGCCCGCTTACCGCAAAAAAAAAAAAAAAAAAAAGTTACGGGAGAAGGTGATTTCAGCTCTGCCACCACCCACTGGAAGCATGGTATGATGACAAAATCTAACTCCACACTTGACTAGTATCCAATATTTAATTTTAGATAAAGAGATACTCATAATGCACAGTAAAGTTTCTAATGAATAGTGATTCGAAAGGAAAGGATTAAAATCTGGAAACACCCAAATTCACTAATTACTGCCGATTTCTATCTTAACACAATACCTTTTGAGAAAGGAAAGAAGAGTGAGTTTGAGGAAGGCAGCACACAATCCCTCCAGGTAACACACACGAAATGAACAGCTTTATCAGAAGGCTTCATCAGGACAAATTAACCCATCTGAAAAGTACTATGTGCTCTACTCACAAGCAGGTGGCGTAGTCAGATGGGTCAGGGGTTACTGAGCTCGGTTCTGGCTTCTGCTTTTTGGGGACAGATATTTGAAGAACCAGGGATACTAACAGTGAAGAAGTAAGACTGAGATAGAATGTAATTACTGTTTCCAATAGTAACAGTCATGGTAACAGTGAGCAGCTACTGAGCTCCTGCTGATGTGGATTATCTGATGCCTCCTCTAAACAGCCTGTTCCCATTTTACAGATGAAGAAGCTAAGGCCTAAGGTTACAGAGCATGTTTGTGGCAGAGCCAGGATTCAAACCCAGGCAATCGGACTCCTGAGTCCTGCTTTTAACGACAAAGCCCTGACATGTAAAAATTAGACATACTGAGCATTGTTCCAGAGGGCAAACCCAAGGTCAAGAATGCAAGTCACAGCAACGCCAATACTGACTGACTAGTGCTCAAAAAGGAGAATTTTCTAGCTAGTAGGTGCATCAAATAACTGACAGTTACAAGGTAGTGAGTTTCCTATTGCAGAAATACACAAGCAGAAGCTGCAGAAGAGCTGTGATGCATTTTTAGCCCTGACAGAGAGACCCAACTAGGGGATTTCTAAGAGAAGTCTTTGAACCCCAGGATTCTGTGCATGGTTGAAATTGCAGAGATTCTAAACTGGGATAAGAGTTGCCCTAAGGGATGAAGGAATGAATGAAGATTTTCATTCTCTTGTAATTCTCCTTAACACCTTACCTATGAGGGCTGTGTGTTCTTAGTGGGGGACTGGGTGAGCACATGATGCAGAAGCAAAACACTAGACAAAATGACACAGAACTTGCTGTTCAACCCTGCATAATCACTTAATGTCCCTGCACTGCAATTTCCTCAATTATCAAACACAAGTGATAAGAGGTGGCACTGGGCATGGAACGGTCAGTCCCGTAATCATGCTGCCAGAATCTGTCTCCCAGCTCTGCGTCTTGCTAGCTGCGAGTCACAAAACCACTTTGGCCTCAATTCCCTCATCTGTAAAGTAGCAGTGATAACAGGATCCACCTCCTAGGGCTGTTGTGAGGATCCAGTGTCTTAGTAAAGTGCTGGGAGCAGAGCATGGCACATGGCGAGCACGAGAGAAACGTTAGCTAAAATGAAGATGATGGCAACTCTTTTCCTACGTCACCAGGAGATTGGGATGGGGGTGGGGGGAAGCTACACATAGGAAATAAGAATTTGAAATAAAAAGTAGCAACATAGTAAGGTCCCTTATTGAGTCCAAATTTCTTAGGCTGCAAATGACTAGTGGAGTCTGAACAGTGACAGAAGTATGCTTCCTCCTCAGAGCAGGACTTCTCACCACGTTTTCACTGTTTTTTTCTCTCACACACAGTTATTTCTTTGAAATCACTGAAGTTCTTGACAAAAAGATAATCTTACTGATAACTCTTCTGCTGGTGCTCCCAGCCTTTGACATTCTCATCCTTTTAACTTCACAGGAAGTTGTATGACAAGCTCTTGTTTTTAGGTCTACTTTGAGTTAATTTTAGTGTGTGGTGTGGGAACAGAATCTAAATGTTCATCATTTATTGGAAAGACCATCTTTTCCTCATTCAATGGTCTTGTCACTATTGTGGAAAATCAATTAGCCATAAATGTAAAGGTTTACTTCTGGGCTCTCAATTCTGTTGCATTGATCTGTGTATTTTTATGCTAGCACCATACTGTTTTGGTTACTGTAGCTTTAGAGGAAGTTTTGAAATCAGGAAATGTGTATCCTCCAATTTTGTTCTTTTTCAAGATTCCTTTGGCTATTTTGAGTCCTTTGAACTTCCATATGAATTTTAAGTTCAGCTTGTTAATGTCTGCAAAGAAACCTGCTGAGATTTTGGTAGGAATTGCATTGAATATATAAACCAACTTGGGGAGACATGGCATTTTAATGATGCTGAGTCTTTTAATCCATAAACATGAACTGTTTCTCCATTAATTTAGATCTTCCTTAATTTCTCTTAACAATGTTTTGTATTTTTTAGTATGTAAGTTCCCAGCTCCTTTGGTTAAATTTATTCCTAAGCATTTAATTCTTTCTGATGTCACTGTGGATGGAACTATTTTCTTAATTTCACTTTTGGATTGCTCATTGCTAGTATATAGAAATACAACTGATTTTTGTATATTGATCTCACATCCTGTGGCCCTCCTCTACTCATTGATTATTAGTTCTAGTAGGTCCTTTGTGTGTGTGTGTTTGCATGTATGTGTTCATTAATATTTTCTACATACAGGATCATGTTACTTGCACACACTGCCTTTTGAAAAGAGGCTCAAACCTTAGATATACTCAACAACCAGAGGAAAGAGGGGATCATGTTGACAGTGATACAACCTTAGATTACATAGCTTCTCTCCTCCCTCTCTCCATACACTGGAAATTATCCCTGAGTATTTGTGTCTCACTTTACTCCAGCGATGCCTTAAAAAATACAGAACATAATGCCTGCAAATGGTAAAGCACTAAAGAAACAGAACAGCCCCTAGGAAACTGATATGTAGCGTGACTTCAAATATCAGAGCCATCTTAAAATCCATGGCTGGTGAGAAGAATAGCAAGGATAGTGCCTCATACTCAGGGGATCGGCTATGACACGGGCTACATAACTCCTCTGAACCTCTGTTTCCTCATCTGGAAAAGTGAGATAAAGATTCCGCCCTGCTCATGGCTTCCCAACCATTATGATCACAGCTCAGAGAGACAGTGATAGCACGTGTGTGATACACTGAGGAATGCAGACAGATCCCTGCTACCAGGAACCACCAGCCCAGGGCCCCACCACCCCGGGCTGCCCCAGGGCTATCCCCAGAGCTGACAGGAAGAGCGACATCACAGCCTGCCTCTAATCCATTCTCGGTACCCTGGTTGGGAAGGTCAGATCTGAGCATCAAATGACATGAGCTGAACGTGTCTTGAGAACTGCAGTAGCAAAGAGAAGCTGTCACCAGCGTAGCTCTTGTGGGAGGACTTGAGGTCATCTCAGCACTTATTCGTGGGCTTGCCACAGACAACAGCATCCAACCCCTCAGCCTGGCACACCAGCTGTTCTCTCCCTTCCTCTCCAGTGGGCACAGGCTAGAAGTGCAGGGAGGGGATAAGAGGATCATTAAGAACCAGGGCCTTCATGGGACTTCTTGGATGACGCACAGAGGACGCTGCTGCCCGTCGTGGGCATAAATCACTGTGTTGTGCTGTGTTGTTTTCCTGGAGAAGAGTGAGGCTTTGACAAAAAGAGAAATGGGAGAAGACACACCCATATTGTGCCGGTGAGCCCCCCAATAACCCCTGGGACATTGCTGGAAAAAAAAAAAATTAAATATATACCAAGTTATGTTCTTTCTGGGCCCCGGTGGCTGTGTCCTGAAATCACCCCGTTACCTTTGGAACCTCATCAAGGAGCCCTTGCTGGGGGAGCAGGAGGGAGGGGGAAACTGAAACCTTTATTCCTTCCTACCCCCAAGGTCACACCTAACATTTTATAATCCACCAGTTCATGAGGGAGGGGCAAGGAGAGAGAGAGGAGGTGGGGAAGGCAGGAAAGAAACCAAATGACTAGAAATGATGTTTTCTCTTGGCTGCAACCCATGTGGTTGAAAGCCATTAAACTCAGAGATGATTACAGAAATTAGACACCTTTTGATGGGCGGAACTCTAGAGCATAGGTGTGCCCTGGGACAGGCATGCAGGGATGGCAAACAAATGCTCAGACAGCTTCTCACGGCTTGGGGATTAGAGGGAAGACTGGTGACTTAAATTTCGTAAACTTGACAGTCACAAAAGGCTCATAAGAAATGACCAGTGCCGGAGTCTTGGCGGTAGTGTTTCTGTTAAGCTTTCCTGCTTTGGCTCTTTTCTTGTGAAAGGTAAACACAATTGAAGGGAAGTGGCTTGGTGGATTTGAGGCTGTGCACCCCAGGCCACGAGCTCGCCTGAGCCATCCCAGGAACAGGACGGCGGAGAGAGCGCTGGGAGGCCAACGGAGGAAACGCCAGGCCCTGAGAGCCCCTGCAAGGGCTTGGCACTTCCCTATCAGGCGCCGGTTGGTTTTTACCCTCCGGCCTCCAGTGCTGGCCCTGAGGACTGTGCTTCAGGGCCCTCTCATGGCAGGCACTCGGGAGCCAGTGTGTGCTGGAGTCAGCAGACACAAGGGCCTGGTCTTTGCCCCAAGGGTCTTCTAGGCATGATGGAGAATTCGAAGTCACAGAACATAAAACGCTACATCCTCAAGCGCTAAGCTGGCAAAAGGAATGAGGAATTGGGCAGAGGGAACTAATGAAGGGAGATCAAGATAGACATTCTAGAACAGGTGGGGCTTACAAGAATTCATAGAAAAGCAGAGGTGAGGCCCCTCCACCCTTGGTGACCTACATAGAATCAGGCGAAAGTGCTTTCCCACAGCGACAAGGAGACCAGAAGGTATTCCCTGCAGCAGGCATAAAACTCACAGATGCTCCTTCCTGACCAGAGGGCTTCCTGGGAGCCATCCAGGCTTAAACTGGCCTGGCTCCTCAAAGCCTGGACTCTGGTCTGGGCTCACAGTCCATTGCAAGATGTGTGTGTAAAGGGCTCTGCCCCCCAGTCTGCTGCATGCTCTCCCATCTCACCCTGTCTCGGACCACTTTAAGTCAACAGAGGCTTAAAGGATCTGGAGGCCTGAGAGAGGGCTGGGCTGTGTGAACTGTCAGGGCTGGAAAGAAATCACAACAGCATGATCCAGGGGCGGGGGCTCCCATCACACTCTAAGCCTAGTGACTGCCTGGGAAGCTTCTAAGCAGAAACCCTGAGGGCCCTGGAGACCACTCAACAGGGCAAGGGAATGGCGTCAGGAAAACTCCAGCAAGGAGAGGCTTGGACAGACAACCCTGCCCCAAGGTCAGTTCAGAAGGAGAAAGAAAGAGGCTTGTCTCATCCTTCAGCCCGTCTGACTCTGACTATAAAGGTCAATAATCTCTATCAGGGGACTCCAAGGAAAGCCTTGGGAACTCAGATAGCAGGGACGAGCCAATCAAATTGCTTTTAGAAACTCTGTTGAATTTCCCCCTACCAAAGTCAGACATCAGGCGTCACTGGAGAGTTACATGACCCACAGCCAACTACTACGCTCTGGTCTTTGCCATGGGGAGGTGTGAAAAGGGTGAGTGCATTCTCTCTGGAAAGGAGGACGAAGAGGGCAAGAGTCACATCGAGTTGGGTTTTGCAGGATGGGCAGAATGTGTCCAGGTGGAGAAGACCCTTTTATATTCAAAGCACAATGAATTTCCTACCAAAAGGAAAAGCTCACCTGTCAGACACTGGTTTCCTTCACTGCCACCAAAATCCCCATGCAGAGCCGATCACCTGCCTCTCCCTGGAGAAAGGCCAAGTGTTAGGAAAAAAAGGGATCAAGGACAACTGGGCAGATGTCTACACTGGGCAAACCTGCCCACCCCTCTGTGTCCCTTGCTCAGAAAGCCAGCTGTTTGGTGGGAGGTGCAGGCAGAGGGGTACTGGTGGGACGCAGTGTAGTGAGCCCCACGTGGGTTCCTGTTAAAGGTGAGGAGGTGAAAAGTGGATGGGAGAATATACAATACAAAAAGAACACATGGTGGGAGTTTTCCATTTTACGAATACCCTTAGGACTTTTCAAAATGCTGCCGTTTAAGCCTCAGGACAGCCTTGAATGGAGTAGGCAAGGAATGCTGAACCCATTTCACAGATGAGGGAACTGAGGCTCAAAAGAATCATCATGTAGCTGCCCTAAGGGCCTACAGCTAATCATAAAAAGAACAGAACACAGAACTTAATCTTCCTCTTCCTAGTTTTCCCCATGTGCCCTTAAAGGAAGTCAGTAAACCCTGCTGTAGTGGGCAGCTGGGCTTATCTGTGGAATTCTGGCCCACTGTGCAGAAAAAGGACTTAAATTAAGAGACACTGATTTCATGACTGTTGATAATAGTTAACATACATATGTTGGCCTCCTAATTTTCAAAGTGCTTTTTACATTTAATGAGCCACCCACCTGGTCTGAGTGAAACCAAGAGAGACAATTGTATTTTAAAATCATGTTCAGTTTTCTAGGATTTGTTTGGTACTTGAGAGAAAACATCCTGTATGCAAGTCAAAGGTCAGAAATCAAAATGGAGATGCTATGATGGGACTTTTCTTTTTAGGCCAAGATAGACTCTCTTAAAACAATGTCCGGGACTTCCCTGATGGTGCAGTGGTTAAGAATCTGCCTGCCAATGCAGGGGACATGGGTTTGAGCCCTGGTCTGGGAAGATCCCACATGCCGTGGAGCAACTAAGCCTGTGTGCCACAGCTACTGAGCCTGCGCTCTAGAGCCCGCGAGCCACAACTGCTGAGCTCACGTGCCACAACTAGTGAAGCCCACATGCCTAGCGCCTCTGCCCTGCAACAGGAGAAGCCACTGCAATGAGCAGCCCGCGCACCACAACAAAGAGTAGCCCCCCACTCACCGCAACTAGGGAAAGCCCGCACGCAGCAACAAAGACCCAATGCGGCCAAAAATAAATGAATTAATTTAGAAAAAAATTTTCCCCCAAGTTCTTGCTTTTGAGTCATCCAGCATTCTCACTCAAAAATAAATGATAGTATGCACAGTACTTGACGGCTTGTGAACCACACTTCCTGAAGCTGGCCACCAGCCAGAGCTGAGGCCACCGGCATCTTCAAAATGAATTCTTTCTGAGACAAAGAACAATCCACCCGATTTCTGAAATCACTGAAGTAGAAAGCTTGCCTGGCTCCATGCTGTGAACTCATGAGAACGAAGAAGAGCCAGGCCAAGGGGAACCAAGGAGCCCAGGATGCAGGACCCAAAAGGTCTTCTGAGGAAGGGCTGAGCTGGCCTCTATTTTAGGGGCCTAAACCCAAAGCTGAACCACAGGAGCTGTGTGAACAAAGAAGAGAAAGGGAAACTTCTGCCAGCAGCCTCAGGAGCAGCGGATCAAATGTCCACAGTCAACTTGATGTATGCTGTATCTGTGGAATACCTGAATAGACAACGAATCATCCCAAAATTGAGGCGGTGGACTTTGGGAGCAACTGTAGACTTGGGGTTTGCTTTCTGCAACTAATTTGTTTCTGGTTTTATGTTTGTCTTAGTTTAGTATTTACAGCTTATTATCATTGGTAGATTTGCTTACTGATTTGGTTGCTCTCTTCCTTTTATATATATTTTTTTCCTTTTTCTCTTTTTGTGAGTGTATATGTGTATGCTTCTTTGTGTGATTTTGTCTGTATAGTTTTGGTTTTTTTTTTCAGTACATGGGCCTCTCACTATTGTGGCCTCTCCCGTTGCAGAGCACAGGCTCCGGACGTGCAGGCTCAGCAGCCACGGCTCACGGGCCTAGCTGCTCCGCGGCATGTGGGACCTTCTCAGACCGGGGCACAAACCCGTGTCCCCTGCATTGGCAGGCGGACTCTCAATCACTGCGCCACCAGGGAAGCCCTGTCTGTATAGCTTTGCTTTTGCCATTTGTCCTAGGGTTGTGACTGTCAGTTTTGTTTTGTTTTCTTAGTATAGTTTTTAGTGCTTTTATCACTGGTGGATTTGGTTTTTGGTTTGGTTGCTCTCTTCTTTCTTTCTCTTTTTTTACTACTTTTTTATTTTTAATAATTTTTTTTCTATTTTAATAACGTTATTTTATTTTCCCTCTTTCTTTCCTTCTTTCCTTCCTTCCTTCCTTCCTTTCTTTTTCTCCCTTTTCTTCTGAGCAGTGTGGCTGACAGGGTCGTGGTGCTCTGGGTGGGTGTCAGGCCTGAGCCTCTGAGGTGGGAGAGCTGAGTTCAGAACACTGATCCACCAGAGACCTCCCAGCTCCACATAATATCAAATGGTAAAAGCTTTCCCATAGACCTCCATCTCAACCCTAAGACCCAGCTCCACTCAACGACCAGCAAGCTACAGTGCTGGACACCCTATGCCAAACAACTAGCAAGACAGGAACACAACCCCACCCATTAGCACGGAGGCTGACTAAAATCATAATAAGGTCACAGACACTACAAAACACACCACTGGACGCGGTCCTGCCCACCAGAAAGACAAGATCCAGCCTCATCCACCAGAACACAGGCACCAGTCTCCTCCACCAGGAAGCCTACACAACCCACTAAACCAACCTTACCCACTGGGAGCAGACACCAAAAACAAGAGGAACTACAAACCTGCAGCTTGCGGAATGGAGACCCCCAAACACAGTAAGTTAAGCGAAATGAGAAGAGAGAGAAATACACAGCAGATGAAGGAGCAAGGTAAAAACCCACCAGACCAAACAAATGAAGAGGAAATAGGCAGTCTACCTGAAAAAGAATTCAGAGTAATGATATTAAAGATGATCCAAAATCTTGGAAAGAGAATGGAGAAAATACAAGAAACATTTAACAAGGACCTAGAAGAACTAAAGAGCAAACAAACAATGATGAACAATACAATAAATGAAATTTAAATTCTGTAAAAGGAACCAATAGCAGAATAACTGAGGCAAAAGAATGGGTAAGTAGCCTGGAAGATAAAATAGTGGAAATAACTACTGCAGAGCAGAATAAAAAAGAAAGAATGAAAAGAATTGAGGACAATCTCAGAGACCTCTGGGACAACATAAAACACACAAACATTCAAATTATAGGGGTCCCCGAGAAGAAGAGAAAAAAAAAGGGACTGAGAAAATATTTGAAGAGATTATAGTTGAAAACTCCCCTAATGTGTGTAAGGAAATAGTCAATCAAGTCCAGGAAGCACAGAGAGTCCCATACAGGATAAATCCAAGGAGAAACATGCCAAGACACCTATTAATCAAACTATCAAAAATTAAAGAAAAAGTATTAAAAGCAGCAAGGGAAAAGCAACAATTAACATACAAGGGAATCCCCATAAGGTTAACAGCTGATCTTTCAGCAGAAACTCTGCAAGCCAGAGGGTGTGGCAGGACATATTTAAAGTGATGAAAGGGAAAAACCTACAACCAAGATTACTCTACCCAGCAAGGATCTCATTCAGATTCGACGGAGAAATTAAAACCACTACAGACAAGCACAAGCTAAGAGAATTCAGCACCATCAAACCACCTTTATAACAAACGCTAAAGGAACTTCTCTAGGGAGGAAACACAAGAGAAGGAAAAGACCTACAATAACAAACCCAAAATACCATACACAAAAATAAACTCAAAATGGATTAAAGACCTAAATGCAAGGCCAGACACTATAAAACTCTTAAAGGAAAACACAGGCAGAACACTCCATGACATAAATCACAGCAAGATCCTTTTTGACCCACCTCCTAGAGAAATGGAAATAAAAACAAAAATAAACAAATGGGACCTAATGAAACTTCAAAGCTTTTGCACAGCAAAGGAAACCACAAACAAGACAAAAAGACAACCCTCAGAATGGGAGAACATATTTGCTAACGAAGCAACTGACAAAGTATAATCTCCAAATTTACAAGCAGCTCATGCAGCTCAATATCAAAAAAACAAACAACCCAATCCAAAAATGGGCAGAAGACCAAAATAGACATTCCTCAAAAGAACATATACAGATTGCCAACAAACATATGAAAGGATGCTCAACATCACTAATCATTAGAGAAATGCAAATGAAAACTACAATGAGGTATCACCTCACACCAGTCAGAATGGCCATCATCAAAAAATCTACAAACAATAAATGCTGGAGAGGGTGTGGAGAAAAGTGAACCCTGCACTGTTGGTGGGAATGTAAATTGATACAGCCACTATGGAGAACAGTATGGAGGTTCCTTAAATAACTAAAAACAGAACTACCATACGACCCAGCAAACCAACTACTGGGCATATACCCTGAGAAAACCATAATTCAAAAAGAGTCACGTACCACACTGTTCACTGCAGCTCTATTTACAATAGCCAGGACATGGAAAGCAACCTAAGTGTCCATCAACAGATGAATGGATAAAGAAGATGTGGCACATATATACAATGGAATATTACTCAGCCATAAGAGGAAACAAAACTGAGTTATCTGTAGTGAGGTGGATGGACCTAGAGTCTGTCATACAGACTGAAGTAAGTCAGAAAGAGAAAAACAAATACCGTATGCTATCACATATATATGGAATCTAAAAAAAAAAAGGTTCTGAAGAACCCAGGGGCAGGACACGAATAAAGATGCAGACGTAGAGAATGGACTTGAGGACACAGGGAGGGGGAAGGGTAAGCTGGGACGAAGTGAGAGAGTGGCATGGACACATATACACTACCAAATGTAAAATAGATAGCTAGTGGGAAGCAGCCACATAGCACAGGCAGCCACATAGCACAGGTGCTTTGTGTCCACCTAGAGGGGTGGGATAGGGTTGGGGGGAGGGAGACGCAAGAGGGAGGGGATATGGGGATATATGTATAGGTATAGCTCATTCAGTTTGTTATACAGTAGAAACTAACACACCATTGTGAAGCAATTATACTCCAATAAAGATGTTAAAAAATAAGTAAGTAAATGAGTTAATTAATTAAGTAAATAAGAGGAGGAGAGAGAGGGAACTGCTTTGATTTGAAGCTCTAAACAGGTGAAACAACAGACATTGCTGAGTCTGTCCTAAGCCACTTCAGTGTTTTGAAATGCACAGCTTCTCCAACATTTAACATCTAAAATGGGATTAATGGCCTGAGCTCTATGGCAATCTCTAACTCAGTAAGTTATCCAGGATGTAGCCAGCAAAAGCCCTCCTTGTGTTGGTGATAACAGCACTGTGAGCTCCGGGCTTGCAGAAGGGGAGGTGACTTCCCAGGACCACGTCTTCCGAGACATGTGTTGTGCCTTCTTCTTGTTCCAGCCACTAGTCTTCATCACTCTATAAAAGAGCACCTGCATCACCAGGTAAACGTGTACTTATCAGCCCCTAACGAGATCTTGTCAAGTCCAAGTGCCCTGGGTTCCCTTGGCCAACTGGAGATGAGATTTCTGTGCTCTTTCTCTGATGAGTTTTTAGAAAACAGTTCAGCGAAGTGTTATCAGACGTGGTCCAGCTCAGGGAGAACGGTTGGCTTGCCTGGCCCAGCCTCCTCTTAATCCTTTGCTTTTAAACTTCTCTAACTAGGGATAAACACAGACAGGTAGGCTGGGTCTCCAGGCAAAAAAAAAAAAAAAAAAAAAAAAAAAAAAAAAAAGGCCACAGAATCTTTCCCTCAAATAGACCTTGGATATCAGATACATCTCTCCTGACCTAAGAAGAATTCACTGCAGGAGAAGCAACAGAGAACAAGGCTGAGAAAAGCCCTTCCATGCTGAGTTGAGGAAAGAGGCAGAAGGCTCAGTGTCAGAACCAAGATGGGCTTTTACGAGCTGTTTGTTAACAGACAGACGAAAATGGAAATAGGGCTCTTCTAACAATGTTCACTCATTATAGAAATAAATAGAGAATGTGGATTACCTCTTAAAACCCACCCAATTCCTTGTTTACCAGAGAGTATTTTCAAGAGGATTCCTGAAGGGGTCTTGCCCAAGATATAGGCATTTAGAGCAGTGCTATCCTGCTGCTGCTGTAGATAAACAGTTGACTTTTTCGCCCCCTTTTAAGTTTTCAAACAGTTATATAAAAACCCTGACCAAGGGCTTCCCTGGTGGCACAGTGGTTGAGAGTCCACCTGCCGATGCAGGGGACACGGGTTCGTGCCCCGGTCTGGGAAGATCCCACATGCTGCGGAGCGGCTGGGCCCGTGAGCCATGGCCGCCGTACGGCAAAAAAAAAACCAAAAACAACACTGACCAAGAAGAATAATCCCAAATTAAACCGTATCAAAAAATTTAAAAATAAAACACATGTGGGAAGATCCCACATGCCGCGGAGCAACTAAGCCCACGAGCCACAACTACTGAGCCCATGTGCCATAACTACTGAAGCCCGCGTGCCTAAAGCCTGAGCTCCGCAACACAAGAAGCCACCACAATGAGAAGCCTGCGCACCGCAACGAAGAGTAGCCCCCACTCAATGCAACTAAAGAAAGCCCGTGTGCAGCAATGAAGACCCAATGCAACCAAATTAATTAATTAATTAATTTTTAAAAATCACCTGGGACTCAGCCCAGAGGTTCTGCTTCAGCAGGTGACATTCATGTGAAGCCAAAGTTCTCTGGGCTATTCTTTGAGAAACACTGCCCTGTGGAGCTAGGTATCACAACGTATTGCTGGCAAGAGTCATGTGTAGCCCTGGAGGCCAGACAAGGCCCGGACCCACACGGGATTGCTGGAGAATGCCAAGCCAGCCTGGAGACAGAGTCTGGCTGATTGGCTGACCTTTGAGCAGCCGGTTTGCTTGGAACAGAGGATGGCAGCTGATCCTTTAGGAACAGGGTCTGCCCCATGGCCCTCACCCCAGAACCTCCACTAGGAAGGCATTGCAGCCATTGCTTGCTGGGTGAGGGGGCGGGCACTGATCTCTCTGGAGGAAGGGGAGGCATTTCACTGACCATCAGACACCATCTTCCCGTGACCAGGCGGGGTGTGGGGGGAATCCTCTGGGATTCAGGGCTCCTTCCGGGAGTTGTCTTTGCCCTCTAGGGATGCTATTTTGGTCTCTCATCTGCTGACTCAGTTCCCCTGGCCAGGGCTTCACACTGTAGGTCAAAACCCACGTACACATGCAGACAGGTAACTGCAATTAAGTTTCCCAAGATAACCCTTATCTTTACCCCATGTAGAAAATACAGATGCACTCTCATATTTTCTATCCTATTCTATTTCACTAAAGAAAAAATGCTCACAGAGACACACTAAGCGAATTTCATGACCCACTAGTCAAACGTGACCTGGAGTTTGAAAAATACTACTTTAACTTGCCTGTAGAGTATAGGATATATGGTTTTGTGCATACTATCCTGTAAAATAAAATGTGAGTACAAATATACAACATATACAATAAAGTACACAATAGGATAATCAGATACAAGCGTAGAATCACTCAGCGTAGATAGAGCGATGCCCTCCTCCTGAGGAGATGCCCCCTGCTTGAGAGGCAGGGAGGAGCTGAAAACCCCTGAACATGAGCAGGTCCACAGGTCGCTCGCCTTAATTTATTTATCTGCCAACCACCTATAATTAAATAAGCATAAGCAAAAGCTTTGTGTACGGTGACCCTATGGCATTCTTATTGCTTTCAGGAGCTGCTGGGAGTTCCAGGTTTCTACAGGACTCTGCACTGAAAATACTGAATGATATAAACCCCAAATTGAATAACCACATGCTAAATCAGCAACCCCCTCAGCTCCAGAGCAAGAACATGAAGAGAAAATTCTGAGCACTGGCTGGCATCAGAAAAGGGAGCATGTCACAGCTTAATACAATAGTATTCAGTATATGGAATGGCTCCAGTCAAAAATTAAGCTGTCACTCTGGAATCAAAGCCCCGTAGCATCACGTGAGATCACCTAAGGCCACTGCTAGCCTTCTTTGACATGTAAAAACAGTCTAGGGACCAGCAGATGCTGGAGGGGCAGGGGGAGAATTGGTAGAGCCATTGACCTGAGTATTTTGTAACGAAAGATGCTGGAACCACTACACGAGAATGACAAAACCATCACATGGTGCCATACAACCATGAAGACACACAGCTGTGGGGCGACCACTCAGAGATGGAGCTCTGGACCCACTGATGGGTTCACATCTACTCCTCCAGCCTGGGGAAGAAAGTGGGTCAAACACATTCCTGCTTTGCCCGTTGTCATCCAATGAGGCAGCCTTTTCTCACAGTGGGATCTACGGCCCCTCCATTGTCTTGTCCCAACCTATCTACCCAAACCCTTCTTCCGGCCCCCCACTGTCCAAACAGGCGAGTGCCCTCATCGTCTGGTAGATTATTTACCATAATACCTTAGAGGCAGCAACTGCTTTCAGACTCACACATCTCTAGGAGTGTAATACGTAACTGCCCCGAGTTAAAATTTTTTAATGTAATATGTTACAAAAAGATATCAACCAGGCATTTCTAATAATACTTAAAAAAAAAAATTGGAGGAAGGACCACGTGTATGACTCCTCCTCTCCACTGTTGGACTGAAAGTTGCTTTTCTTGCCATATAAGCACGTCTATAAGAAGTCCAAACAAGCTCTGAGCTATATAACATATTTCACATTTTTGGGGGCTATAATTAGAGCGATAATATCATGGCAGTAATCCTAGAACAGATTAAGGATATAATTGTGATGAAAGAGGGCTTTGGGTCAGTAAAAGAACAGATCTGAAACTTTTATTTGACATGATTTTGGCATAAGGAGGTGTAATAATCCCATATTTACACACCTTTCAAAAAGTGTTTTTCCGAAGGCCCCACAAAGTTTTCCTGCTCCAAATGTTTAATTTGGATGAGCAGTTGTCTTGTGAGTTTAGAATGAAATTATAAAACAGAGAGAGTCTCTCAGGAAACCACCACAATGTGAAAAGGCAGGAGCTACAGAGAGGACAATATAGTTTCTGAAACTTTACTATGTTCTCCTTCTATTAAAAATCCTATGTACGAAACAACAGCATCAGTAGAGTGATGTCTGAAAATCAAAAACGCTGACCAGGGCAGTGCCTATGAATAAGGACATATATGAAGAGGCCCAGAGTCAGGCTGGAGTAACCAGACTGGTTAACCTGGGAGAAGTAGGAGTGAGCCCTTGCCCCTTGCCTCTGGGATTTTATGAGACGGATAGAAGACTCCCATGGAGAAGGCCCGGAGGAGATTTCTCCTCCCACTGGTTACTTAACAGTATACTGCTCAGGGCTCATTCCACTGGTTGAAGTTAGATAGAAGGACCAAGAGGGGGACATACCATGGGCTTTAAAGGGGGGCTCTGGCCCTGGTTCTCCAGAGGCAAAGGGAAAAGAACCACAGGGTGACATACGCACCTCTTAAGCCTGGCTGGCCATTCCACTCTGTGGCTAGACCTACCTTATTTAAATTTGGAACAGAATCTTGGACTCTAACCTCTCCTGTTTCTGTTTGTTTTCCCTTCTCGTTCCTTCTGAAAAAACTCCAACTTATCTAGGTAGTAAACAAATGGGAAAAACTCTGTTCCTCACCGCAATAAGAATAAAAGGGGGCAAGATTATGTTCTGGGGACTAGAACAGTAGAGGGAAAAAGTGAACAGGAAGGGGGAACTCACAGACACAGAATGGAGGTCAGCTGTGGAAGCCACCGTCCTTCTCAGCTGGAGAAATCAATGAGCTGCACACACTATAAAGACCAGCAGGTACAGGTCCTTAATAAACAGCAAATTTATCAATTTTGACTCTCTTTTTCACATTAACCTACTATTTTCAATAATGTTAATATTAACTGGCTGGTACTCCTAGCAGTCACCTTTTGGAGTTCGGCAATAGCTCATATATTAAAAAAAAACAACAACAACAAAAAATAAAAATAGGATTCCTGGAAAGGGGACTGTCATATCAAACTATATTACAACCTGTGATACAGAAGTCACACATTTTGATAACAATCAACCACAGAAAAGCTCAATGTCCTATAATGTCTTCAGTGAGAAAATAAGAGTATTCAATCTCAAATATTAAAAATGGGGGCTTCCCTGGTGGCACAGTGGTTGAGAGTCCACCTGCCGATGCAGGGGACACGGGTCTGGGAAGATCCCACATGCCGCGGAGCGGCTGGGCCCGTGACCCATGGCCGCTGAGCCTGCGCGTCCGGAGCCTGTGCTCCGCAACGGGAGAGGCCACAGCAGTGAGAGGTCTGCGTACCGCAAAAAACAAAAACAACAACAACAACAAAAGGAACATGGCTTTTCCAATATTAAATTGTTGGCAGTGTGGTGCAGTTTTAGGGGAAATTCCTCCAGCTCAAAGAATTTTGGATTTAACTAAACAATGTAATGTACTCTGATCTCTACTTTGCTATGATGCATATGGAAAGGTTTCACAAGGAAACACTTCAGTACCATGTTGTTCATTGCTCATAAAGCCAAAAAAGCTCTTATTTGTGACTTGGCAGTTCGTTTGGTAAACAAACCCACAGTCGCTGGCTTCATGGTTACTCAGGCCAATATTTGCTTGTCCAAGGTTATGTGCCGAGATTCCTATAGCTCCTACGAATGCTACAACTTTCTACACTGTAAAGTTTTCAGCCTTTCTTCTAGAAGCCAGCAGGGATATGACCAGAGTTCGGACAGGTGTAGGGAGAAATACACATATGTGATTTTCTCCTTTTAACACCCAATATGTTCCCAAAGGGGTATGTATGCTGTATTAAGTGTATGTGACTTAGTGAAAGCCCAAGCATCAGATGATGACTTACGGAAGGAAAGACAGATGAATGGGTCCTTCCATGAGAAGCATTTTGTTTTGTTTTAATACTGCTTTAAAATTCTTACATAGGGCATGGGCATACCCAGGACTCCACAATCAAGGGTGATTATTTGCTAGTTTAAGTCCTATGGCTCAATGACTGGTAGCAATATGAGACATACTTGAGACTGTGTCCTTGCCATGAACTTGAACACCTGCAAAACCTAAACCTATTTAGGAAATGAACACCTTGTGTCACTTATGTTATTCACGAACAGAAATGATTTTTAGAAAGTCAGGATACAACAGTTAAATGGAATGATTTATTTTGAATTCTGGAAATATAAACAGCACCCTAATTGACTCACAAACTTCTCATTCCTGATACATATAGCGACTTTTGCTGTGACTTAGATAGAGGGTGAAATCTGAACTACACTTAAAAAATTGAGATTCATCAGTTTGCAAGCGTTCAGGAAATTAGCAATGTTCAGAGTGCAAGGGTTACAATTAAGGGCAAGTAGGGGTGGTGAAGTCTGTAGCACTGTCCGCCCTGATTTTTACTAGTCCTTGTTGAGAATTCTGCCATGTCTAGATCGCTCTAAAATTCTAAACTCCAGCTTGGAAGACTTTGAGGCAGATTCTGCCATTTCCCCAAGACTGTTAGCAATTTATAGTAAAAGGGGACACCTGGTGTGGGACTCTCAACACAGTCTGTAAAGTGTCCCTAGAAGCCGTAAGTCAGTGGTTCTCAACCTCCCCAGGTCCCACCCACAGGGATTGTTTTAACTGAACTAGGGTGAGGCCAGGAGGTGTATGTGTTTAAAGTAGCCCATGTGATTCTATCCTGAAGCCAGAACAGGCAACAATGTTCTAAGGATTCAAAGCAGACAGCCATCAGTCTGCCCTCCAGTCACTCTCACATGTAACTAAATTGCCATTCACCCCCTGGTAATTCCTGCTTCCCACCTGTCTCTTCTTTCTTGGAGAAAATTCTCCCTGGAATGCCTCTAGCTCTCCGGTCCTTCCAGCTAAATCCTCGTCATCCTTCGAGGCCCAGTTCAGTTCAATTTAGTTAACATTCTGTGGGTACCCACCGGAAGCCAGACCCTGTGTACAGCTCAGATGCCCAAGACACAGGACCTGCCTTCCGGGAGCTTCCAGCCATGGCTGAGAAGTCAAATTTTTCCTGAGGTATCAGCCCAGGTCAAATGTCCTACCTTCAGTAGCTAAAAAATGGCAATTCTAGAAACAGCACAGGCCTGTAAACGTAACAGCCTGGAAGCAGAACCAATTCAAGTGGAGGATGAATAAGTCTTGATTGCCACGGAGACCCACAGAGAATCCCAACGAGAGGAGACGGTGGTAGGACCCCAAACATCCTCCTCCTGAATCAGTGGTGAACATGAGCCACAGAGGGAACTAGCAAGCTGAGACTTGGGGCCGAATCGGGGCAGCCTTATCCCAACCGTCAGCATTGTCATCCTTAACCATTTCTTGAATAAACAATAAATAAGAAAAGAGATACTTGAAAGCATACTAGCCAGAGTAGTCTTCTGGAAGAGGAAGGCTGAACTAATCCAGTGACTCAACTTAGACCCTGGGAACAAAGTTGGTTTTATTTATCCTTGTTTTTTGTTTTGTTTTAAAATTAATAACATGAACCCATCACGCAGCCAGAGAAACACCGTCAGTAGAGATAAAGGGGACAGCCTAGGTCGAGGTTTATTTGAGGAGAAGGCCTTTTTTCCTATGTACCAGGTAAGCAGTCTGAGAGCACGGGTGTCATTTCTGTGTTTGTGGGTACCTTGGTTGGGGTAAGATTGGGACTTAGATAAGATTCCCCTTGGGACATCCTTATGTTTATTAGCTTCTAAGAAGTGCTGTAAGCACAATGGCAGAATTTGGAGATCTCAGTTTTCCTGTTCCCATCTTTTTATTCACTGTGGTCAATAAGACTGTTGTTGATTTAGCAACAGATTTTAGGAACATCAGTGTGGGGACCCGAGGCTCTGACGAGGCAAGTGCAATTGTGAAAAGCAAATGGCGGCAGAGCTGACAACTGGTTTCCAAGCTCCCTGTAACTACTGCTCTCACAGAGGAAGGTGTGAGAAGTGCAGAGAAACTGGTATAAGGCAGGAGAGAAATGGTAAATTTGAAGAGAACAGGAATAAATATCACAGCAAAAAATTATGTGTGTCTTATAGTTTACTAAAGACTTCACATGACTCATTTATTGAATCCTCAAAAGTAGCTTTATTAGTTACTGGTATCTTCATGTTGCTGATGAAGAAAATGAAGCACAGAGAAGTTAAGTCACTTGACCAAAATCACACAGCCAGTTAAAACAGAGATGGGATTTAAGCCAAGGCCATGATCTGACTACCACTAAACTGCATGTTAACAGTAGACATGATGCCTAAGGAACTAGATAAACTGCACCTGGAAGACATTTTCTGAATCTGTACTAGAAGCCAGGAACAGTGCTGACACTTCAAATGTTGATTAGTAAGACCTAGGTCCCAACTTGAATACATTCATAGTTGCTACAGCAAAAAGCATGAAAATTCAAAAACTAAACCCGCATTTACGAAATGAATTCAAATAAATCATCTATTTTTGTCAATTCACTGGAGTTGGCAGAGTTTCTCATTATAAAGTATGGCTAAGCCTAGAAGCTTGATGTAATGACAAGAATTGTACTTCCAAGGAAGTATCTGGAAAAAGTGTTGAGAGTGAGAGTCTGCACTGGGGAGGGAGAGTGTTATCACCAAGCCTTCATCTCATCTTTCCAGATATTTAACACCGGATCCCCCAGGGCTGTGGCAAGTATTGGGGAACGTTGAGGAGGTGGCAACATTCGTGGGTCAGAGCATTTTTCGAGCCACTTCTGAAGCTGGTTCATTTGAAGTTCACACAACACTTGGGAGCTAACAGTAGTTTGAACTTTTGGCCTGCAAGGTATCGTGCCCACTGGTAAGTAAACATGCGGTGGGGACAAACAGGTTTTATACAGCTCTTCACTGCACAATGATAAGATCTGGGGAAATTTCCACCCCACCCTCCCAGGTTAGATTTCGTTATTCAAAAATAACACTCAGAAATTCCCCATCCCACTTTGCCAAGACCCAACATTTGCTCCCTTGTCTGGGAACTTCAATAATTTGGCAATTGTTGCCAGTATGTTTGTTTGTTTGTTTGTTTTTTAAAGACTTTTAAATGCTATGTAGCCTCTTAAATTTTTTTTTCTCAAAATTATACCAAGAGTATAATTGGCTTAAAAAGAAGATAAGTATAGAGGAAGGGCCTCCAGCCACTCAGTACCACACCTAACTGCCCTCCTTCTTGATTCCCCAGCTGATGCTAGCCAGGAAAGAAGGAAACTGGTATTATTTAGTCACTGTGTTAGACCTTTTTTTTTTTTTACATCTTTACTGGAGTATAATTGCTTTACAGTGGTGTGTTAGTTTCTGCTTTATAACAAAGTGAATCAGTTATACATATACATATGTTCCCATATCTCTTCCCTCTTGAGTCTCCCTCCCTATCCCACCCCTCCAGGCGGACACAAAGCACAGAGCTGATCTCCCTGTGCTATGCGGCTGCTTCCCACTAGCTATCTACCTTACGTTTGGTAGTGTATATATGTCCACGCCTCTCTCTCGCTTTGTCATAGCTTACTCTTCCCCCTCCCCATATCCTCAAGTCCATTCTCTAGTAGGTCTGTGTAGACCTTTTCACATCCAAACCTTGAAACGGCTCTAGGAGATGGTCATTATCACCCTATCCCCATTTTCCCCCCCAGCTTTATTGAGATAATAATTGACAACACATTGCATGCAACCTGTCGATCTGATACACTTACACACTGCAAAATGATTACCTCCACAGTGTTAGCTAACACCTGGCCCCTTTTTTTTTTTTTTTTTTTTAAGATGAGAACACTAAGGTTTAAGGAATTTCAACAATTCGCTCAGTCAACCAAAAAAAAGAGGTCACGCGTGTCTGGCTTTGAAGTCAGTGATCATCCTCTTTGCTAGAGCTAGGCTGCCATCTTTAAGACTCTCTAGCTCCCAAAAGCCTCCTAATACTCCCTGTAATCTGGCTGTAACCCAGAGCAGTTTCTGTAGGTTGAAAGGTGGCCTAGGAAGGAGCAATAGCCTCACCACATCCTGCCCACAGAAGTAAGGTTTGGGAGTTGTGGTTGTTTCCTTCAAAATTATTATTACTAGGCTGAATAATGGCTTGTGTATTTTTCCTCCCTCTTTTGAAAAATGGCAAGTAAAACAATACTCAGCTATAGTGTTACCAACCTGGGGATGTAAGCATTAGCTTGGGGGACACTTGAACTCCTCCAGAGTATTTTATGTAACAATGCATCTCTAAACCAAATGGCATTAACGGCTAATCCCTTTTTGCCATGTCATATGGCAACAACGCCTCCCTGCTTTTCTCACACACAGGTCATTACTGATGGAAAGAAAGAGGTAAGTCTCAGGGTTTGCTTGCAGATAAGCCTGACTTGGAGTTGGGGATCCTTATCTTCAGCTCTCACATGCCTTTTTAGTCCAGAAACTGAGCAATACTTTTCATAAGAATAGCTGCCCACCCTCTGCGTGTGGGAATCCAGTCGTTCCAGCAAGATGGAAAGAGAATTCCAGACCTCAAAGATTTATGTCTGCGGAGGGTGTCTGTGGTTGGGAGGGGACCTGGTTTGTGCCCCTGGCAGAGCCATAGTCATCACTGGAAGGGATACAGGAAAGTCTGAGTCAGCACAGAAGGGATGAACCCGAGGCAGGGCAACGGGCCTGGGCCGGGGCAGGGTTTGGGAAGATTTTAAGAGCCAGCATCTCCACTGGCCTGGGCTAAGCTGCCTGCTTGGTAGGACGGGACGTGGGACAGGCAGGCTTCTGTTGATTTTTCACAACTTTCCTGTCCGCCATCCAAGGCCCTCTAAACACAGCCTCCACCTCTATGTTCCGCTTTACCTTCACCAGGCCCCTATGCAAACTCTCCTCAGAGCATCCTTCACGTTTCTCCTGCCAGGAACATCCTCAGCCCTTACCTGGGTGCACTGACCTTCTTCTGGTCAGTTTGAGTCCTAGCTCTTCCAGGGGGCCTTCCTTGACCACTCCCCAACCCAGGGAGGATGCTCTCTCCTCTCTTTTAAAATTGACAGGGTCCCTTAGTCTGCACTTACCACATCCCACCTTGTCCCAGTACCCAAGTTTTTACGAGACTGTGTTCTTTCTTTTCTAGGATGGTCAGGGTGCCTCCCCTCTGGCCCATCTCCTCCTATCCTGTGCTTAGCTCACTCTGTTCCAGCCATGCTGGCCTCCTCAATGTTCTTCAGAAATGCCAGGTACACTCCTGCCCCAGGGCCTTTGCACTGGCTGCTCCCTCTGTTTAGAACACTCCTCCCCTAGGTAAATGGCTCACACTTTAATGGTCCTGCTCAAATGTTACTGTAATTTATCAGAAAGGCTTCTGTGAATACCCCAGATTACAACAAATGAACAAATGCCCTTTCCCAGAACTCCACTTTCATCTTCCCTTGCTTTTGTCCCTGTTTTGTCTTATCACCACCTGACATGATGGACTTTTTTATCTGTTTATTGCCCTTTTCCCCCTACTTGAATATGTTCTATGAGGGCACAGATTTCCAGCTGTTTTCTTCACTGCTGATCGCCAACACTCAGAACAGCGCCTTGTATGTAGTAGACACATGAGAAACAGGTGTTGAATGAATGACTATCTCTATATTATTATAGCCCTTTCACTTAGCAGTGCTGGGCTATATGTCCTGTGTGTATTTATCATATACATATGGTATGTATCATATACAGACATACCATATATATGTAATTTATATTTACCATTTACTGTTTATATATATATGAGCATAAATGCTCAACAGATATTTGTTATAAATGACAATATTATTCTGTCCTTGGGTTCAGACCCCCATTGGTCTATTCATTTCACACGCTCCTTCCTCAAGGCTGGGAGGGCACGCCTTGGTCTGAAGAAGGGAGGTACTGGGGGAGGGGAGTGAAGCAGGCAGTGACTAGGAAGGACCAGGTGTCCTGTTATCACACTATCTCTAACATTACAATCTTGCAGCCAGGTTGGGCTCGTGCTCACAAGAGAACAGTAGAGTCACCCGTTCGACACTTGGTTCAAGGATGAATTCCTGGCTGGCAGCCCTGAGAGGTCAATGGGGAACTTTTCAGGGAGCCTCTGAAGGGAGGCTCTGAAGGGAGCCTCAGTGAGAGGCATGGACCGGTTGTACCAAGCCCTGGTACTTGGTACCTCTGTGCTTCCTGCCACCCAGGAGATCTGGACCTTGTTCGTTCTCTGTGAGAAAGGAGCTCAGGTCCTTAGGGCCCCAGGGAAGTCCCCGGGCTTTCAGCTCTGCTTCAATTCTGATGTTTCTACAGAAGTACCAAATAAGCCCTCAAGTGTGGTCTCGTGACCTGAGGTGTGGGCAGGGCCGCTGGTGGGTGGGGACCTGGAAGGGCTGGCTGATGGAGGCTGTGAGCACTCTCTGCTCGTGAGCCCTGAGATCAGGGGTCAACCTGGATTTCCCCATCTCTGAACGTGGAAGTTGGATAGAAGACCTCTGACGTCACTCTTTTTATGTACATTAACTGAGGGTACTTCTCTGCCTGGCACTGGGCTCCTCTAGGGTAAGCAGAAATGGACAAGTCATAGTCCTGGCTGTCAAGGAACAGCCTGGTGGGATCCTCTCCAGCCATAAAATCTGAGGATCTATCTAAAAAGGACCCTTCTAGGCTGCCTCAGGGAGTCTGAACTCCTCGGTCAGCTCTCCCAGCTCCTTGGAGTCAAGACCCAGGCTATTCTCCATCTGCCGATTCATCTGTGAGCACCAGCCTCTTCCAGCCTCCCTGCTGGGGCTCAGGCTATTTCCTGGCCCCACCCAACATTCCTAATGAAGCAGCAGCTCATCCAAAGGACCAGTCTCCCTACCTCCTCCAAGGTATCTGCACTTCCTCTTTTTCCAAACTCCTCCATCATTTACTGCCTGGCCCATCCCATTTAACACATCATTACTTATTGGCATATGTGTCTCTACTCATCTTGTACGTTTCAGCCTTGTTTCTCGGATACAGCTTATACTTTTTGACTTCCCACAGCAAGTAATGCGAAACCATGCACGTAAGAGAATTCAGAGCTTGTCTACAAGTTCCATCGAGGTTGCCTCTTTGCCAAGAAGGGGTTCTAAATTAGACCGCCTTGTCTCGAGTCCACTCCTCTCAAAGGTGAGCTGTGTCACTTTGGGAAAGTTACGTAATTTTTTCCAAGCCTCGGGTTCTTCATATATGAAAAGGAAATGGTAATAGCACCTTCTTCATAGAACTGTGTGAGGATTAGATGATCAGTGCCTGACAACAGTGAAAGCTCAGTATCAGCTGCCCTTATGACTGTGCTAGATGGTCTCCAAAGACGGCCCATCAGTCCCCGCTTTCCCTGATGAGCATATGCTCCTCCCATCAAAAGGTAGAGTCTGCTTCCCTCCGCTTGAGGCTGGGCTGCCCTTGTGGCTTGCTTTGGCCAACGGAATGCACAGAAGTGATGCTAACTATGCCAGTTCTGGGTCTAACTTTTAAGAGGTCTGGCCGCTTCTGCTTTTGTGCTCTTGGGGGCAGCCAACCACCATGCTGGAAAGCAGCTTGGGCTCAGCCAGCCACCAAAGGATAAGACCTCATGTGGAGAGCACCAAATATGTGGGTGAAGGCACCTGGCACCTTCCCGCTCAGCCCCGCCCAGCCCCGCCCCGCCCAGCCACCAAGTGAATGCAGCCAAGCAAGGGACGCGAGCTGATGACACATGGAGCAAAAAAACCACCCAGCCCAGTTTCCTGAGTTCCTGGTCCACAGAACAAGGAGACATAATTTATTGTTGTTTTAAGCCACTAAGTTTTGAGGTGGTTTGTTGCATAGCCATAGATAACTGAATCAATCAATATGACTATTGTAATTCTTATGATTAGACTGAAATCAATCAGTAAGTTCACACTGAGGGGCTACTAAGTGCAAACAAGTATTTTTTATCCATTATGATCCTAAGAGGCAAAGCAGAGGAAAAAGAAAGTGTGACTACTATCTAACTCCTTGCCTCAAGGTTTTTATAGTCTAGTGTGATGGGAAATACCATCACAGACATAATTACCATATAAAGAAGCAGAGGGGACATAGTACTGTAGAGTAACAGTCTTAGGGAGATAAAAGGAAGAAGAAATTAGACTTGTTTAGAAGGAAGTTGCGGGGGGGGGGGGTCGCAGATCACGCAGCTATTTGTAAAGAAAGAGACTTGAAGACCAATAAGAGAAGAAATATATTTTTTAAAGAGACAGAGCTTTAAAAACGACTCCAAGAGCTCTGGTCCTCTCACGCAACCTTCCTCAGTATGGGGCAGCAGGATAATCTTAGCTGGGGGTCACAGGGCCTGTACAAGAGACTCAATTCCACCCCATATCTCTGTGAGAATTTCAAGACCACCCCCACGTGTTTTCTTACCCATTAAAGGAGGTGACAGTCCCCTAAGTCCCACCTCAGGATCACGGAGAATTGAGCGCTTTGAAATTTGGAACACATTTTACAAGTAACCTCAAGGTACAAATACTGAGGTTCTGAACTCTCAAACACCACAGTCTATGGTGACCCCAGATACCCTCTATTTCTGAGCAAAATCTCCAAAAGCCCAGAGTGCTGTCATTACCAGCATGGTCTGGGCTAAGTCCTCACTTGCTAATGGTGGGCTGGGTCACTGCTCAAACTTGGTGCCTGTTCCAGGTTCATCAACACCAGATTTCAAGGAGCCTTGGCCAAACGCCCGCTGAGCCTATTACTTTCTCGAAACCGAGACATAGGTTTTCAGGCTGGTGAACTATCAAGCTCGAGGCTGCCTGCACACTGGTCATGCCCTCTTTCCCCTCTGAGCCATCAGTGCAAACCCTGCAATCCCCACCCGCCGCCCAGCGGGCCCTGACTCTCCAGCCCTCTTGGTACCCCAACAATGTCCCAGCACCTGATTCTGGCAAATCCTGTGCTTTCCACTCCATTCCTAATATACTCTTCTTAAGGATAAGGCTCATAGCGTAAGAATCTCTTGCAAATCCCAGCAGGCCTAGGACACTGCCTAGGGCAGCCACATGGTGATTAATTTTAAAGCCAGCTCTCTCCAAAAGTAGGTAACGATGCCACTATCAGGCAGTGTTTCTCAAAGTGCCGTCAGCACCCACCTTGCATTAAAAAATGCTGACCAGGGTCCTACTGAATCTGAAGCTCCAGGGGCGGGACCTACCATCTGCCATTTAACCAGCTCCTTGGGAGATGCAATGCAGACTAGTACTGAGAACCCTGCCGTAAGGGTGATGCACTCATCCACTCAGACAGCAAGATCCATGTCTGACGGCGATCGTAACACAGAACATGGAGTTCTGCTGTGGAGACCAAGAAGATCTCCCGCTTGGGGGGGACTTCCCAAATTCCTGCCTAGTGAAAGAGATGGGGAGCAATGGCTCCCTGACCCCTCTCTTGTCCCCAAATGCCCACGTGGTGATGTGTTGTCATTCCTGTTGCTGAAAATGGTCTAAGTTCATAACTAATGTTTGGTTCACCTTTTCTCCTCTCTAATCCTCCCAGAAATGGCTGATCTTTGTAAATACATGTTGACCTCTCGCCATCGCCTCATGAGTGGAGGCCACCCGATCCGTGCTTCTACACCCTTCATGCTGTCTGCACACAAGAATGGACCTTTCTCTTCCAGCTGGATGGCTTCAGTTCTATAAAAGAAACCGTGACCTTTAGCAGCAGCAATGATGATAAATGCTTCATTTTCCATACTTTCCTGTTTCCAGTACACGACGAATTCTTGGCAAAGAGTTCCTTTCTCACTGATGAAAACACTGGCAGACCGCAGATGTGGAAGCCTGAGCTGGGAAACCTGAAATTTCATTAATATCCCGAAAAGCACACACCTCAGAAGAGAAACTTTACCCATGACTAATGAGAGTAATGAGGAGACTACGGAGAGGATTAAGACGCTTCAGCCCTTTCTCTCAGCCTCCTGGTTAGGAGCTTCTAGGGTTACAGGGCTTTTCCTAAATCACCCCTTGCTTAGCCAGCTTGCCTCCAAGCATCAAGGCCTATCACTGCCTGAGTATTTTTCAGCTGAGCCCATAAAATCTCCCAAGTCATCCTGGAACTTTCTGGGATAACTAGGGTGTAAGGCAAATACACAGTATTTTAACCTTTCACAAATCCTACTGCTGGCCGCAAGCAGAGAGGAAGGTTCCGGAAGGCTGGGGGTGAGGAGGCAGCCTGACTACAAGGACAGCAAATTTTGCCGACACACTCACGCCCACTTTAAAAGACGGCTGGTAGCTTCCTCAGCAGAAGCCAGGGGCGGGGGTTCCTTCCACAGGCGAAGGCTGCCCTCTCTCCCGCCACCCCACGATGAAGGCTGCCAGCAGGAGGAGTGCTGGAGCAGCGGGGAAAGCCCTCAGATCCAGTCCCGGCTCTTCATGAATCACAGGCCCCGAGCAAGTCCTTTCACTGATCCGTGCCTGTTTCCTCATCTATCACAGGAAAATAACGCTAGCACCCTGTCTGTCTCATGGGTTCTGTGAAGATAAAGTGAGGCCATGACGTACAAAGGACTCCGGAAAGAAATTTAAAAGTTGCGTGCGTGCTACCTGCCGGGTACTCTGCTAAAGGCCTTGCAAGCTATCACTGAATCCTCAGGGCAGCCCCTCTGAGGGCAGCGCTGCTACTGTCATCCGTCAGCATCCAAAGGAGATTGGCTCCAGGGCCCCCGTGGACACCAAAATCTGTGGATGCTCAAGTCCCTTATATAAAATGGTGAAGTATTTGCACATGAGCTACACACAACCTCCTGCATACTTTTAATCATCTCTAGATTACTTATGATACCTAATACAATGTAAGTGCTATGGAAATAGTTGCTGGCGTAGCAAATTCAAGTTTTGCTTTTTGGAACTTTTTCCCGAGTATTTTCCATCCGTGGTTGCCTGAATCCATGGATGTGGAACCCAAGGATGCAGAGGAGCAAGTGTACTTCCACTTTGTGGAGGAGGAAACCAAGGTTCATGAGCAGTCTTAATACGTGCTGTAAGTTTTCTAAAAACCAGACAAAATAATAGGTCTCTGAAAACTAAACACCTGTTCAAAGTGAGATTCCCTGTCTCTGAGGGGCTGACAGACGAGTGTGTCTAAGGTGAGAAGCAGTTAAAAAAAAAAATTTAAAAAAAAGGTTTGGATTCTCTCCCATGCTAATTCCAATCAATTAGTAGGAGCTGTGAGGATCATTGTGGCTAGAACAGAATAGAATCCTATTCAGGATTCTACAGCCATATGCTGAAAGAGGGAGAATGATGGATTAGCTGCAAGACGGTCACTGTTAAATCAGCTGATTTTAATTCCCCAAACGATTCCTGCTGGGTATAATCGCACTAGCTCTCATCGTGTCACAGGATGCTGTTACTGAACACTTACTCTCCATAAGTAAGTGGGCTTCTCCTACACATACCTACACATGCACGCATGCACGCACGCACGCACACACACGGGAAGGGCACAGACAGGTAGAAAAGTCTGTGTCGGCCTTTGGATGTTTCTAGTTGGCTTGGGGAGATCAGTCGTTGGTGCATACAAATCTAACAGGCAGTGATGCTGTATGTTCTGGGTGCCGAGGGAGAAGAGTCATCAGTAAACACTAAAGGGGTTCGAACGAACTGACGGATTCACAGAAGGGGTGGGACGTGAGAGCAGCAGCGGGAGACGCGGATAATCAGAGAGGCGGGGCTGCGTCATCCTAGGCAAGGGGAACAAGCAGGAAGGCAGGGATCTGCCTGGCAGTATCCAGAAAGGGGGCAGTGAAACTGAAGAGGGCAGGCAGAGATCCGACAAATGACATTTTATTTTACAGGCCGTGGGTGCTGTCCAAAGTCTCAGAAGAGGGTGGCAAAAGTGGGCAAGCTCTATTGCTGTATTTGTAAAACTCCTTCGAGGAGCGGTTCATTTCAAATAAAAATCAAACAGTTATCCCACTATAATCTGTTGCTCCTGTTACTATCCAAAATAGTATTTAAGGGAAGGCCGTTTAAATATTTATCCTTACACACCTAGGGCTGGCTACATCACTCACAAGAAAGCTGTATAAAACTAGGAGGCCCTACAGCAGTGGTTGCCAACCTTTTTGGCACCAGGGACCGGTTTCGTGGAAGACAATTTTTCCACAGACCCATGGGGTGGGGAAGGGTTCAGGCGGTAATGGGAGCGATGCGGGGGATGGTTCAGGAGGTAACGCAAGCGATAGGGAGCGATGGGGAGTGGCAGATGAAGCTTTGTTTACTCTCCCGCCGCTCACCTCCTGCTGTGCGGCCTAGTTCCTAAGGGTCCAGCCCGTGGACCGGGGGTTGGGGACCCCAGCCCCACAGGTAATGAATGCTAGGGCAAGTGCAAGATACATACCCCAGAGAAGTTCCCACCTAGCGTAAAAGGAAACACAGAATGAAAACTACTACTCTCAGGGTAAAGAAACATACTTATTCTATGGATGACAAAGATGGCAAAGATCCTAGGGTTTGCGGGGCGGGGGCGGGTCAGGAAGACAGGGACTGTCCCACATCATGCGGGACCAGGAGAAACAAGTGGTGGATTGAAGGGGGAAAAGGGCAAATTCATTTAAGGGGTTAATTCCTTTTTGCTGGGACATAGTTACAGTTTGCTATAGGAAAGCATTGCTATAGCGGCAACTCTAGGAGACATTCATTCCGGCAATCCTAAAGGCAGCAGCTTTATATCTTCTACATCCCTCAATCACCTCTGAAAGGTGCAATCGCTTTTCAGAAGTAACACTGATGGAAGAGGACGGATAGCACTTCAGAACCTTCGGGGTGGGCGCATGGTTGGAAAAGCCCACAGGCGATTTGGCTAATTGCATCTTCTGCCCTTCTAGTCACCCCCACTGCCAAGTACCACCGCTCTGGGTTGACATGAAAAGCCAAAGTCAGGCAACCAGAAAGGCCCTCCAGAAAGTCCTAGTGTGGATTTAAAGGATGCGGACATTGGACAAGGTGATTTATGGCTGGGGCACTGGTGTTTTCTCAGCAAGTCTGCTGTGTTTCTGACTGCATCCTCATCTGGAAGGTTCCGCAGTGCTGTATTCTCAGTGCAGGGGGATGCCTAGAATTTTGTCCGTGTTCTTAGACAATGGAGACAGAGATAATCATACATGTTCCACCCCCAGGATTCAAGGACCACAGAGAGCTGTCAGCTCTGTCACCCCACTCAGCCACCTAGCAGTTTTGAAAGCGAGGACTTTTCACCACTCCCTGATGGGAGGTAGCTTAACTTTCTAACGGGTTTAGAGAGTCTTTTGGCCATGCTTTCTGGGTGTACTTCCTTCCTTACATCACAGGGAGGGCGTTGAGAAGAAAGCGTTTACTCAAACATGCAGCTTGGGAAGGGGGCTGTTACTCACAGAGCCTTCTGTTACACGGACCCCAGCAAATCCCCCTAAACCTCATTTCCTCCACTTATATTTTTAAAAAAGAGAGCGAGCGAGCTGGAGGGGTTTGATATTTTCTTACAGTTTCCTTTTTCCTGACTCTCTCTGTACAGGATGATGTAGTTGTTTACTTTAAGGCTCAGGAGTCAGCCAGCATTGTACGAAAAGCTTTCCCACCAAAAAAAACCCCATAGTAAGACAAACTCCTTTCCATGATGTCGAAGCAATTAGTAACACATGAACAGGCTTGCTCATGTTCTCACTCCGGGATCTGCTCTTTCCTCCCGCTGCAGGGGCCACTCACCCTGGGATTGGGGGAAAGGGAAGACTTTCCATTTCACGGGGAGGTGAAGGGGGGTTGGTGTGTGGGGCTGTTGTGTATGAAGGAGTGGGGCAGGGGACGAACAAAGGAGATCTTCCTTGGTCCCACCTCCAACGCTTCGTTTCGTGAAATGAAATTCCAAACCTCGGTAGGTTTATCCATAAAATGGGGGGATAATAAAACTGTAAGAGATGTGGTAAGTCAATCACACCTGCAAAGTGGGTAGCATGTCATGTGAGGCGACACGGGATAGGGAACACTAGGACAACCGAGTGGACACTGCCTGGGTTCAGATCCCAGTTCTACCACTTATTAGCTGTGTGACTTTGACAAGGCGTTCTACCTCCCTGTGCCTCAGGATACGCCGACCTTGTAAGGCCCTTGAAAGGATTATATCATCAATATATGTCAAGAGCTTTGAAAACGGTCCATTGTAAATGCTGTAAAAATGTCAGCTGCCATTATTTTGGGCTTATAGAAAACATTCTATAAATGTTCGCTGCTGGTGATGGCAGCAAGGAAAGCTATTTTCAACTGGTGGTATGGGGGAGGAGGGAGGGAGGCACAGGAAGGGGTATGTCCCCCACAGAGGCTATGTCAGGATCTGGAGAGAACATGTATGCAGATAGCTTAAAAGCGGTTAATTTATAATTTTGTAGATGGAAAATGAAAAGATGTCTATGGTTTTCATAATAAAAGTCACCAAAAAAGTGTTTGATGACATCTTCTTGGCTATACGACAGGATTTTAAAATGTTGAGAAACACTGAAGTAGTGGAGACTAGGAAAGATTTCTTCCCTAATCAGAGCTGCGTGCTGAAAGGGTGAGGCTGAGCGGGGTTACTCCTTAAGAATTCGCAACCTGTGAACGGGAGGGCCCAGGCTGGGCTGAAGATGGGCCAGCGCCTCTGTGGATAACCCCTAAACTTCAGCTCCCTCTTGGCCTTGGTCTTGGCAAGGAGATGGGTCCTATGCTTTATCCTTCCAGCTAAACAGGCCATGGGACCAGTGGCCACACTTCCTGTCCTTGAGACAGACCTCACTGCCAAAGACAACAGGAAAATCAAGACTTTAGAGGCAAAATAATGATATGCAGACATTGTCCTCAAGCTCAGTTTTTACTACAGTGAGAATTTTGGGGGTTTTTTTTGATGCGATATCATCACTTAAAATGCTAATGTCTATGGTAGTTTGGATACTTTCATGATCTTGTTCTCCTCTCCCCCTTTTCATTACATAATATACCTGCAGAAGAATATGTAAGATATATATTTTAAAGAATAATCAAAACGAACTTCCTTTTAGCCATATGCATCTTGACAAAAAAGAGATGGTTGCTGGTCCTCAAAAGCTTCTTTAACCCTCTCTGATTGCATCCTCTCCCCCACTCCCCGCCCAGAGGTAGGGGTAACCACCAAGGTAATCACTGCCTTGTTTTTCTTTACAGTTTCATCACCTACATGTTTATCTCTAAACAATATATTGTTTAGTGTTTCCTGTTTGGGGACTCTATGTAAATGCAGTTATGCTGCACAGCTCTTTCTTGGACTGACTTGCACTTTTGGTCTGTGTTTCCTCCTTTTTAATCACCAGCTCTTCTGGATGAGGTCTCAGTTCTTAAGGGTCTCACTCTTTCTCTTTTAAAAGTGCCCTTAAAAAACATCCCTGAAACGTTCTCCCTAAAATATCATGACACAACAACTGAACTGGGTCATTCTTTTCCCTTGGAGGTGAACTGTCTGCCACATTTTGGTAAGCTGTGGCCAGTTCCTCAACTTTTGGATTAAAATGTTATTTCCTTACATCAAAGTGACGTTTTTGGTAGATTTAAAGATCGAAGAAGTGCATTCAAACCTTCCAAATGATAACCATCTTCCAAAAGGAGACATTTTTCCCCCAAGCACCATATTCCTAATATTTTTTGCAGTCTTCTATGTTTCTTTCCAGTTTTGTCCAACAGCTCACACTCACTATTCTTGTCCTTCCTTACCTATCAAATCTAAATGTCCCTTTTTATGGAATTGGGATTTTAAATTTCACATCCCTACCATAACCTTTGAACAACTTGTATAGGTTTTCACAAAGCCCTCTAACTTTGTATTTTTCCCTCCCACAAAAATACCTATTTGGATCAAGTGGAATTTTTACTCTCATAGTCCTGCAAACTGTTAGTACCATTTCCTACAGAGGAGGAAGGAGCATCTGAATGTCTGCATTTTGTGCTGAACTTAGTGTCTTCAAGATCCAGGAATTAACAAGTAGCTCAAAGAGCTAAACAGAATCTGCCTTTCAGGAGATGTAGATGCATGGTTTTTGAGCTGGAAGCAGCCATCTATCATTTTAAGTTTTTGGAAGGACCTGGTTTGTTCCTGCCTGTGGCATCCGCAAGACACTGACTTCCTGTGTTTACCCAGTGCCTAGGACACTGGGCTCTCTTCAGTTCCCATGGTAATGGGCTGATTCCCCCTCCCTCACCCATAGGCTGCTGTGGTTTAAAGCTGCAGAGATCAGCACTGGGTGGGCAGCTGGATGGGAGGATGTGAACTACATAAACATGCAAGGCTGTCTCAGTCAGGGTTTGTCACACAATGTCGCACAGTGACGGGACCACACTGTGCCAATCCCATAGATTCTAATGGGCTCTCACCACTGTGCTCCCCTAGGATAGATGGGACCCAGGGTTCTTCCTCCTGTCACAGAGTTCTTCATATATGAGAGGAGAGTGTCCCCCCCACCTGCAGGAGTATGCTTACTCCTCCAGCCCACTCACAGCGCTTCTTCCTCTAACTTTCTAAGCTAATTTCCACGCCACTCGTTTTTACACAGAATCATATTTCATTTTCTGGCTCAACTGTGCTAGTCTTACCTCCCTAGACAAACTAGAAATTCTTGGGATAAAGGCTGTGTCTTTTTCCATCCCTGCCATACCTGGTACGAAGCTGAAGACATACCAGGTTCTGGGAAAATATTGGTTGTCGACTTTACTAAACCAGAGCACTTCCCCCCTGACAGATGGGATGTGCTCCCTGTGTCCTCCTCTCCCTGTACTGCTCCTCTCCTGCTGCTGTTTTTAGCACTTCAGGTTCCAGTTACTCTGCCTAATACAGCTACCCCTCAGCCACCCCACCTGGCAATCCAAATGGGTCTTGCCACCCCGAAGTGGTGAATTCTTTTACGAACATTTTATAAAAGGAGTTGGCTTTTGCAAGGTGAACCATCACACCTACATTTATAATTATTATTTTCGAAAGCCAGATTTTATTTTCAAGTTTTCTTCTAGTGGACCTACTTGTACTTCTTTGTTACATTCCCTTTCAATTTATATACATCAAGAAATACTTCCCACATTTCTAATCAACTCCCCGCAAGGAACAAACCTCTGCGTGAATTAGACTATGGAAGTATTTCAACATGGGCGGCAGCGTGTTTCATTTGGTTGCATTTGTGTGGTTTTAGTGTTAACACTGGTGCATCTAGAAAACGTTCATAAATTAGGGCTTGATAATGGAGGCTGAATTTAAGTTATTAGCTGAAAACAAAACTGGCATGGGTTGGATAAATGGTGGAAGAAACATCGAGAACAAAGACATCAGCTGCTCCAACCACTCCCATCCTCAGACCCTTACTGGACTGCACCTTTTGGAGGATGAGGTAAGGCCACAATTCCCATCACCACCCATGTCATTCACTATCAGTCGGTCAGGTCCAAACCAAGCTGTAGAGCCAGGAGGCTTCAGCTCTAAGAGGCAGGGCCAGGTAATGAGCTTAGTTCCCTAGCAACCTGCACACAAGTGTTCCAGACAAAATGGATTACACACTGCTGCTGAATTCCAAGTGAATATCCTATTGACCCAACAAAGGAGTTAATTTGTACCTCTTACCACACTACAGGGGTCAACTAAGAGAATTCTTTTTGTCTGTGATCCCTCCTGGCATTCTCCCTGGAATGTCATGGTAAAATAAAATGCTCTGATGGGGTCAAAAGTGGATGGTTCAACTTCCCATTGCCTCTGGAAAAAAAAAAAGTCTTCATAACAGGAAGAAGAGTGTCTGTTTTTCCTTCTATTGCTTTCCTAATACAATCTGGATTGCCTAAAATGATATCCACAAAGGGTTATTCCAGGGACCCTGGGTAACAAGCAGAAGTATCTGGTCACCCCACTATAACCAACTGCCATTGTATTACTTTATTTACACCTTGGTCTCTTGAGATTTTGATTTGTGTTCGTTAATCCTCAGGAGACTAATCTCCCCTGGGCACTCAGACAAAATGAAGTTTCTGGAAGCCAACTACCTGGGTTTGAATCCAGGATCTGCCACTTCCAGCTGTGTGACCTCTCTTTGGGATAACAGTCCTACCTAGAAGGTTGATGTGAAGATTAAATGAGTTAATACATGTAAAATGCTTGACATTAAACCTGGCATTTAACACGTACTGCATACATTTTTGTTCCGGTTGTTATTATTGAGCCAAGGATGACCCTGAAATGGGAGGTGATGAGTAGCCCGCCTGGATGACCCATGTCTCTCTCATTTCTTGGCTTAGGACAGCAGCCTCCAAAGACAAACCACCAAGGGGGCAGTTCTAAGATGTTCTTTACTGGAACCAGAAACCTTTTCTTCTCACGCTGGGGAGTCAGTCCTAAATATGACCAACCCTCCTCCCGCCCCCCCGCCCACCGCCAGTGACAAGAAGGAGACAAAGCGTCCAGCAAGAATTCACCGGAATCTTGTGGATGAAAATAAATCATTCAGAGGAACCGTGCAGAAGCCAATGTCATGGTGACCCACTTGTACGGGCCCCCGCTCAATCTATGGGTCAGGCAGTCAGAAGGACAAGCTGCCTGACTCCTAGGGACACAAAATCAAAGCCATGTTCTTCACGTTAACTAGTCACACTTCTAAATTCACTAGATTTTATAATTAAGATTTAAGAATCTATTTTATAATTAAGAAACAAAAACGATCTAATAAGGCATTCATCCTCTGGTTGGGCACAGATTTCTTCCAGGAGAAGAGATGGCTCTTGGTAATCTTTTGCTTGACGCCCTCCTGATATACTTGTGAGATGACGAGACAGGTTAAGGGGTTGGGCCATAGCTGTAGTTAAGGACATCTGGGCTCGGGTTAGGGGTTAGGTAGTATATATTTTCTCTTTATGAAGCTAGTGTACCTGGGGGTTCAAATTTACCAACAATGGTTTCTCAATTTTGTTTCATGAATGTTTGGCCAGCTGGTCGGAAAAGGTCATCCCTATAGGCTAACAGACACATGGCAAAGCTCTCAGTCCGGCTTGGGGGCGGGGGTGGAGTATTTATATAAAGCATATACTGAAACTGCTAACTGGATAAGACAGAAGCTAAAATTTATTGTGCCTGCTGTGTGCTAGAGGCTGTGCTGTGCTTTAGTAAGACAACTACAATATCTCCCGGTAGGCCTCGTGATGCATGACCATCAGTCATTCAAAGTGTGTTTGAATTTGGAACCGTAATGTAGAATGACAGTCTCGTGAACATAAAGGCATTGCTTGGGGTGGGATCATTCTCCGAATTGAGCTTTGAAAAATGAACACTAAACAGGAGCCCTTTTCGTGTGATTTTATCACTGTTCTTTCCTCACTCACGCATCGGCAACAAGTCAGTCTGTAATGGTCCCACGTAGAGTCCCAATGCTGCATTTTCACAGATACTTAGAATCAGATTTAGGAATCTTATAGATCATGTCGTCTAACTCCCCTCTCTGTGTCCTCCCTCATCTTTTATCATGAGTGAGGAAATCAATGCACAGGGAAATGTCTCAGCCAAGCATCCGTGGCAGAAGCCAGAGCTAGAACCAGAGTTTCCTGCCTCACGGTGCCCTCTTTCCCGGATCCCGTGCTCCTTACCAATGAAGAGGGCACATATGAACACAAGTAGGCAAATGGGACACACCCGCCCCTTGGCAAAATCTTCAAAGCCGAAGAACCAAGGGCCAGCAGAGTTATCTGAAGTATCTGAGACCATTGGAAGAAAACGTTCAGGTTATGTGAGGTAAGCCCATTGCTTAAGCTGACTAATCTCAATAGACTGGGTAGAAGCTTTTCTACAAAACGCCCCACGTAGAAAACAACACCAGTCCACTATCAAATTCAGCTAGGATCTAAAAATAGACACGATAAAAAACAAGGTAAATCCTGAAATCGAACAGATGGCACTGGGGGGAGATGGGAGGTCTGAGGTTAACCAATGAGGAAACTGGCTTTGTTCCGTGAACAGGTTAGATAACTTGGACCTCTGGTTTTAGATTTCAAGCTGGAACTTTTAATTTAAATTCGATCATTATGTGCCCATTGACTGTGGGCAAATGACACCGTGGAAGTGTGCAGGTCACTTAACCCAACTGGCCGCAACCTAAGTTCTTGTTTCTAATCAGTTCGGGGTTGTACGATTGATACTTTGCGGAGTATTAAATGCAGGGCTCCACTTCCTTCTCGCGCAGGCCCGCCTTCCCAGATGCAGAGGGGAAACAGAACGGCCTATGGCAGTTCTTCCTTCAGAAGTTCTTCCCCACAACCTCCAGACTTGCGGGCCACCGAAATACCCTCCACACAGACAGCTCGGCTTTTTATTTTCCCCTTTAATCCAAACCACACAGAGCTGCCACGCTATGCTTCCTAAGTCATCACTTCCTGTAACACCTTCAAGGAATCTGTTACTTCCAGGATAAGTCCAAACTCCTTCTTGTCTGAAATTTTAAGAACTCCACGGCTTAGCCAGACTCTCCTTACAAAGTGGTCTTTCTCATGCCTTCCCAATGTAAGCCTGCTTTTCTGGTACAACATGTCATCACTCCCCCTAAATTTGGGGGTCAAGCTCCTCCCTCCCTCAGACTTGTTGTGCCCTGCTCCTCCCCCTCTCCTCCAGTGACATCATCCCCCCAAACTCCCCCACCCAGCACACCTTCCTCATTCACAGTGGTCCTTCTCTCCCATAGGAGGCGAGGGTGGGGATGGTTGATCTGAATCCCACCACTCAACTATCTGTGTGACCCTGGCCAAGTTGTAAAGCCTCCCATAGTCTCAGCTTCTTCCTCTGCCCAGAGAAAGGACAATACCTATACACCATGGGATTCGGGAAAGATGAAAGAAATTGGTCCTTGCACCAGGCTTGCCGCTTAACAGGTGCTCAATAAGTCTTTCCTTCCTCTTTATCACATACCACCTTTATTCTAAGTTACTGTTTTATGTATGCTCTATCATCTGCTCTTGCACATACGAGTCCCAGTTCTATCTCCCAGCGGCACCTAATAAGGTTCTGGTACAGAGCAGATTCTCATGATCAACTTGCTTGTCATCAGAGTAATGTTATAACCCAGCTACATTCTCTCCACCTTACTCTCTCTATGGTGGAAAACCTTTCTCAGAGAGCCAAAGTGGTTTCTATTAATGAGCCAACCGAACTAGAGACAGCACTCACAAAGAATAGGAGAAATGTTAAGTTTTGAATCTGCTTCCAAAATTCTATCTCTACCCAAGTCTCAGGAATGTGCCCATTTTAATAACAGAAGAACATTTATAATGTAAACCTTCAAGAAATGACATCCTGCGTATATATATCCGATTATACATAGGTAGGTTAAAACCATCAAGACTTACTCCAAACTGTCAGCGGAAGTTGCAGTGGCTTTAAACTTTTTTCCCCAAAGTAAAATCCTTTCTTCAAATGACATCTTACTTGGAATACTAACACGAGAAGCGGCTGAAGGTGGGACTGCTCTGGGTGGCTAGAAAGAGGAGTGTGGAAGTCCTCTCTTCATAGCACACACACAGGGTCTGTTTGTCCAGATGTGTGTGTGTGTGTGTGTGTGTGTGTGTGTGTACACAGACACAGCAATTCCTGAGGCACCGCCACCAAACCTAATTCAGAAACTACAGCTTAGCGGAATAAGCAAATCATTTAGGAGGACAGGTAAATATACTCCACACTGCTGAAAAAACATCTACTAAACAAACATATATACATGTATAGGATGTCAAAGGAATTGAAATCTTGTTCTACAAGATGCCAATGTCAGAGTATTTACAAGCTGTACTCAAGTTTATGTTACAGAAAGAGAGAAACAAAAACAAAAAGAGGCCATTCTGCTGCACAGAGGCAAATGGTATCTTTGCGCAACACCGGGCAGTGCTTTCTGGTTCACTTACTGCTAACATCAGCTCCATGGGAAGCCAAACATTTACTGGAGACCCGCAACCCCCAAACTCAGGATTTCTCTACAGGAGGCCCTTGGATACTGTGAACCTTAGAAATCATTTGGTTAAAGAATACTTAGTGACAACAGAAATAGCTATGAGATATCTTTGGTGAAACAGTTGAAACTATGATATCAATTTTTAAAATATATATGTATAAACAGATACATATTTTTAAACTGGAAATATACACATCAAAATGTTAGTAGTAGTCATTAGAATAATTCTTTTTGTCCTTTTCTGAATTTTCCAAATTTTCTACAATTAACAAATATTCTTTGTGATAAAAAAATATATTATTATTATCTTTTAAAGGCCAAGGCCAACAGTTTCTGAAGGAGAACAAAGCAATGAGTTCACCATTAAATTGCTGTCAGGTAACATGGCGTCCCATGATGCCCACGGCACGGTACACTGGGTACATAGCAGATGGTCAATAAACAGTGGCTGAATGGACAGGTGTGAGGGCCTCGTCCTGCTCCAGCCCATTTTGGATATAATCCCTATGCCCATGCCCCCTTTCTCCTCTCTCCTCTCTTGCACTTTCAGAAAACAGAAAAGCTTCGAGAAACAGGGTGAAAGATCTTGCTACTCTCACCAGCTTAAGGGGCATTAATTTTTTTTAAATTCCAATCTCACTGAATCCAGGTAAAACAGAGCTGTCACTCAGAACCTTTCTCATGTGTGTGACAGCAAATGGGGACTGGGGAGACGGGGGCTGGGGGTAGGAATATGTGAAGTAGAGAACTTGGGCAAGAGGGAGGTGTTGGATACAGAATAGCATCCTGTGAACAGCAAAGGTCTTCAGCACACCTTGCTTCCAACCTGGGTTCCACTACAGACAAGCTGTTAAGACCTCTCTGGGCCCCGGTTTTCTCATCCACAGAAGGGAGTGACCTTGTCTCACAGAGACATCTTTAGGAACGTGTGGGAAGGCTGATCTAAATGAAATGAAGGCATTTGTAAAAGTAACTGTCCTATTCAAATGCAAGGTTTCCTTGGAGGCAAAGAAGTTGCCTGGGGCAGCAGCACCTTTGATT